>NC_056733.1:1390633950-1390963950 GCF_019279795.1 Protopterus annectens | reverse complement strand
GTAACATATCCTGTAAAATACACTGAAAACTACTATTCAAAAAACACAATTAATGCATCTTCATTGAACATTTCTAAAAAATACTTCTTAATACCTTCCAAGTCTCCTTCAAGATATATTTAAACAAATCAAAACGTTCAGAATACCCATGAAGTAGCAACCACGGACGATATCTTGAAGTCCCAAATGTACAACATTTAATGAATGTCAAAAACGATCATGAATATATTTCTAAAATCAAAGAAAATATATATCAATACAATACGTCTATTGTTTATCTCTTAATAAAATAAATACATGCCATTACCTGACAAAAAAGCAATATATGTAGTAAATCTCTCATGAGAGACAGCAGCGAAGCTCTGAGCTTCCTGATAGAAAGCAACCAAGCAATAAATCAAATGAACGTTTTGATTTGTTTAAATACATTTTGAAGGACACTTGGAAGGTATTAAGCAGTGTTTTTTTAGAAATGTTCAATGATGATGCATTAATTGTGTTTTCTGAACAGGATTTGTTACTCAATGTCATTTTCTTACTAGAATGAACCTCTGATTGGTAATCTCTACTTTTAAATTTGAGCTGAATGTTTTTATCTCTAATAGTCTGATGAAGCATTGCATGCAGCAATGCGAAAGTGCTTACAGACAAATAAAATATTCTTTTTATTTAGCGTGTATGCTATCTCCTGCATTTTTCTTGCTGTGATATTAATAGAAATAGTCAAAATAAGTACAGAAAATGAAATAAAGTCAGAATCATATAAAATGCATAAAATAAGGGAAATAACTGCATTTTTTCGCTAAGCACTACTTTTTCACATTAATCAAAGCTATTCCAGTTGTCTGAAGTGTATGGAATGTTTTCATGTTTGTGCAGTATTACAGTACAGTTATTTCACAAAATACAACCATTTCAAAGCATATTTCGCAAAGTACAGCATTTTGAAAAATTTATTGTGCATTTGAATGTTATTACAGGCACACATAGCAGCTTGTTCATATATGATTACAAGGGCCATATTGTTACAGTGTGCTTGGGCATAATTTGTTGGCATGGCAGATGGATTTCAAAAACCTGGCTCACTTGTGTTTGACAATAAATATTGCAGAGAATTCTAAAGTGTTTGAGCAACAGTACAATATTTTCATACAGGCTGCATTTTCTGATAGATATGACCGTACAAAGGCATTTATTCTGCTTAATTTATCTGGGTCAGAAGCCATAGAAAGAGAGTGTTCATTCGTGTATACACCTGCTGTATTTGCAGGAGAGGGGGAAAACCGTCATATAGTTGTACCAGCTGAGTCAAGGTAAGACCCTGAGTGCTTAAATCACAAATTTAGAGAAATGTGTAACCCCCAAACGAGTATTACAATGGAATGACACATTTTTTTTTACACAAGAGATAAAAAGCCTGGTGAAACTTTTGCAGCATATATATGTGATTTGAGAAACAAAGCTAAAACTTGCAGATTTGGTGATTTAAGGGATGAGCTGATAAAGTACAGACTTGTGTGTGGTATCAAAGGCTCATGAGAAACATTTTGCTTCATGACAGTGATTTAACTTTGAATAAGGTCATTGAGATTTATCAGCTATATGAACTTGGAGAAAAGCACACAAATGTGCTTATAAATGAGAAATGCATGCTTCCAGTATCTTCTAGTGCTCATATTGATAGTATGCAGCACATGGTTAAAAGAAACAGGTCCAAGCACATGGTGACTTGAAGGTCCTGTGACACTTACTGGTAAACCCCAGAGCTTTCTAGCAAATTCCAGAGTATACACGGTCTCAGTGAAGCATAAGAGTCAGCAAAGTCAAAGAATGGGGCCTCATCCAGTTTTATTGATAACTGTTGTAATTGTGGTAGAAATCATGAGCCTAAAAGAGAAAAATGTTCAGCCTTTGGTCAGCAACGTCACAAATGCAGTAAGTGGAATCATTTCAAAAAGTTTTGTAAATCAGAAGGGACACATTCTTCTATTAAAAGGTAACATACCAAAGAAACAAGTTGATCAATTCAAAAGCTGAGACCCTACTTTTTATGTTGATGGTGTGCCTGTGCTTTGTGAAACATTCAATGCAGTAGATTTTTGGGCAAAGAATGAAGTATGTTATCCTGTTCTGATAAATGGAAGAGTCATAGAACTCAAAGTTGACACAGGTTCAAAGTGCAATGGATGGTGCAGTAGTGTAGGGGTACCATTGTTGCCTCACAGGAAGAGGTTCTCTGGTTTGATTCTCGGCTGGAGTTCTTCTGTGTGGAGTCTGCATGTCCTCCCTGCATTTGTGTGGGTTTCCTCCCATGTTGCAAAGACATGCATCTGGAGTGTTCCTCTCTGGGCCTCCGCTGAAAATTAGCTTTGTTCCAAGTCGGACTTTCCCAGTAAACAAATGGTAAATAAAAAAAATAAATGTCAGCAGAAACATTTGCTACAGTATGTACTGGTGAAAAGCTTGATTTGGGAAAGTGTGCAAAGCTTGTTGCTTATGGTGCTGAAGAAATTCAGATTGAAGGCTCAGTAGTACTTTTATGTTATTCTGCTGGGACAAACTAAGACTTCTTATTTTATGTAGTCATAAGGCATGTACAGTCATTATTAAGGCTTAGAGACAGTTTGAAAATGGGACTGCTTTCATTTAATAAGGAAGTCCATCATGTTAGCTTAAAAAATACTGTTCTAATTTCGACCGGTATATTTTCTCTACCTATGCTGATCTTTTCGAAGGCAAACTAGGCAAGCTTCCAGTTATGTACTCCTTGAAGTTAGATCTGGATGTCAGCCCAGTTGTTAGGTCAGCCTGGAGAGCTTGACTAGCTATGCAGAACAGAGTCAAAGCCAAGCTAGACAAAATGGTGTAACAAGGTATGATTTGTCCAGTAGACAAACCTAATGAATGGGTATCTTCCATGATTGTAGCTCATAAAAAAAGCTCACATGATATCAGAATATGTATTGATCCATGAGATTTGAACAAAGCACTGAAAAGATCTCATCATCCAATGTACACAGCTGAAGAATTTGCAGCTCCGATGCCAAGTGTCACTGTTTTTTTCTGACTTAGATGCAAAGAGTTCATTTTGGTAAATTTTGCTTGATCAAAAATCCTCATTGCTAACTATGTTCAGTACTCCATTTGGCAGGTATAGATTTTTGAGAATGCAATTTGGGATAAATTCTGCCAGTGAAGTCTTTTACCGTGCCATGGAGCAAATTTTCTTCTGGGTATCCTTGTGCTATTATAGTAGATGATATTCTAGTAGGAGGTAATGGTGAAGTTGAGCTTGACAGAAACCTTAAGAAAGTTCTGGAAAGAGCATGTCACGTGAATCATAAGCTGAATCCTCAAAAGTGCAAATTTAGGTTATGAGAAGTTACTTATGTTGGTCGTTTATTTACCAGTTCAGGCTTATGACCAGAACCTTCTAAGCAAACAGTTATTCTTGAGATGCCAGCTCGAGACAATGTTCAGGTTCTACAATATTTCCTTGGCATGGTTAACTATCTAGGCAAGTTCATTCCAGATATGACCCAACTAGCAGCACTGCTCAGAGAGTTAATACATAAAGAGGTATTATAGCAATGGCTGGAACAACACCAGAGAGCATTTGATGTCCTGAAACAGAGAATTGCCAGTCCACCAACTCTCAAATACTATGATATTCACAAACCAGTCACATTTTCCTGTGATGCCTTGAAATTTGGTCTTGGTGCAGTCATTCGTCAAAAGGTTCAGCCTGTTGCCTATGTGTCCAGAACTCTAACCCACATTGAAATGCAGTTTGTTCAAATAGAGAAAGAACTTTTGGCAATTGTGTTTGCATGTTCAAGGTTCCATGATTATATTTATGGTAGACCTATCCAGATCGAAACTGATCACCAACCTCTAGTCACTATTTTGAGAAAACCTATGCATACAGCTCCTGCCAGATTGCAATGTATAATATTGAAATTGCAAAAGTATAATTTCTATCTTGTTTACACAAAAAGCAAATGTCTTTATCTTGCTGATACTTTATCCAGATCACCTAGAAATACCACTGAACAGCATCAAAATGAGCAACTTGATTTTGAAGTCATGGAAGTGAGAACTTTTTTCCACGTGTCTTGATGAGCTTAGAAATCACACAGATCCAGTTCTTCAGAAGCTCAACCACTTTATCATTCGAGGATGGTCATCAAAGCAATCTAGTTTACCTCAAGAAGTGCAACCTTATTTTCCTTACAGAGATGAGATTTTGTTTGACAACGGTATTGTCAAGAAAGGTCTGAAAGTAATTGTTCCAAAGTCCTTGCAACAAGAGGATATTACTATCTTGCATTGTGGCCACCCAGGAACTGATTCTACCAAAAGAAGGGTGAGAGGACTACTAATTTGGCCTTCCGTGTTACAGGGAATTGAGAGAGTACTTTCATCTTGTTCTATATGTAATAGTACAAAGCCACATCAACAGAAGGAACCACTTCAGCTAAACCAGCTTCTTGAACTACCTTGGTTGACAGTAGCCACTGATATTATCAAATGAAATTATCAATATTACTTGGTGTTAGTAGACTCTTATTCCAATTGGTTCGAGATTGACCTACTTCCTAAGCTAGCATCCAGTACTGTCATTACTAAGATGATGCATCATTTTGCAGTCCATGATAGTCCACACAAAGTTATCTCTGACAATGGTACTCAGTTTACTAGCCAGCAATTCAAAAGATTTACAAAGAGCGGGACTTTATTCATCTTACGATGAAGTCCTGAGTACTTGCAGTGAAATGGTTTGGCAGAACATGCAGTTCAAAGTGTGAAACAGTTACTAGCGAAGTCAAAACAAGACAATAGTGATGTTTTCCTGAATCTCTTGAATCTCAGAAATATTCCTCATGATAAACATCTTGGTTTACCTGCCCAGAGACTTCTGTTGAGACAAACCAGAACTACATTATCAGTCACCAGTAGTTTATTGGTTCCAAGTGCTAAGAACAACAGATCAGTGAAAGCCCATCTGGTAAAGAAATGCCTAGCCCAGAAATCTTATTATGACAAGTCCAGCAAACTGCTCAATGCATTACATGAAGGGGAAACAGTGAAAATGCAAACATGCAAAGGTTATGATCAAATTGGGGTCATAAAAAGCATTTGCCCAGAGCCAAGATCGTACATTGTGGAATCACAAAGAGTAGAGTTTAGGTGGAATCAGAAACATTTGATGCTGGTGTCCCAGTCTATACTGCAGCATTTAGCCTGTGAAAAAGACTCTTTATCTGAGACTGAGTTGTTCAGCTTTACAGTTCCAGAGGATTTTCCAGTAAATATCCCTGTTCCTGAGATGAATCCTGAAATTCCTGATAAGAGTTATTCACCAAAGACTGTCCCTGTTGCTAAACTCAGTTCTGATTACTATATCACTAGATCAGGTTGCATTTCCAGACCATGTTACAGATATACGGCAACATGGACATGAACATTGTGTTAGTTTCTGATGTCTATATTACTGCATGTCTTATTCTAATGTCATTCCATTGAGGGCAGTCTATTTAAGAGGGAGGATGTAGATCAATATGTATGTATGCCTTTAAGAAGCTTTCTAGGGGCTTGCACAAGTGTATAAATACAGAGCACATGCGAGCTTGACTGCCATTTTGTAGTAAGCTGTTGAGATGTAAGCATGTATGTCTGTGTAGTCCATCAGTTAATCAGTTCGTTTATATTTTTTAAAGCTGCTATCCATCCTGAACCTATATATATTTATGTAATAAAGCATATAAATGAACTACCCCACCTGTTCATCATCTATACGAGTGAGGGACGAGTGACAGTGAGTAAATATAAAAGAGTGCATCACAGAAAGACATGGAGATGTGATGTGAGGGCAAAGCTTCAACCTCCCAGGCTGATTCTCAGGCATGGAACAAACACACACACACAAAAGAATAATAATAAGAACAGAATGATTGCTGCTGTCTGCTCACTTGGGGTCAGTTGCAGGGTTTTTGGAGTTTAATTAAAGAGGTGGCTAACCAGGTTGCATGCAACTGCAATAAACACATGTACTGGCCTTTTTGAGTTGTTGGCCTTAAGAGGAGCTACACTGTGTCATGGAAGGCTGAGGTTAAGTTACATCATCTAAATCCATGAATTACTGAAAAGAAAAACTCTTTTGCAAATGATAAAACACCAAGAATACTAGGAGCAATTCTGGAGTTGGGGCCTTGTAGAAAAGCCACTTGAACTGCTCAAGGCATGACGGAGGGTCCTACAGAAGTCTACATTATGCATATTCATTTGATTTCACTTTTTTACTTTATATATGCATATCTCTTGACCTCTTATTAGCACAAGAAATCTGGACAGAGCTTAGAGAATTGGGTGACAAAAACACGGAAAATAGAGAAAGATTGTAAATATGGCTCTTATAAACATATAAAGTTACTATAACAACAGGATTTGTGTTAGCATGCATTTTCTGAAGTATGTGAAGTCTGAAGCTCAAATGTACTTCATTATTCAGTGACTTCAATCCTCAGTGAAAACCACACATTTTATGAGGACGACATCCAAAAATATAAGACAAAAATCTGGACATGCTCAGTGGCGCAGGGAACTGATGGCTCTGCTGGACAGAGGCACTGGGAACTAATCTAAGGGGGTGGTGAAAGCCAACACATTCTGGCTAGGGTTATAAATGCCCTTGGGCAGATAGCCTAGTACTTACCTATGACCCTGTGAACCTATATCTGGACAGATGAGAGGTATGATATATGGATTTTCTTACATGCTGCATATTAAAAATGCAATTCCAGGAAGGAAAAGCAGGCACTTCTAAATGAGCAGGTGTAAAAAAGAAACAAAGCATGTTAGGATTAAAAAGAAGAAAGGGGGCAGGATTCATGAACAGGTGCTGGACAGGACTAATGTGGAGGGGCTGCCATGCACAAGGTGCTCAGTTAGGCAGATATGTATGAGATGTTGACTGATGCCAGCAGTGGACGGTGTTAGACAGGGGGCAGTGGGTGCATGGTTGCTTATGGGAATTATATTAAAAGCAAACTTGCATGGATAGATAATTATACATATAAATATGCCCAAATCTGGTTAGATAAATATCTATATGTATATCCACCTAAAGACTTCGATAGGTTCATAGGTGTATACTAGGTTAATGAGCACTAGGGCCCTTATAAGCCTATCCATGTGACTCAAATTTGACCTACATATTTCATTTATATAGGGGGTGATTTACTGACTGCCTTTGTCAATCAGACACACACACACTCATATATATATATATATATATATATATATATATATATATATATATATATATATATATATATATACATATCAGTCTATCTATCTATCTATCTATTAATAAATATTTATATGGGTTACATTCTACTTGTTGAAAGTCAACTTGTCGATTGTGAAAAAAATGATGCAGCTAATGGAAAATCAGCTGATCGAAAGTACCAGGTCTTTGTGGGGATCATGGATTTTGCCCTTTCCTCACTGTTCTGTGATCTGGGAGTTGGTATATGTTATTATTAGCAGTTGTGGGGGATATAGGAGTTTTCCTCCACAGTAAAAACACTTTTTTTAATTTTCAATAGGCAACTATCAACAAATTTTGGCAACCAGATGCCTTTTGTTATTGTAAATTTTCATTTATTGACATAAGCACACACACACACACACACACACACACACACACACACACACACACACACACCCACACACACACACACACACACACATACACACATATATATATATATATATATATATATCGTCTACTCAGAGGCGATCTCTGCTTATCATAGAAGGCCATGTCAAGCCCAGAGCTGTTGGAAATGCTACACTTAAAGAAATCCCAATCCCTCAGAGCCACATGCTCCAGGGATCTAAACCTTGTCATCACAATGAACACAACATGCTGGAGGGATAGGTTCCTGACCCCGAGACTTCCCAGACTCTGGAATAGACTGCTCATACATGTCAAGCAGAGCGCCTCTTTGGCCCTCTTCAAAAGGAACCTTGACGATTGGATGGAAGATAGTAAATTTACCCCGGGGATCATATCAGTCGCCCTGTTAGACAGGGGTCCAGGGAAGTAAATATTATGGGAAGGTATTGTTATGGATAGGCTTGTATAGGCCCTTGGGCCGATAGCCTAGTACCAACCTATGAAACTATGAACCTATGTATATTTATATATATATATATATATATATATATATATATATATATATATATATATATATATATATATATATATATATATATATATATATATATATATATATATATATATATATATATATATAAATATATATATATATATATATATATATATATAAAATACATAAATCTCTCTGCATATGTGTATGTATATACACATATATATATATATATATATATATGTAAATTGTATAATATATTAGTACATAATATATACTGTGTGTGTGCGTATATAGATATATATATATATATATATATATATATATATATATATATATATATAGATATATATATATATATATATATATATATATATATATATATATATATATATATATATATATATATATGGATCTCCTAACTATTCTCCGAAAGCACATTTCACCGAAAATCAAATTAGTGTGCACTTTTCACCGAAAGCACAATTCACCGAAACACATTTCACTGAAAGTTATATATGGCCTTTTCCCCACTGTAGTGCGACCCTGGAGTTAGTATATATAGTAAGGGGGGGTGTGGGGGCACCACCCCCCACATTTGTTATGTATATATTATTGCCAGAGAACAGTAATATATTGCAATTACATATATCCATGTATATAATTCAAAATATTTTAAATATGTGGGGGGCTACGCCCCCCCCTTACTATATATACTAACTCCAGGGTCACTCTATAGTGGGGAAAAGACCATATATAACTTTCGGTGAATTGTGTTTTCGTTGAATTATGCTTTCGGTGAAAAGTGCACAGTGAAATAAATGTGTAAATGTGTTTCAGTGAAATGTGCTTTCAGTGAATAGTAGGCAATATATATATATATATATATATATATATATATATATATATATATATATATATATATAAATATATATATATATGTGTGTGTGTGTGTATTTTATACATACACATACCACACACACACACACACACACACACACACACACACACACACACATATATAAACACACATACATAGACTTACACACAAAATTGCATAAACAAACACACACACAGTCAGAGAAAGATAGAGAGATGTATCTCTTTGTCTGTATATATATATATATATATATATATATATATATAAATCTATGTCTATCTGTGTATCTTTATGTGTTTGAGTGTGTGTGTGTGTGTGTGTGTGTGTGTGTGTGTGTGTGTGTGTGTGTGAGAGAGACACAATTTAGAGGAATGCAAGTGGTATGGATAGTCACATAGATAAACAAAAAAGAGAAGCAGAGTAGCCTGTATAATGAGGAAAACAGGCCCTATAATCACAGTGTGTTGTGCTAAAGCAAGTATCTTCTCTCTTTTTGTCATCACAAAGTACATGACCAGAGTTAAGGGGAGTCAGTCCCAAAGCAAAGAAAAGCATACACTAACTACAGACAGAAGTAACTGGATGACATAATATTATAAAAAGGTAAGACTGGCTAAATGATGGGAATATGGGGAGCAGTAGGAGGTTATTTCATTTAATATGAAGGCTAATATCCTTGCTTCACCAGATGTAGGGAGCAAAACAGCATTGGGAAATGTAAAATGTATCGATGGGGTCGTTTGCTCTTGGGTGACATGGCAAGGGATAACTATGACTCTGGAAAGAGTGCCCCCACTAAGCCAAGGAAGAAAAAGAGTAGCAGGCAAGTTGGATGAGTGTTAGAACAAGGATGAAGAAACAAACCTGCTGCAGTAGGGACGCAGAGATGAGTGGATTGGAAGACCAGGTTTCACAGCCACTTGCTGTGGAGTAAGTCACAGTTTACTGTCCAGGGGGTTGAATATGGTGGCCCAAGAAGCTTCTATAGGTCAGCAGTCTGACTGGATTTTAGGGATATGCTGCTAACTTTCCAGGAGAGTCTGGATGGCTATACCAGAGATGCCTGGGGAAGAAATGCAGGGCATTAGGCAGGAACAAAGAGATCTGGAGATTGGGTATAGAGATGTGTCTGTGACTGGAGATTATTACCAGGTTTTTCTATTATGTAACTCAGAGGACCTGTTTAGTACTTTAGGATGGGGAACATAGGGCTTAAGTTAAACATCTCCCACAGTGTGAGCACCCCCTACCCCCAGGGTTACAAAAGAATGTGTACACCTACAACCCACAAACCAAAGTGGGTAAAAGAAAAATTTGAACAGGTGAATATGTAGAAATGTTTGACCTTATAGATGCAGCTTTTGTCCAGATGTTTCTAGATGCTGAAGCACACAGCAGTAAAGACCTGACAGCAGCATTAGGAGCCCTGGTTAAGAATACACTTCCTTAAAGTACCAGTACTGTGGAGTGACAGACTTCGTCTACTTAATGGCAGTCAAATTAGAGAAGGGACAAAACCTTTGTCTGCCTGTGATCGCATACTTTATGACGTTCAACTATGAGCAGAAATATATGGGTGGGGGAGTAATGCAATGGTTTTGGTACAACCAGAAATTCCAAAAACTAAAAGTATTGGGCACGATCCTAGGATGGGAGATGAACCATGTGGACATATGGCTGGGCACAATGAATAAGCTATATATTGCATGGCCCCTCCAACAGCATAGGAGGCAAGAACGTTACTGCTGCTGGGCTTTGAGTATGAGAAAATGTTATTTGAGGGTCTGTCAATTTTTCCATAGGTGCATGAGATGAATAAGAAGACAACTGTGTCTTCACTGCAGTAGAGACAAAACATGCTTGGATGACTAGGGGCAAGAAGGCCTGGGAATGATTCAGACATCAAGTGAGAGGTTTTGCAAGTGGAATCAGAGAACTAGGGAATCCTTGTCACACCTGGAAGATAGGCTGGACTCTAATCTTAATAGAACTGAGGCACTGGAGAGGATGGTACTCTATCTAAACAAGGAGGGGCTCAGAGACCTCATATCATGTTTTGGGCTGGGGTTAAGATTACCACCAAAAACCTTATAAAATGCCTTGCAGAAACCTAGTCTGAACAAAGGATAAGAAATGTATGTTACAGGAGCTATTAGACAAGAAGTTCATCTAGGTTAGCAGGCCGGTTCATTTAAAACATCACCAGTCCAAACATGCAAGATCTCCCCTCTTGGGCTTGCCACAGAAGGAGGCCTAGAAAATTTTGTCTCATTCTCCAGCTGTGACTATCAGATGGTGAGTTGGTGAAGCAAGCCATAAATAAAAAAGATGTTAAGAGATCGGAATGCTTCATTAGATGATATCATAACAATATTGAAAGGAAAAGGTTCTTACATGGATGGCGAACATCAAATCTGCCTACTGTTTTCTACAGGTACACCCAAAAGACCTCTGTATGCTGGGATTGAATTTGGGAGATAAAGTTTTACTTTGATAAGTCCATGCTTGTAGGTTGTGCAATGGCCTGTGCCACATTTAAAAAATTCATAATGCCTTGCATTGGTTTTGGAAGATGGAAGAGAGTTCTTGTATAGCAGTGCACTACTAACATGACTTCTTGGTCACAGGCCCACCATTAGGCATAATTAAAAAGGAAAGCAGAGATTGAAAGATATGTGTGCAGTCCTGGGGGTCCTCCTGGCTGCAAACAAGGAGGAGGGTACTGCCCAGGCCATAGTCTTCTTGGGATTGGAGAATGACACCAGAAATCAAATGGTACATCTACTGCTGACAAACTGACCATGTTGCAGATCAGTATCTATGCACTGTGAGCCAAAATGACAGTGATAGCAGGGGACATCATGGAGCTCTTTGGCCTCTTCAACTTTGGTTGTTAGGCAGCTGGCCCGGCTGCATTTATTAATAGAGCTCTGGTGTATCTGCTTAAAAGGGAAAGAGAAACACCATTGGGTGAGTATAACCCAGCTGGTGAAAGCCAATCAGGAAATACAGAAGACATTCTTATGTTACTTGAATGGTGTCACATTCTCACAGGATGATTGGGCATTGGGCATGGGCCTGGTACTGTATGCCTTTGCAGCTGGATCCACAGATAAGGGGTTTCTTGGCAGGAAGTTGTTTGTGACCTCCTGGCTGAAGTGCTGTGTAAGCAAAATCAGAAAAGACATTACAGTCCTTGAGATCATGCCCATCTGAGCATCTCTTGTCATATGGGGGGAGAAGATGATGAACCAAAAGTTTAGATTCCATTCTGACAACTGTGGATGCAGCATTAACCATTAGGTATGTCCAAGTGGATTGAGTACACAAGGTTACCAAAAGACTTGCACTGCATGTTTTGTTACATAATATTTCATTCATGGCAGTCTATGTACCAGGACATAGAAATGGCATTGCTGACTCTCTCTACTGCAAGCATTTTGACAAATTCAGAGCCATGACCCCAGTTGCAGTTGACAAAGGAGATGCCATTCTGGAGGAAGTGTAGAGGGATGAAAATTAACAGTGGAAAGACTGATAATGGAGTCATAGGCACCAGGCACTAGGCAGTTTACATCAGAGTATTGAAGTTGCTTGTGGCTTTTTTAAGGATATGCCACAGGCTAGAAGATGGTGGACTCCATCTATGAAAAGACACTGCCTAGTTTCCTGGTTTGGTGAAGGGGAGAGCTTGTGGCCACCATCAGAGGACAACTAGCAGTGATTGGTTAGGTGCTTGAAGAGCCTCTTTGACTTATCCAAGGACTGGGTGATGGAGAGAATGCTAAAAGGGTAGAAGCAGACTAGGATCAGGGACAAGGAGCACAGGAAACTGCTGGGGAAGTGCATGCTGCCCACACTATCGAAAGGACTAAAGGCTACAGTGGACAGTTACAACAATTTCATGGTCTGGGCCTCCTTATTCTTTTTGCTGTACCATGGGCTTTTAGAGTCAGAGAATACATCCTCTGGCACCTAGGCCAACCCTAGCGCATGAGGCTGAGGTGTGGTGATCTTACACTCACCAGATGGAATCTATTCATCTGGTTGGAGTTTTAAAGATGCATCATAAAGGAAATGGCCTGTAAGTCACCATTAATGTTGCCTGAATGAACACTTTCCTCAAACTGTCTCACGAAACTGGACCAAACCAATTAGTATTCAAGATGTAAGATGGGCATCTCATAACAGAACAGTACCACACATCTGGTAGAAGGCTTTTTGAAATCAGTCAATGGACATAACTGGTTACAAATGACTTGTAAAAAATTACACAAACCAAGTAACAAAAGGGAGGATGAACAGCTGAGTCACTTAAAAAAAATCTGTTTATTGAAACTAGATTACAGTACTACAAATTTAACCACCATTAAGCACTTTCATCCCCTTCTTAGGGAATTCTTCAGAACAAAATAATTTAATCTACCCATCAATAAAATACACCAATCAATTAAATAATTAACACTAACACTAATTTACTGCCCTGCAATTCACATTATAAAAAGTTTTTTTTATAAAACAAAACAAAACCGTATTGAAACTTTCTCAAAATGATTACACACAAAGATGACAAGCATAAAAACTTAAATGAACATATTAAATAATGTCTTAAAGTTATATAAAAATGTGTAAATGTATATAATGTTACTAAATCATTTATACCAGTCTATTACCCCAAAACACGATTCAATTTTAAAACATAATTTACGTTCACCATTTCATTAATACCTGGGTACCTGGTGGCATCTAGGAACAACTGCCATTTCAACTCACAAACATCCAAAAATTTACTCAAAACCCTCCATTGTTGATCAGCACTTATTTGCTGTATTATTAAAAACCTGAATGAATGACCTTCATATTCTAACAGATGTCTACTTAATGCATTCATGTTCTTTAGATGTTTAATATCCAATAAATGTTCATAAATCCTGTTCCTAAAACGACTACTAGATTTTCCTGTGTAGAATACAAGACATGAAGAACATTTTGCTAAATAAACTACATTTTTACTCTGGTAATTGTAATAACCCTTTATGGGGATATGCCTACCATTTAATTTAAAACTATCTCCAGTAACATAAATGTGGCAACATTGAGAACACATCCCACACTTAAAATTCCCAACCTTTTGTGTAACAGCAGGAAAATTCAACCTACCCCACCTCCCGTTCCAAAATTTCTTTAAAACATCTGTCTCTTCTAAATACAAACTTAGGTCTCCTGATAAAATTCTTGGACATATTCTTGTCAACTTTTAATAATTCCCAATTGTTCTCTAAGTTGACACACCCTATATGCATCCTTAGTGAAAGTAGTAATAAAACTTAAATTCTCATATATATCTATATATATATATATATATATATATATATATATATATACACATATATATATATATAATTATTATTATCAACCCCTAAATCATTGACACTCACTGTAGCCATTTGATTGGGGGATCCTAAAATAGGCAAATAAAAGCAACTTTTGTGCTTATTTAATAGTTCTTCTTTAATAGTGATTAACAAGTCTGCAGGATAACCTCTTTTTTCAAACATTTCTAATATGAACTTTACTTCATCCAAAAATTCGTTATCCAAAGAAATCATTTTGGCAGCCTGAACCAATTGACCTTTAACAATGGACTTCTTTTGGAATTCTGGATACCAACTAGTAAACTCTAAATATGAATTTGAAAAAGTAGGTTTTCTATATATTTTTGAAATCAAAGTCCTGCTTTTCATGTCTATTCTTAATTCAGCATCCAAGTAGGTTATTTTCACCTGACTGTATTCATAAGTAAACTTAAAGCATTGCAGAGTATTATTAATATATTCCAAAAAATTGCACTAAGATATCACCGGGTCCAATCCAAATCATAAACGTCATCCAAAAACCTGGTATAATTCCTAATATGTTTCATATACTCAGATTTGAATATATAACAGTTTTCCCAATATGAAATGACATAATTGGCAAAAATGGGGGTGCAAGCCACCCCCATTGCCACACCAGTGCTATGACAAAAATATTGGCCTTCAAACCAAATAAAATTATGTTTCAATACTATTTCCATCAAAGTCACATAGACATTAACATAGACATAATTGCTTACTTGTGAACATGTCTACAGATGCCCCATTTCCCACCAGGTCGGTGGATTTCCCAGTCCTAAACAGATATGATTAAAAAAGCACAGAGAGAGAGAGAGAGAGAGAGAGAGAGAGAGGGTGGGGTGGGAGTGGGGGAGGTGGGAGCCTTCCTGACTTATGTATGAAAAAAAAATATGGGCTGTTACCCATTTTGCACTGTGCAAAAAAAAATATAGAAAATTTTTAAAAGAAAGGAATTTTGTGCTGTGTGAAAGAGAGAGAGAGAGAAAAGAGAATTAAAGAAAATTAAAGAATAAAAGTCACAACATTAATGTGCTGATTTTATGTCTATTTTTTACCGGCAGTCAGTGAGTATTCCTGATTGACTATTACGATGTCCACTGGGAAGCACAAATATGTCAGGGAGAAGTGCAGCTGGATCTGGACACTAAGTGGAAAGTTCACTGGCATGGATGACAAGGGATGGTGTGGGACCAGTTTCTTTCCAAAGTGCTGCACTTATGACTGGAGTATGTGCAGCTCAGTATAATTATAATACACAAAGGGGGAAATGATTTGGGTATTATCAACAAGAGAAGAATGATAGCCATGATAGTGAGAGACTTGTTGAAAGTAAAAGCCATGTGTTTGTGTGTGTGTGTGTGTGTGTGTGTGTGTGTGTGTGTGTGTGTGTGTGTGTGTGTGTGTGTGTGTGTGTGTGTGTGTGTGTGTGTGTGTGTGTGTGTGTGTGTGTGTGTGGATTATATGGTCTGAATATTGGGCAGATTGGTCTGGCATCAAGCAGTGAGCACTGGTGCTATTGAGAGAATTAGAAGGTGCAGCAACAAAAAGATAGCAAAGATAGCCCTAAGGCTTGGTTTCTCATTCTCAGATGTGAAGACATAGAGAATGGGGACCAGGCATGGTTAGAGCTGGATGGAATATACCTGACCAATCTGAGCCTGGACCTTTTCAACTTGAATATAATATTCCTAATTCAAGACCTTGTCAAGCAAGGTTGAGAGGTAGTGTGCTAACCTGAGGCATGCGGGGGGGGGGGGGGCAAGCTAGACCAGCTGCCTAGTTGCCTGGACAGGGTCTTGGCTCTGGGGAATTCTCCCATTCATTTTTCTTTACCCATGGGGAAAAAATACCTCAGTCTAATGAAGACAACACAGTTTGGAGACAGATTGAAAGGATACCTGGGCAACTTGGCAGTAGTAACACTGCAAGAGCAGGGGCAGAGAAGTTTGTACCAAGGAGAGCTAACCAGAAAATGGGAAGATCTGACATGGTTATGTTACCAGGGTGCACCAGTGGCAGAACTTGAGGAGCTGTAAATAAATCAAGGTCATGGTATTAAAAAACGTATGATGTGATCATTCTGTTTAGATGGAGATGGGGAGGGACAAAAGAAGCCTTTTCATGATAATCTGAAAAGGCTATTTGTCCTCAACAGCCTAGCAGGGGGAAGACAGTAAATGCACAGAGTGCACCATGGCACAGCCCCAGTGTAAGACTATCAGACATGGTATACAGCAGCTGAGAAAGAACCCAGCACACCCTTCCCTATCATAGAAAGTGGTAAGGGAGATTCTTTTATCTTTCTTTCTTTCTTTTGTTTTGGAGAGGAAAACAAAAACATACTTCTGTCTAATAAGGACAGACCTGTTTTGGTGCTGTATTGAAAGGGTACCTGGGTGACATGTTGTAAAAGCAAGATGGGTATCTAACAGATTCACAAACAGCAGGAAGCAATTAAAAGACATACAGAAAAAAAAACACCATATTTACAGAAAACAACATGAATCAATATGAAAATACAAAGAAAAGGCTGAGTGGACATTTTACACCTGCTTGGAACAGGGGGAGGTATTCAAAATGAGGTAGGGCAGGTTAATAATAATACCGTCAAGAAATCAGCTATTTTTAAGTTTAACCAGCATTTTTATAATATTAGGAATATCATTCAACACAAGTGGAACATCTTCAGCATTGATGCAGACCAGGTACAGTTAGTAGGACCAGCCCCAAACATTGTATACAAAAGAGATTGTAGTATAAAAAACATGTTGGAGAGACAAAAACAGGGACCGGATAAAGGTGTAGGTATGGTTAAATGTGGATACTGTTTACAGTGCCAGCACATTCTTGAAGGGAAAGACATTTTGATCCCGAACTATGGGAAACCTATTATAAAAGGGAAAATGTTATGTAATAGCAAAGGCATGGTATATTTGGCTCCATGCTCAAAATGTCCTTGTTACTACATTGGCAAAATGTAAAATGCATTACGGAGTAGGATTTATCAGCATTATTATGATATTAATAGGAAGGATGAAAAAAATACATTAGCAGTCCATATTACTGCCAATGAAGAACATAGCTTTAAATTTGTTGTTATTGAACAAATGAATCTAGGAGAAAGAGGGGGACCCTTGAATGACTGGAATTAGCAGAACTGAAATGGCAAATTAAAACAAATGCAACAGTGAGCCCAGGACTAAACAGTGCTGTATCCATCAGTTCTGTTTTAAGATTGAAAGCACAATTTTTTCTATAAAGAAGATTTTAATATGTCAACTGTTTTTAAGAGTGTTCAAATGTGCATGTGAAGTTATGCATTCCTTTGTTCGTTCTTACACAATATATGTGTTTTAGAATAGATATTTTGTTATGCTTTTATATTATGCCTTTACATTTTATGGCATTGTTGCTTTAAGAAATATCATTATTTGTACAGGTGATTGTTATATGTTTTATATAAAAAGGATGTTGGGCAATGTGTACTTCATTCTGAGGAAGTTTCCATTAGAGAGACGAAAGAGCTCAATAAACAGTATTTTTGAGTGGATCTGGACCTCGGTTCTTCTTTTTTCTTTGGATTATTAGTTGGCGTGTCTTTAACCTTCATTGTACTTAAGAAAAACATCTGTTGTGGAATATCAAACTTTGCCAGCAAATGGAGTGCTACTTACATCAACAGGGGGCATTTAAGTTATCTTGTACTGCAGTTCCCTTGTTTGCTTTCCCTTGTTACTGCCATCTAAGTATACTAATAGGAGAAATCCACATCTGTAAAGGAGGTGTAGGGAGAATAAATTCTGACAAAACTGATTCCACCAAAGGTGCTATCAATGGAGACAAAAATTTGTTTGGCAAAAGTAAGTTAAACAAAAGTATTATTTATACTTTTGATAACCAGATTAATAAAGAAGTATAAATATGTTTGTTGCAGTGACTTGCTTCTTATGGACACAAAAGAAAGTAAATAACTACAACACAGTATGTTAAATAAAAAAATATATGTTAATATAGTTTCACATAATATTTATAGAGATATATAGGATATGTACTTCCTGCATAATGGTTTCTGTAGGGATGTGACAGGTTTATATGGTAATTGTCCGGTTTTATAGGTGTTCTGGCTCAGCTTTGATGCAGTGCATTTGGAGAAGATTCCTTGCTTTGCTTTTAGATGAACTTAAGTGACAATGGATTCTGTAAATGCTGTGAGATGATGCAGGTTTGTGTACTTAATTTGTTTTTACCATTGATGTTTATAGTCTCTGATTAAGAGAGTGGTCTTTAGCTTTTTAGTAAGCCATTTACATGGTATTCCTTTTCTTCTTATACTAGTAAGAGGGAAGAATTTATGTTGTATGAACTGTTTTCTGTTTGTAAGCCAGGTTTTTAGAAGTAGTAAACTCAAATCTACTGATTTAAGCTAATTTCAAAACCCAAAAGTAGTGGATGAAATCAGTTATCATGGACACTCTGCTAAAAATCATACCTCTCAGCTGTCCAGATTTTTGCAGAATATCCAGATTTTTGCCTCGCATTTTTGGCTTATTCCTCATAAAATCTGTGGTTTTCTGGCAAATGACATGGATGATCTGAGGATTGAAGTCACTAAATAATGATATAAATTTGAGTTTCAGACGTCAAATTTTTCAGAAAATGTGTGTTAATACAAATCCTTTAACTGTAGCAACTCTCTAAGATTATAAGAATAATATTTAAAATCTGTCCCTATTTTTGAGCCTTTGTCCCCCCATTTTGTCAGGCTTTGTACAGATTTCTTAAACCAAGAGTTTGAGCGATATGTCTGCTATCCCAGTCAAAATAAATATTTGCATTCCTACATACATATATACATACGTACATATGTACATACGTCTGTACATGCACACGTAGGCAAGTAAGAAAGACAATATACGTTGGATGTAATTTTTTTGTGGTCCTTGAGACTGGTTGAACTTTAGTCTACATGTATTTTCACATAAGGGACATGGCACAGTAACTGCTTAAGTTGCTAGGATGGAAGCACAGTAACTGCTTAAGTTGCTAGGCTAGAAGCATAGTAACTGCTTAAGTTGCTAGGATGGAAGTACATTAACTGCTTAAGTTGCTAGGATAGAAGTACAGTAACTGCTTAAGTTGCTAGGATAGAAGTACAGTAACTGCTTAAGTTGCTAGGATAAAAGCACAGTAACTGCTTAAGTTGCTAGGAACGACAATATTTCTCTACATCTTTGTGATGTCAGGAGCAATTCCAGTGCATTGTATCTGCTTAGGCTGCTGTCACTGGATCTATGAATGAGAATTTTAAATACATTCAGTTACAAGCAGTTTTACATTTAGGTCATGTTGTTAGAAAAAGCTGTTTTTGATGTAAGTATGAGAATATTTTAAACATGTTGTTTACTTACAACCGATAATGTATATACCTGCAATGTCAAGTGTATGGCTACATATTGAGACTTTTATCAATATGCCTGTCTATGCTGTCACTATTACTGTCTCAGATGGTATGTATTAGAGTTGTGCGTGGGTTACATTTAACCAAGACAAGTACACTAACTTCATTTCCAGGAGAGTGGGCTCCTCCCTATGGAAACATATATAGGCTAGGTCTAGGTATGTGAAAAGAAAGTTTAACAGCTTTAGCCATGCTTCTTAAAAGATTGGCATATATGATTTATTTGAAGTTGCTAAAGCTTCACAATGGTCAATATACTTGTTTAGACTGCGTAAATAAATTTGGGTGATAGAGAGGCCTTTTACGTGCCTATATTATTCAGAGAGTTATTTCTTCAGATTGGGTATGTGGGAGAGAAAATAGGTTTAGTACATAGACTGTTATATCCAGGAAGGCTTATTTTCTAAAGCATAGCAATTTTGATCTGGACTTAAGAAGTTTAAGAGAAATTTGCATTGTGGTTGAAATGGCAAAACTGTGATTGGCTAAGAATACAAGGAAGAACATTTTATTTATTTATTTATTTGCAATTTGATTACCGGGGAAGTCCACTGGGCCGAATTGACCCATTTTCAGTGGAGGCCTGGGGAGAAAAGCTCCAAGATGCATTATACAATTTAGATACACATGATAGTTAATATTAAAGATATTATGTAGAATAGTTACTCATAAATGCATTCAATATCATGCATAGTTAACAAATTCATTAAGCTTAAAGGTAGGGATCATACAGTTTCATTTGAGGAAAACAGATATGGGTTAGGTGTGGAAACAGTTTACATACAAACCTTTTAAGAAAATGTAAATACACTTTACATACACACATCAACAATAGAATGCTATTTACAATATTTACAAAGTTGGGCTGTGTGAGGGTAGCTGTAGGAGTTGTTGAGAGCTTAGAGAGAAGCTATAGAAATTGTTGAGAGCTTAGATAGGCTCATAGGAAGATAACTATGAGAGTTGTAGAGCTTGGGAACCAGAGTGAAAACCCCCTTGTATTAGGTTGGGTGAAGGCAGGTACATTTCCATTTAGTGGACAGGTGTTTGAATAGTTGGGTTTTGAAGTTTTCTGAGTTTGGTATGGTTCTTTTTGTGGAGGGAAGGGAATTCCATTTTTTGCCTAGTGAGAAAGATAAGAGAAGTTGGCCAGCAGGACGTTTAGGTTTATGGATAGTAATTAAGTTCTGATTTTCAGATCTGCGAGCTCTGTTGGGTGTATAAGGGGGAAGGATGTTAGTTAGAGCGGGACATTTTGTTGGGTGAAATATGAGTCTATGTGCAGTAGTGAGTGGGAAATAGTTAGGGAGTTTGGGAGTTCAAGCCAATTCAAGGATTGTAGGGTTAGGCAGTAATGGGTGGTATTTTTAGATTTAGAGGCAAATTTAGAGATTTTGTTGTAGCAGTTTTCTAGTTTAGAGGTGATAGAGGAGGACAGGTTGGTTAGGAGAGGGGATCCCTATAATAAGGAAGGAAGAAGATAAGTCAAGGTCAGAGTTTGCCTGGTAGAGTTGGAGAGAAAGTGATTATTCCTATAAGCATACCTAGCTTTTGGTGGGTTTTCTTAATATTTTGTTGAATATGAATATCAAACTTGAGGTGTTCATCTACAGTAATGCCAAGTAGTTTGGCAGAGGGGACTGCTTCTATAGGCGAGTTGGTTTGACTATAGACTTTGAAGTTGTTTTTATCATAGGAGACTGTCATTGTGGAAAGGAATAGTAGAATCTTTGATTTATTTGCATTGAGAGAGAGGTGATTTTGGCACATCCAGTTTTCAGTTGTTGAGAAGGCAGTTTGGGTTTTAGTTGGCAATTCAGAGAGGTTTGAGGCAGAGCAGACTAAGGTTGAATCGTCTGCGTATTGAATGATTTTAGTATCAGGAGTAGCAGTGTGAAAGTTATTGATGAAGATGTTAAAAAGCATTGGCCGAAGGATAAATCCCTGTGGTATGCCAGTTGGGGTAGGTAGGAAGGAAGAGATGGAGTTCTTCCATTTGACTGCCTGTGATCTGTCTGATAGATAGCTGGAGAACCAGGATAAAGCATTATGTGAGAGATTAAGGTTTGAGAGATGACAGAGAAGGTGCTTGTGGGAAACAGTATCAAAGGCTTTAGACAGATCGAGTAAAACAGTAGAAACTAAGTGGCCTGAATCTCAGGCTTGATTGACAGTTTCTAGGAAAGAGAGTAGAGTGGTTATTTTGCTATGGCCTGGACGGAAGCCATGCTGGGTAGGAGTGAGAAGATTTTTTTGGGTCAGGAAAGGCATAAATTGGAGATGGATGTATTTTTCTAGGATTTTGGAGAATGGTGAGAGTAAAGCAATGGGGCAAAAGTTTGAGATGCTGGTATTTTTGCCTCCTTTATGAATAGGACGAATATAAGCTGAGCGCCAGAGTTTGGGGATGTATGATTCTTTTATGGATCGGTTGATAATGATGCTGATTGGGAGAGCAATACCATCAGCAGCACATTTTAGGAAGGAAGAAGGAATATTGTCGGGAGCATTAGAGCAAGGTTTATTAAGTTTGGACAAAAATTTTTGTATAAAGTTAGTGGAGATGGGTTTGAGTTCAAACAGATGAGGTGAGTTAGAAGGGGGAGAGTGTAGAGCAGTTGGGTTATTATTGGGAAATGTCTTGGTGAGGGTAGTAATAGCATCTATGAAAAATGAGTTAAATTCAGAGCCTAGTTCGAGGTCAGATTTCCTTGGGTCAGGACAGGGATTATTCCTGGAGCCTGGATTGAGGAGTGAGTTTATTGAATTCCAGAATTTTTGGGGTTTTTTATTGTTATTAGATTGAAGTTTGATATAGTAGGATTTTTTGTCTTTGGTGATTAGTCATTTTGCACGGTTGCAGAACTGTTTATATTGGAGCAAGGTATTGGCCAGTTTATTGTTTTGGTAAAGCTTCCATATACACCACCGAGTTTTTATTTGTACCATGAATGAGCTCCAAGTAGCAGCATTTATGGTTGTTAATAATGTAAATGCTTGGTTTTGATATGTTTAGTATAAGGATTATGTATGATGGAGACAACAGAGGATGATATTTTCCCAATATTTTAGAGGACTGTCTGAGTTACAATAGATACAAGAAATGATGTAAGATGTTGCAAGTGCAAACCTAATAATGATCTTGGGTTTAGTGAGTTGTGAGGTGGAAAAAATGGAACCCACAAGAATGCAGAAGCACCTACCAAAGATAATTTGGCTGCTTCAGCAGGCTGTCCAGGAATTCTGTTTTTTACCTTACCTGGTTGAAGGAGAAGGCAACATTAGTAAGCAAATGCGGGGTCTATTCTCAAACTCACTGATAACCCATTCATAAAACATAGTTGAGTTGGACTAAGAGCCCATTTTGGTCAAGTACCCATGTTAGCTGCTGTTCATGAGGTAGATGTACTATAGAAATGCTAACAGTCTTCTCCACCGGATTTTCTTCAATACTTCCTTTGTCAATTTTATGACATTAACAGGCCTGTATTTCCTCAGCGTTATTCTTCCTGCTTATACAAAGATTCCACAATTGCTGTTTTCCTGTCTGCTGGCACTTCAACATTAACCTTTGATCTGTTGGGGATCTCCATGGGAGGTTTTGTAACGCATCAGCTAGATAACTGAGGACAGAACTGTGGGATGCAGCTATCTGGTCATTGTGCTTTATTCACCTTAAGTGTAGTCAGTTCCTTATAAACTTCCTCCTTCTCTATGCTGGTGTCTGTCCACTTTTCTTTCTACATTGGACTTCCTTCTTCCTTTCATAGTACTTTAGCCTTTGCAAAAACTGAAGTGATAATACATTCTGTACCTCTGCTTTGTTCCCAGTTTTTCATAATGTCTCTCTCATAGTTGTTCAGCCTGGCTAGTTCTTTCTTTCTTTCTTTCTTTCTTTCTTTCTTTCTTTCTTTCTTTCTTTCTTTCTTTCTTTCCTTCCTTCCTTCCTTCCTTTTTTCTGTGTAACTTAAGAAGTCCTTGATTTTCATCCTGATCCTTTCTGCTAATTCTCCTGACCGACTTGGTGGCCCTTACTATCTTTGTTCCCATTTTGCTAGCTTCCTTGTACTCTGCCTCTTCCAACTCCCTACTCCCTCCTTTCCATCTCTTGTAAGCCCAGTCATTTGTCCAAACTGCAAGCCTTGTATTCCTTTGTAGTCACTTTGTCATTTTTCTAATTTTGCCTGTTTCTCAAACCTCTGCCTGTACCTTGAGTAATCCATCCTTGACCCATTCTCTTGTTCACTCCTTTGGATTGATCCTCGTTTCCTAAGTCATCCTTGACCAGTTCCTCCTCATTCTTCCAAACAATAATCTGCTGTTCTAAAACCTACTTTTTATTCATTTCTTCTCCCTACTCTAAACCACATAGTGTCATGATCATTACTTTGCAAATGGTGCCTTAACCTGATTATCTATTAGAGCTGTTGCACTGGTTAGGACTGCATTCAGAAATCTACCTTTTCTGGTACAGGCCAGGAAAAACTGGTAAAACCTCTCATGATCCAGGACCTCAGCCAATTCTACCCTTTCTTGTCCTGGAACTCAAGATTTCCCAGTCTGCTCCTGTCAGTTACAAATCTTCCATGAATATTACAAAGTTCCCTTCTTTTTACTCCCTGTAAGATCCCTCCTTGATGCAAAATAGTAACTCCCACTTATGGTCACCCACCTCCTATCATTTACCCGGGCAGCTCAATAGTATTCTTCTTCCATCCTGAACTCTACTACTAGTCACAAACTGAACCCTAACATCTCACCTAACCTTAGTTTGTCTCTGACAATTGAACTACTGTAATCTCTTAGTAGCTTTTCTATTCTTTTTTTTTTAATTCACAACTATGCAACCTTTTACTTTCTGCATTTACCAATGTTATTTGCATGCTATGTTATTTAATCTGTGGAGCTTTTCTCCCCACGCCTCAGCTGAAAATGGACACATATCCAGTCGGACTCTCCTGGTCAACAAATGTAAAATAAAATAAATAAAAATTACCCTCATCCTCTTACCCCACTTACTTTCTCTCCATCAATCTATTATCTTCTTTATTTGTTTTGTCTGATGGATGAAGCGCTGAATCAGACCACCAGTTCTCTCCTCCTTCCCTTAGTTTAACTGTCATTATCCTTATCTGACCTTCTAACTGTGGCTGCACCTATTCCCCATTCCTGGTTTGGTGCTCTGACATCAGATCTGGTGCTCTCCATGATGCAAATTACCTCTCCACCCATTTCTCTTTTTTCCATTTTTCCTGAACAGCCCACACCTCTTCTTGTCACCAGTCCACATCTCTGTCATACCATCAGTGTTCATCTTCACTCTCTGTGTTACTGCTTGCAAGCTCCCATCTTCCTCCCCAGACTCATTGCACTGTAGAGTAAAACTACCCAGATATGATTTGAATCACCTCTGTTTGTTCTTCTTTTATGGTTTCAGGCTCTTTTTACTTTCACTTTACTACCTAAACACCTATTCCTATCTTATTCTTCTTTCACTCTCCCTGCTTCATTCATACATTAAAAAACAATCATTTAGATGTATCTTTCCAAAGAGGCACTAAGCACCATTGTCTCTTCTGTGCTAAGATGAAACTTGTACCTTGCAATGAGCTGGTCACTGCTCCTGTTTCTCCCCTTTAACTAGAAACAGAATACTGAAATTAAATTGCCCACCACATCTGAAAGGCTTGGTTTACATTTATAGTTTTTTTAGTTCAGCTGTCAAATTTGGAAACAAAGTTTAATTTATATCAAGCAATCATGTATAATATAGATATGCATTTTACTTAATTATGTGATTATTACAGATTATACAATGACAGGTCATTAACATTCAAAAACGTGCACGCTGATTGGTCAGCCCAACCAGCGTGCCCGTTGTAAATCAAGCATATACCAGTAGAAAAAAGTCTGGTCATCCAGGCTTAGTTCTACTAATATATGCTAAGACTTCTCATTTTTTTTTTGAGCTAAGAGGTTGAGAGGTACATACAGAGGGCAGAGAAAATACAAGGAAAATCAGGTACGTTATGAAAAACTAAAGATATGTACCTGATTTTCATTGTATTACTGCCCTGTCTCTCTCTCTCTCTCTTGCACCTTTAAACTGTCCAGATTTCAAACTTTATTATTAAAAAAAAAACAAAAAAAAAACCCAAAAAAAAAAAAAAAAAAAAACAAAGGAGACTCCGTTGCTTGCTTTCCAAAGCTCCAAACCACTGATGTACTGCATAAGTGTGGGAACGTAAATTCCATACACATGCATAGTACATCAAGAAAGCTTCAGGATATGAAAAAAAGGGGAAGAACACAAGAACACCTTGGCACCATTATATAAAGACATTATTTAAGAAAAGGCAGTCATTTTTTTCTTATATAATGTCATTGTATAATAGCAATAACCAACTCCTGGGTGTGATATATTGAAGATTTACCCATGGTTGCCTTCATGATTAAACCACACCAACCAAGGGTAAATATTCAATATACCACACCCAGTCATTGGTTATTACTATAGTAATACCTGCATATTAACAGTTTAATAGAATCACATCCTTCTAATATGATAATATTTCTCCTAGTCAGTTTTCCCTTAATGTTTTTTTTTTTTCTAATTAAATTAGACTCCATTTTGATCCATGCTCTACCCCGGTCAATAAATAGGTTCATACGCTGGTACTAGGCTATTGGCCCTAGGGCCTATACAAGCCTAGCCATAACAATTCCCTGGATATTTCTTCCCACAATATTTACTTCCCTGGACCCCTGTCTAGCAGGGCGACTGACATGATCCCTGGGGTAAATTTCCTATCTCCCATCCAATCATCAAGGTTCCTTTTTAAGAGGGCCAAGGAGGCACTCTGCTTGACATGTATGGGCAGTCTATTCCAGAGTATGGGGAGTCTCTGGGTCAGGAACCTATCCCTCCAGCATGTTTTTTTCATTGTGATGACAAGGTTTAGATCCCTGGACCATGTGGCTCTGAGGGATTGGGATTTATTTAAGTGGAGCATGTCCAACAGCTCAGGGTTTGACATGGCCTTGTATGTTAAGCAGAGATCGCCTCTGAGTAGACGATATGCCACAGAGTATAGCTGGAGTGTTTTTAGATGGTCAGCATATAGCATCTGCTTTAGGCATGTGATTCTTTTAGTGAGGTATTTCTGCGGCCTTTCCAGCTGTTGTAGATGTCTTGTGAGGTACATACCAAATGAGGCATTATACTCTATAATGGATCTAATGAGGGATGAGTACAGTGGGGCAATGACCTCCTTTTTTCTGGATGAAAAGCCCTTAGTGATGAGGTGTGCCACATAGAAGGATTTCCTGACTGTTGTGGCAATATGGTTATCAAAGGTGAGACCACTGTCCAACTGTGTCCCTAAGTCTCTCATCACACTTTCAGTGTTTAGTGTACTGCCACCTATGTGGTAATTCATGGGTACATGCATGTTTTTTCCCAAAGGGGATAACTATTCATTTCTTGGCATTAAGCTTGAGCCCATGGCTCTGGCACCAAGCATCTGTTTCTGTAAGGCCCTTTTGTAGAATATCCACATCATTTGGGGATTCAATAATGGCTCCCAGTTTGCAGTCATCTGCGAACGTTGTTACCCAGAGTCCCTCAGTGTTGGTCTGTACTTCAGAGAAATAGATGCCAAACAAGAGCAGTCCCAGGACTGAACCCTGAGGTACTCTACTTGTCACTTGTCTGGATTTGGATTTGGAGTCGGCTACTTTTACAGTCTGGGTTCTGTCAGTAAGCCAGTTGGCAACCCATCGAGTGATATAGGGATTTATGCCCAGCTTAGTAAGTTTATCTATAATTCCAGAGTGGGGGATGGTGTCAAAGGCCTTGGCAAGGTCCAGATAGGCTGTGTGGACTGCCTTACCCTCATCCACAGCTCTGGAGACTGATTCAAAGAAGTCAATCAGGTTCAGGAGACAAGATCGGCCCTTCACGGACCCAAACTGGGTGGGGTCCAGTGTTTGAAGGTTGCCAATGTCTTGGTTTATAAGTTCCATGATGATACATTCCATGTCCTTGCAGATCAGACTCATTAGACTGATGTGCCGATAGTTCCCGGGATCCAAGATGGATTTCCCCTTGTGGAGTGGGATAACTGTAGCTGTGCACCACTCAGTGGGCATGAAGCCTAAGGTGCGGCTATGATTAAACATGACACTTGTGAGGTGCCAGTTCATTTTGTGTTTAATGTAGTACACAGCCCAGGATGTCATCTGGTCCCATGGATGCTGTATTCTTAGCTTTGGAGAGTGCAGTTTCTACCTGTGTGGCCGTGATTACCAGAATTTGTCAATCTTTTGGTATTGAGATAGGCCCTTTAGTGGGTGAGAGGGGTGAAGTTGGCACTAAATTGATCTGCCAGGATATTGACAATATCCTTGGGATCACTATATTTAATGCCATTCTGTTGTAGCTCAGAGCAGACCTGAGCATTGCCATTTAGATTCTTGACATAACTATAGAATGCTTTGTGGTTGTCTTTGGAATCTTTTCATAACTAGCTTTTGAGGATTTTATGAGGGATCTCAGCTTCTTACTGAGGCTGGTAAGGGAGTTTTTTGCATCCTGAGATTTCCTCTTTTCTGCAACAGTTTCTTCCTTCTGTTGTATAGTTTGTTTATGGCAAGGGGCCACCAGATTGGCTTCCTTTTTTTGGAGGAGAGCATTTTGGTTCTATTTGGGATGGCACAATTCATGCAAGAGTGGATGTGCTCGTACAGTGCCTTAGTGTAGGATTCAGCAGGTGAACTTTCAGATCCTGTCTGCATGGGTGCCACGAAGTTTGTCACTTCTGTCTTGAGTAGCATGAAGTTGGCTTTGGAGAAGTTTTTTACGGAGGTTTCCTTACTGGGGGTGGGGTGGGGGTGGGATGTGGATGTCAAGGGTGATTTGCTTATGGTCAGACCTGACCAATGTGGGGGTGACCACTGATGTGGAGCATCTATCTCCCATGTTGGTAATGACCAGGTCTAGGATATTGGAGCCCCTGGTGGAACAATGGACTAGTTGATCCAGGGTGTTGGAATTTATGCATTCCAAGAACCGTTGAGAAAAGGTGTTGGTACCTGAGTAGTTTTCCCAGTTAATGGCAGGGTAGTTGAAATCACCCAGTATTAGGGTGTTTGGTTTTATCTTAATATTTTCCAGTATGTTTAGAAAGGTGTAGTGAGAATCTTGGGGCATAGTGGGGGATCTGTAGCAAGCTACAATTTGGACTGCAGTCTTACCTAGTGTTAGCTGCTCCTGGAGAATTTCAGATGCATTGTGTTGGGCAACTAGCCTGGGGGTGTGAATATCCTTGGTGAATATGGACACTCCTCCACCTTTAGTGTTTCAGTCTTGGTTTAGTGGCCAAAACGTGTGGTAAGAGTTGTAGCCTGGTATTGCAGGGGTGCTCTCTGGAGCCTTAACCAGGTCTCAGTTACTGCACAGATATCGATGTTCTCCATTTTTGGGAGTGCCTCGAGAGAGTGCTTTTTGCGATTTAGACTTCTAGCATTCAATAGCATTACCTTCAGATTTTGCATGCTTGTATCTGTTACGGTGGTGGTTTTGTCCTTTGAACCTTGCCTACAAAAGGCACTATAGGGGTGGCAAGAGCTTTAGCCAGCAGCCTGAATCCTAGGGGTGACAGGTGCAGGCCATCTCTGGCAAAGCATCGTGGTTTGTCAATCATGTCTTCTCAGGCTGACAGATACTGGATTTGAATGACACCAGAAGCTTAGCCAATTGTTGAAGTCAATCATTTTGTCCTTATACTATGGTATCATTCTGGGCAAAGGCAGGATGCTACTCAGGGCTTGGGTCATACCTGCCTGGGGCACATGATCCAAGATCTCTTCCATGTCTCTTTTCAGGTAGTCCAGGGAGGTACGTCTCAAGTCATTCACTCCAACATGGACAATGACAGAATCGTATTTTTACTTGTTGTGGAATGACTTGAGTTCATGCGTTATGTGGCAGATCCTGGCATCCGACAGGCAGCTGACTGTAATTTTCTCCTTGTTCAGCCTGGTGAGTGTGACATCAGTGTGCCTGACTATAGAGTCACCTATGACTAAAGTGTTGGGTACATTGTCTTGCCTTAGAGGCTGTTGTTGGGTGGCACACTGGTGATGTGAGCTATGTGTCACTTTTGTTGTGACTGGTGTTTGTTTGCGTTTCAGCTTCAGAAGTCCTTGTTGCTTGGGCAGGTTAATGTTAAGGGCCTTGGCATATGTGGGTTTAGTGTTGCTATGTGTTGGTGTTGATGGTGTGGGTTTTAAAGGGCTATATGTTGCTTGAGGTGTGGTGCAGGTGTTACCCTTCTCCTCTTAACTGTCTAGCACAATCTTGGCTGGAGAGAGCTTTGCTTCAAGTTTGGCTATGTAAGTGCATCTCTCGCAGGTTGTAGTGTTGGGTGGTAGGAGGAGAGAGTTGTCTGTATACATGAGGCAGTTGCTGCATTGCCCCAGTATGCCCAGATTCACCAGGTGGACAGGAGAAATCACCAGAAGCTGACCCTTGGACATGCCTGTTTAGGTGCTTTTTTTGTAAAGTACAAGAACAAGGTACTTTGCAATTATAGGCTGTTTAGTGCCTATGATTAATTTCTCCTTATTGACAAGGAGAGTTGAGTGCTTGTATCAGTTTTAGGCTTCCTAGTGCTTTCCAGCAGGTTTTAGAGCAAGTGCTAGTCACAGGAGTTCAGATTTTAGTGCTACTACTGAGAAACCAGCTAGTTCTAAGGGAAAATTTGAAGAGCAGACTTTCTGGCACCTGGAATAGTTTAAATATAGCCCTGCGGTGCTGCACGGTGTGAAAAATGCATAAACACGCGTTTTTAAGCCAGAAAGTTGAAAGGGATAGAAATCAGCATGAAAAGGCTAATCAAATTACAATTTCAGAGCTGGAAACCACTCCTCTAGAGTTAGATAGGCAGTACAATGCTCACCACTTCCACTAGTAAACAGTAGGACTTCCCCCTACCACAGCAAGGTCTGAATAGCTCTGAACACAGAAAATAAATTCCTGAGGCAAGCAAAGCCTGGAATCTGGACTATACTAGCTAGGAAAGGTGTGAAATGATTAAACAAGATAGTTTTTTTTTTTGGTTAAAACAGGCTAAACAATGCAATAATACAGTAAATAAACACAGAAAAGGCTAACACACTTGAGTGTGTAGTCCTAAACAGTAAATGCAATTAAAACTCTACAAAATTAGCAATTTAAAACTTTTTAAATGAAGCAAGGCAAGTGCACAACTGAAAAACAATTTAAAAGGCAGTAATACAGTAGAATAAGTAGCTAGTCTACATATACAGAGAAGTCTGCATATACAGAAAAGCAGCTAAAACACACAAACAATTCAGATGCAGTGCAACCTAGAGCACTTGAGTTGTAGCAATATTAAGGCAAATACAGTTTTAATAAATGCACTAAAATATACTCTATATTTCCAAAATGTTTGAGAAGCACAGTCAGAACACAAGGAGATTCAGGCAGGTAGAAAGGAGGAACAGAAGGCCTTCTCAGATGTTCTCTCTGTATTAGGTAGAATGAGCTAATGACACTAGACTGGGAGGAGTGTCCCAGATCAAATTTACAGTAGGGGCGGGCAACTGCAAAGACACCAAGAATAACAACAAGACCCCAACAGGGATGGAGGGTGGGGACCAATACTAAAGCTATTAGCCTACACTCTTTTAGACAGTAAACACTACCAAAATCTTTATGACAGCAGTGAGCTGCAAAATGAAAGTTTTTAAACAGATAAAGGAGCAAGGAGACTCTACAGAATGCTTTTAACTGCAAACAAATCAGTTACCCATGCAGATTAGTTAATAGCAATAAAATACAGTAAAAAGTATGCAGCAGGCAATAAAAAGTGCTATATATAAATTGATAGAAGCAATAACCAGTATAAATAAGCCAAAAAAACAGGATACTTATCTCAGATCAGAGTTGTAGTCAATGCCCTTCCTCCACTCTGCTCAGTGTGTATAGACAGAAATCCTCTCAAAGTTAGGGCTTAAATACCAGAAGATACAACCTTAAATAATTAAAAAAAAAAAAAAGAACAAAGGAACCAGCCCCCACTAGCCAGCAGCCAATCAACACAATCTTGCCAAGAAGGTAAAGAAAGGCTTCTGCTAATTCAAGATGGCCTAGTCATGTGCTCAGAACAATCACTGCAAAAACAAACAGGCCCAGAGCCAGCAAATCTGAACTGGGACAATACTAAAGCTATTAGCCTACACTCTTTTAGACAGTAATAAAAATAAATAAAATGGATTATAATGATACATTTATTCCATAAATAGATTTCTTAAGGATGTACTTGAACCAACTGCTCAGGTAATACTCAAATACAGTAGAATGCTTTGTTCTTGAACTAGATGTTTGTCCAGTCACTCATCCTGTTTCAGTTCAAACAGACTGGAAATACGCAGATACAATGGCAGGAACAGCTTCAATCTTCGGTGTGATATTTCTGGCTAAGTCATACCTCAAAAAGTTATTTGTCCTCACGGATGGGCATATTCCAGAAATTTAGCAGTCATAGCATTTGTCTTGTCCGAGATCCCTGAAAATGCTTTTTGATTACAGTATAAATGATTTGGCATCCAAATTCATTCCTCTATAAAAAAAACAACATGTCATAGTGTCAGTATGCATTTTATGGCCTGCATCTTGTCTTAATAATTAAAAATATATATTACTAAATGATAACCAGTAGTGAAAGTAAATGTAATGTTTTGGTCATAATACTGACATCTACCTAGCTAATGAATACTGATATTGCATGTCTTCATTCATCAGTGCATGTTTGGTCTAACATTACATACTCAAGTGTGCTAGCTTGCACTGCATTTGAATTGTTTTGACTGCTGTTCTAGCTACTTTTCTGTATATATATATATATATATATATATATATATATATATATATATATATATATATATATAATTAACCGCACTCAAAAAAACTGAACGAAGAGAAGAAATTTTAACTAAGAACTGAACTTCGTGACAATAAAAGCATTCAAAAAAATTGTAAATAACACCAACAACTCTTGTAGAACTTTAGCGCTTTCGTCTTATTTATTATCAAGACTTCCTCAGAAAGACATGTTTCATAAGTATGAGCAACCATTTTCACTACCTTTATATACATTAGTTCTAGCAGGCCATTTAAATTAACAACAGCTCCTTTCCAATAGTAAAGTGTGAACAAGCAGGGTAATGTGTGCATTTTCATTAACATTACAATCGCAGTTACATAAGGTGAATAACTATCTAGAGTTCAGAAGCCAGCATCCCCATTTCATGAAAAAGAATATTGTAAAAGGACAATTCATCCGGTTATCCATACTCATTTTTAGGGACGAGGTTTTCATCAAGGAAGATTTTTACCTCAGAAACTTGTTCATAGAAAGAAAATACCCAGAGTATCTCGGGAACAACCTGTTCCAAGAGATCATACAGCACAGACACTCCAGGTACCCACCAATCCTGGAAAAGGGATTCACAGCAAGGGCACAGAACGGACCGAACAAAAAGGACTGGGTTTTAAGTTTCCCCCTTCCAATTTCCACCAATATGTTTGGAATCAGAGGGGTCCTCACCAACAATTGGGACATCTTGGGAGGAGAAAAAGGTCTGACAAAGTTACTTGGGACATCCCCAAACTTCTGTTTCAAACGAACCTCTTCTTTTGGTGGTGCATTCGAGAGGAATAAAAGCCCATCCCCACAGAGCGAAGTATCGACAGAACCTGGAATGTCTGACTGCGGCAAGTGTGTTGCCTGTGTACACATACGAAAAAACAACAACGTCACCTTCCCGCACTGCAACAGAACTGTCAGTCTACATGACCACTATGACTGCAACACAAAAAATGTAGTCTACTGTGCTTTCTGCAAACACTGTGGGAATTTCTATATCGGCAAAATGAACAGGAAGCTGAGTAGCCATATTAAAGAACACACTGCAGCAATACACAAACAGGACAGTTTGAATGCCTTGGCTAAACACAGTGCTATTTGCCCAAACTTCACAGGATTCAAATTCACAGTGCTGGAAAAAATAACAGAATTTGTAGGGGACATGGACACATTCCTGCAAGTCCGGGAATTAAAATGGCAGAAAGAACTGAGAGCTGATGTCTATCCAGGTCTCAATGAGACACTGAACATTAAATGTGCACTTAAATGGTATAGAGATTGAAATGTGATAGGGTTTGAAGAACTGTGCAAGAGGGTTTGAAGAATTGTGCAAGTAGATTTAATGTGTTTATGGATTTACAACTGTGCAAGTGAATATAATGTGTTTCCTCTCTCTCTGACTTTTGACTCCCCCATACCCCCTACACACATGCTCCCAATCACCAGGCTAGCCCCCACTGACCGCACCAACTATACCCCCGGTCTCACTATTTCACGCAGCCATTCAAGGGGTGATACCATCCAAACCAGCCCACAGCTGGTACCATCCGCACTGACAGTCTTTTGGGACACTCTGTCATTCATATGCTCCTTGTCATGGGCGGCCCCCTACCAGCCCCCCTTCAAGTCCACACCGCATTCCTTCCACTCCCCCATCAGGTGGCATACCCACACATTACTCTACACACACACCGATACCAAAGCATAGTAGGACTCTCTACCTGACTCCTCCACCTTCCTCCGTTCCCTTCTTTACTTACCTTTGGAGGCAAAGACTCATAAGTTACGTGTTTATATTAGAATCATCACATCATGACTGTCATCCTTCCCGGTTCCCCCATAAAATTTTTTTTTTTGCACACAATCCCTTTTTGCACACAGTCCCTTTTTGCACATAATCCCCTTTTTTGCACACGATCCCTTTTTGCACACAATCCCTTTTAGTATGCACACGGCACCACAAGGCTATTACTGTCTGACTAATTTACCTTATGTAACTGCGATTGAAATGTTAATGAAAATGCACACAGCACCCTGCTTGTTCACACTTTACTATTGGAAAGGAACTGTTGTTAATTTAAATGGCCTGCTAGAACTAATGTATATAAAGGAAGTGAAAATGGTTGCTCATACTTATGAAACATGTCTTTCTGAAGAAGTCTTGATAATAAATAAGACGAAAGCGCTAAAGTTCTACAAGAGTTGTTGGTGTTATTTACTATTTTTTTGAATGCTTTTATTGTCACGAAGTTCGGTTCTTAGTTTATATATATATATATATATATATATATATATATATATATATATATATATGTATATATATATATATATATATATATATATATATATATATATATATAAAAATACCTTTCCTGTAACTAGTGTTGTCCAGATTCAGATTTGCTGTATCCAGGACTGTATGCAAGCTTCTGAGCCCCCCCTCCCCAAGCTTTCTGTTTTGGAGGAAAGCCTTCTAGCTTATCAGTGGGAGTGGTAAGCACTAGGTGACCTATCTACCACATAAGGAATGGTTCTGGCCCAGAAATTGTAGTTATTGGCCGATTGGGCAGTTTTTCCATCTCTCTCAACTTTCTGATTTAAAACCCCACATTTGCACTTGTTTCCCCCCTTTCCTGTAACTAGTTTAGTCCAGATACAGATTCTTAGTTTTAGCACTTGAATTTGCTTATTCGTGATCAGCACTTGTTCAGAACTTGTAAGCACTAAATAACCTATTAATTACTACAGCACTCAACCTTCCTCATTACCTTGAGGAAAACAGTTTTGGTACTTACTTCCTTCACTTGCTTAGAGAAAAACAGCTCTTGTACTCACTTTCCTCACTTATCTAGAGGAAAATAGTTTTTTATTCAGGCATTTACAAGGGTCAGCTCCCAGTGTTCTCTCCTGTCTATCTGATGAATCTGGGCATCTTGGGGCAATGTAGGAATTGCCTCATGTACACAGACACCCCTCTCCTCCTCCTACCACCCAACACTACAACCTGTGAGAGATGTACTTATCTAGCCAAACTGGAGGTAAAGCTCTCTCCAATCAAGACTGAACGTGACAGTCAAGAGGAGAAGGTAAACACTTGCACAACACCACACTCATGACATAGTCTCACTAAATCTACACCACCAAAATCCACACATAGAAACGCAAAAACATTCGCGGAGGCTCTTAATAATAATCTGCTCAAGCAACAGAGACCTCCAAAGTAGAAATGCAAGCAACCTCCACCCCCCAACACAACCCAAATGACACATAGCCTGCAGACTCAGTGTGCCACTCAACCACAGCCAATAAGGCAAAACAATGTACCCAACACACTAGTCATAGGTGACTCTATAGTCAGGCACACTGATGTCCCACTCACCAGGCTAAACAAGGAGAAGGTTATTGTCAGCTGCCTGTCGGGTGCCAGGATCCGCCACATAACCCACGCACTCAGGTCACTCCACAACAAGTACAGATATGACTCTGACATTGTCCATGTTGGTGTGAATGACCTGAGACGTACCTCCCTGGACTACATGAAAAGAGACATGGAAGAGCTCTCTGATCTTGTAGCTCAGGCAGGTATGACCCTAGCCCTGAGTAGCATTCTGCCATCACCCAGAATGATGACGCAGTACAAGGACAAAATGAATGACTTCAACAATTGGCTAAGCTTCTGGTGCCATTCTAAAGGGATCCAGTATCTGTCTGCCCTGGATGACATGGTCGACAGACCATGATGCTTTGCCAGAGATGGCCTGCACCTGTCACTCCTAGGATTCCGGATACTGACTAAGGTTCTTGCTGCCCCTATAGTGCCTTTTTTAGGCAAGGTTCAAATGACAAATTCACCACTGTAACAGGAACAGGCAAGCAAAAACTGAGGGTGATGCTACTCAATGCTAGAAGTCTAAATCTCAAAATGCACTCACTCGAGGCACTCCTTAAAATGGAGAACATTGGTATCTGTGCAGTGACTGAGACCTGGTTCAAGGCTCCAGACAGCACCCCTGCACTACCAGGCTATAACTCATACCACACTTTTCAGCCATGTAACCTGGACCGGAACACCAAAGGCGGAGGTGTGCCCATATTCATTAAGGATATCCACACTTCCAGGCTAGTTGCTCAGCATAATGCAGCCGAGGTTATCCAAGTGCAACTAACTCTGGGCAAAACTGCAATCCAAATTGTAGCTTGCTACAGATCACCCAACATGCCCCAGGATTCCCACTCCTCTTTTCTTGATGTACTGGAAAATATTAGGGTTCAACCAAACACCCTAGTAATGGGCGATTTCAACTACCCCAGCATTAACTGGGAAATCTACTCATGTACCAACTCCTTCACTCAACGCTTTCTGGAATTCATAAACTCCAATGCCCTGGATCAACTTATCCACACCCCCACCAGGAGCAATAATATCCTAGATCTAGTCATTACCAACATGAGTGACCGGTGTTCCACACCTGAAGTCAATGCCTCATTGGTCCGATGCGACCATAAGCTAATTACACTAGATATCCACATCCTGCCCCCTCCCCCCCATTAAGGAAACCATGGTAAAAAATGTCTCCAAAGCCAACTTCATGCTTCTTAAGACAGAAGTGGTGAATTTCATGACACCCATGCAGATGGACAATACAGTTACGACTACTGAATCCTACACAATTGCACTTTATAAGCACTTACATGAGTGCATGGATCATGCTGTCCCAAACAGAACCAAGATGCTATCCTCCAAAAAAAGGAAGGCAAACTGCTGGTCCCCTGCCATAAACAAACTGTACAACAGAAGGAATAAACTGTTGAAAAAGAGAGTAAAATCCCACGAGTGGAGGACCTCCCTGGTCAGCCTCAGTAAGAAGCTGCAATCCCTGATAAAATCCTCCAAAGCTAGTTATGAAAACAAAATTGCCACTGATTCTAAAGACAACCACAAAGCATTCTATAGCTATGTCAAGAATCTCAATGGGAACACTCAGATCTGCTTTGAGTTACAGCACAATGGCACTAAATATACAGACCCAACTGATATTGCCAACATCCTGGCAGATAGGTTCAGTGCTGACTTTACCCCCCTCTCACCTCCCTAAAGAGCCCATCTCTATACTAGAAGAATGCAAATTTCCTGTAATCATGGCTGTACAGGTAAAAACCACACTCTCCAAAGCCAATAACACAGCATCCATGGGACCAGGCAACATCCCAGGCTACGTTCTACACGAACTACAGAACTAACTGGCACCTAAGTCCCATGTTCAATCATAGCCTCACCTCAGGCTTTGTGCCTGCTGAATGGCGCACAGCAATGGTTATCCCACTCCACAAGGGGGGAGCCACCACGGACCCCGGGAACTACCATCCCATTAGCCTGATGAGCCTGGTCTGCAAGGCCATGGAATGTATCATCATGGAACTTATAAACAAAGACATTGGTAATCTCCAAACGCTGGACCCCACCCAGTTCAGGTTTGTAAAAGGCAGATCATGTCTCCTAAACCTGATAGACTTCTTTGAAGCAGTCACCAAAGCCATAAACAAGGGTAAGGTGGTTCACACAGCCTATCTAGATCTTGCCAAGGCCTTCTACACCATCCCCCACTCTGGAATTATAGATAAACTCACTAAACTAGGTATAAATCCCTACATCACAAGATGGGTTGCCAACTGGCTCACTGACAGAACCCACACTGTGAAAGTAGCAGACTCCAAATCTGACTTCAGACCAGTGACAAGTGGAGTACCACAGGGTTCAGTCCTGGGTCCTCTCCTGTTTGGTATGAAGTTTGCAGATGACTGCAAACTAGGAGCCATAATCAAAACTCCTAAAGATGTGGAGATCCTACAAAAGGGCCTCACTGAGACAGATGCCTGGTGTCAAAGCCATGGCCTCAAGCTCAATGCCAAAAAGTGCATTGTCATCCCCTTTGGTAAAAACTCTGTACCCATGAACTACAACATAGGCAGTAGTATACTTAACACTGAAAGTATGATAAGAGACCTTGGGACACAGGTGGACAGTAGTCTCTCCTTTGATAATCACATTGCCACAGTAGTCAGAAAATCCTTCTGTGTGGCACACCTCATCACGAAAGGTTTCTCATCCAGAAAAAAAAGAGGTCATTGTTCCCCTCTACTCATCACTCATTAGACCCATTATAGAGTACAATGCCCCTTTTGGTATGTACCTCACAAGACATCTACAACAACTGGAAAGGCCACAGAAATACCTCACAAAGAGGATTAACGGCCCTACGCAGACCGTCTCAAAAAACTCCAGCTTTACTCCATTGCATATGGCCTACTCAGAGGAGATCTCTGCCTAACATACAAAGCTATGTCAAACCCAGAGCTGTTGGACATGCTCCACTTATAGAAATCCCAATCCCTTCGAGCTACACGCTCTAGGGACATAAACCTTGTCACCACAATAAACAGAACATGCTGGAGGGATAGATTCCTGCCCCAGAGACTTCCCATACTCTGGAATAAACTACCTATCTATATCATACAAAGTTCCTCATTAGCACTCTTCAAGAAAAATCTTGATGATTGGATGGGAAATAGGAAATTCACCCAGGGGATCACCTCTGTGGCTCTGCTTGACAGTGGCACAGGAAAATAATTTTCTTGGGTGGCAAAAGCCAGGGTACATTTTTGGCTGGGCTTGTATAGACCCCAGGGCCGATAGCCTAGTACCTACCTATGAACCTATGAACCTATGAACACATTCTCAACCAAAGTAGGATGAAGGCACTGTCGAATCCAATCCAATTCTGTATGGGTTATAATATGAAGGCACTGTCGAATCCAATCCATTTCTGTATGGGTTATAATATGAAGGCACTGTCAAATCCAATCCAGTTCTGTATGGGTTATAATATGAAAGCGCTGCTGAATCCCAATGCAATTCTGTATGGGTTGTAATGTGAAGGAGATGTTGAATCCAATCCAATTCTGTATGGATTGTAATATGAAGTCACTGCTGAATCCAATCCAAATCTACATGGTATAATATGAAGGCACTTTCGAATCCAATCCAAATCTGTATGGGTTATAATATGAAGGCGCTGTTGAATCCAATCAAATTCTGTATGGGTTGTAATATGAAAGCACTGCTGAATCCAATACAATTCTGTATGGGTTATAATGTGAAGGCAATGTCGAATCCAGTTCAATTCTGTATGGGTTGTAATATGAAGGCGCTGTCGAATCCAATCCAATTCTGTATGGGTTGTAATAATTATAACATGTTTCCAGGCTGTTCAGTTCCTTTGTTTGCAGTTGTGCTGTTGGAAAAGAAAAAAGAAATGAAGAGGTTAAAAAAGTCAAACAGAATCTAGAAGCAAAGAGGTGATATTTCTGGTATGTCTGTTGCAGGCTCGCCATATCGTCTACACAGTTTTTGAGGCTATACTACAAAAGGCTATAGAAAGTTTTGGACAGAAGGACTGACTGTCCTGGGTGCCTGCTTCAAGTGGGTACTAAGCAAGCTGACAGCTTGTAAACTGACAAGGCTTTTTTTCTTTTAAAGATAGCAATTAATTATTAGGTTGCTACTAAATAACTTGTTGCTATTAAAACAAAACAAACAAACAAAAAAAAGTATGTAAGTTGTCATTGAGCAATCTTGATTGTGACACCTTCTGGGAACAACAAATTAATTTATTCCTTGAGGCAGGAACCTCCTCTGCTATAGCTCTGAAAGAAGCAGGGATATCAGGTTGCTGGACAGTGTCCAGGCGAAAGCAGCAAAACATTGCATGGGATGGAAGAGGGGACTACTGACCACTCTTCATAGCAGGTCAGAATAGGAGGACAGACAATACATTGGTACACAATATTATGCCAATGAGATATGAATAGGCTGAACAAGATGTATAGGAAGGAAGTGAGGATGGGGCATAAGAAGCAGATTGTAGAGACAAATACCACTTGTTTTTTTTTTTAATTTCTCAAATCTTTTGGGTTTCTAACACCATGATGCAAATGGACCCCATTCCTAAGTCAAAGTATAATTAAAGTCATGAAATTAGTATTGTCTCAGTCTTTCGTGTCAGCCAGAAGTGTCTTCGCAGCACCCACAATGTGCCCAGTAATGACTCCTTCTGCAATTCATTTGGAGTTACATGTATTGGTAACATATCTAAATACAATTATATATTATTTTTTATAAAACCCATTGCTCCTACTACTATTGGGACTGTCTGGGTACCTTTCTTCCACATTGCTCTCATTTCTGCCTGGTTTATAGCTTGGATTTTGTTACTAGATGTCAACGCTGTTTTCAGGATTAATTTAAGTCTTCTAAAGTATTCCTTATTAAGTTTTATTTGCATTGGTTCATGTTTTATGGTTGATTGTTCATCAATTCCCAAATATTTATACACTCCCTCTTTCTCAAGTTCTTTTATATAATATTATTGTCCCAAACTTATGTTTTCTTGGTGCTGTAGTTTTCCTGCTTTAAAGGTTGCTTTTGCACATTTATCAAGACCAAATTACATTCTTATTTCATCTGAAAAAGTTTTGACAACTTGCAGTTGCACTTTCATTTCTTCATCTGATGAGCTATACAGTTTTAAATCATTGACAAAGAGAAGAAGAGAAGTCTTTACACATTGTTGTTTTCTAGCCATGGGCTAAGCTATTAAGTAGACAGCTTAATGGGTTAATGGCAAGGCAGAATAGTAGCGATGACTGAGAGTCACCCTGGAAGATCCCCCTTTGAATTTTTATCCCTGGGATAATAATTTGTCCTTTATCATGGCTTAATTACAAAGTGGTCTGCCACTGTTTCATGGTCACTGTAATGTAGTTGATCAGTGTAGGGTGCATCTTATACATTTTTAAGCACTCTTTTATCCATGAATATGGGATACTATCAAATGCTTTTTGTAGTCAATCCATGCCATATTTGTTTGTTTCATATGACATTCTTTTATTGCTCTATTGTTCTACTGCCATAATTGAGTTTTCTTCTAAATGACTATACACTCTGTTGGCATCAATTCCCATGTATAGTTTATACTTTGCTGAAAGCAAATTATTGGTCTATAATTTTTAGGGTAGCTTGCATGTTTACTCTTAAGCAGGAGCATTGTTTTTCCTATTGTTAGCCAGACTGGTGTCTGTTTGGGGTGCGCATATAAATAGTTCTTACTTATGGCTAAATCTTTGTGCAAAGATGTTAATACTTTTAGCCAAAAGTTAGGTACTGCATCTAGGCCTGCGGTTTTCCAGTTAGAGTCTTTTCTTAACTTTGTTTCAATTTCTCTGGCTGTTACTTCATGCCATTTCATATCTTGTACCTTTAAACTTCTTATTCTTTCTTTTACTTCTTCTATCTATTTAGCATCTTTGTTATGTTTCACAGGATCTTCATAGATACTTCTCCAAAACGTATCTGTTTTTGGCAGTCTTTCAATTCCTTTTACCTTGTTTCCCAATTCTGTATAAAACTTTTTCGCGTCATCAATAAATTGCTTATTTGGTACTTTTCCTTTATATTTTTCTGTGTATCCTAAGTTTTTCCGGCCTGTGCTGAGATTTTTAGTTTATTATTTGTGATAGTGCATGATCGATCCTGATCTGTTCTAATAGTGTGCATTGCTTTTATCATGTCTATCTTTCTTAGTACTTTTGTTGATCTTTTCCCTCTTCTATATTCTTCTAACAGTGACACTTCTTGCCTTAATTGCTTTGTAGTTTTCTCTATTCAATACTTCCATGATGATTTCTCCCCTTCCTTTCCCTCACAACCCCGTGTTCTTGTGGTAGAACTTTAACAGTTATTAATTTAGTTGCACAGTAATATATCCTGTTTACTTCTGTTATATCAGATGGATCTCTAGGGACAGTCCTAATTACTGTGTTCATTTATTTTATCAAACTGACCTTTTGGGTTTTATTGACCTTCTGCAGTGTATTTCTGTCACTGATCATAATATATCTTTCTATGTCTATTAAATCAAGTAACTCTTCTCTTAGCTCATTTTCTTCCAAACTGAGGGCACATCCCCTGTTTTCCATTTCCTGCAGGCATTCTATAGAGAATTGTATAACATCTTCCTGTGGCAGATTCTTCTAAATTTCATCCTGTGTCATCCATTGCTTTGTCATATGGGAACTTGTTCTATCACTCCTCAACAATGACTGCATCAGAGTTCCCACAGTTTCCTGTTCCTTCCCTTGCTGTCCAGCTTCAAGTGAATGTTTATACTGGTTTCCTGTGGAAGGCTCCAAAATATTTTCATATGGCACCTGACCAATTGCTTCCTGTTCTACTGGTTAGCCCTTAATTTGTATATCCATTGCTCTATCCTGTTGTAATGCTTTCTGAATTAGACTTTTTACACCAAATCCTTCACTTCACAGGTACTCCATAACCTCAGTTTCTATTTTTTTTTAACTTCTCCATTACTAATCTCCTTTTCTACTTTTTCTCTTTGTCTTCTTATTTTTGTATTGTAAAGTTTTCCATGTCTGGATTCCTTTGCCTGCATTTCTCTTCAAATATCTTTGGTGCTGCTCTTTAATGTATTTGTTAGTTTTTCTTTCTCCTTTACATAAACACGCACCATATTAAATGTCTTTTTCTTTCCCATGTCCATATTTCGTCTTCAGATGTCCCAAGATCTTCCTGTTTCTCCTTTCTTGGGGGACTCACTCCATCATGCTATGATGTAACCTATGTTAGGTCGTTTACACCAAATCTTTCAATTCGCAGGTACTCCATAACTTCAACTTCCCTCTTTGTCAGAAAGCAAATTAATCAATATAAAGAGGGCAGCCCAAAGATATTTGAAGAAATATACAGGCAAAGGCATCCAGATATGGAACATTTCACAATAAAAAAAACTCCTTGGATGTGTGAAAGCTTTTCTATACAGAGAGGGTTGTTGACTCATGAAATGGATTACCAGAACAGGTGATGCAAAATGAATCCATTGAGGTATTCTAAAAGTCACATGGTATAGGTGGAAAAGAGATGGTGGAGAGAGAAGAAAGGAGGTGAGGTGAAGTATTTATTGCATGTAAAGGACAAACTAGATAAACTTTTTGTCTCTATTGCCATAAAGCAATGCAAAAAAAAGTAATAGGTTCATAGGTTAGTACTAGGCTAACTTCCCTTGCGGGCCATTTTAAGCCTAGCCAATTACCCCATGACAGAATCAAACCCTGCACCTTGTATTTCAAAGGTAAGCACCTTAACCATTACGCCAACCTCCCACCCTAATAAGCTGCCTCTGCAAGGTTCAAACTTAGGACCCTGTACACTATAGTCACAGTAGTTAACCAGTAAGCCATCATAGCAATGTAGACATTTTACCATTGAGATGATTTTACTACATAACACAATTATGGTAGTCACTGGGCTCTCTGACACTTTTTGTCAAAAAGTATTTAATCAGCATAGCAGTCTAATACATGTGGGCGAATGTCAGAAGTGAAGAAGGTGACTCCAAATGGGCTGCAGGAATCTGAAGCCTTAAAGAACATAAAGGAAAAGGGAACATGGTATTCTGCTAATTCCACTTTCATTGAGTGCTGATCACTAGCAATTTGGGTGAAACAACTATCACCAACAGTGGAGATTACTTTTTCTCCACTGTTGTTCAACCTCAGAGTAGGTATCAATGAAAGAATGAAAGAATTGTTGTTCAATCAGCATGTACCCAAGAAAATATATCAGTGCAACCCCTTTTCATTCAACTATCTGTATTAGAAGTTATTAGAATGTATTTATCATTTATTAGAACTATTAGAACTTATTTATCTATTTTGGTCAAAATCTACTTGAACAGAATTCTTAAAAAGTATCAGTTTGTTAAATACTGATCAGACTGATTTATTTGTACTGTCTTAAGAAGTGGCCATTCTTTTGAATTTTCTGTGGGAGATAAGGTGCAGTCCTGTAGTCTCATAGCAACTACCTGTTGTACATACAAATAGGAAAATGCCACTACATCTGCTGATTGTGTATAACACATAACAAGAAAAACATTTCTTTTTCTATTCATTAATTATGTGTTTTACCGGTGCTGCTCGAAAAAATATAATGCATTTTTTTTGCTTAAATTTAACTGACATTGGTCAAAGATTACTTCTATAGGTATAGCCATGGGGGTCTTCTCTCCTAGGAGAAGATCACTGTCCTGCAGCCAGGGACTCAGGTGTCCTGTAGCTTGCACAGGCTACTACTCATACTCAGACTCTGCCATATATTAGATCAAGGTGCAGCAGTCATGCATAGAGAGTGCAACTGCCACATCTCACCTGAGCACAGTATCCAAGTTCAAGCAAGATAAGTGCAGCGGTGGGTGGGAACATAGATTATGGGTTTTGACAGTGACCAGGAGAAGGATTTAAGCTTAGGGTGTGCTTTAGATTTAGGGAATGTGAGGGGAGTTTAGGGATAAAGAGTGAATGGAAACTTTAGGATTAGGAGGTGAGAGGGGAGCTAAAGTTTATGAAGTGACTGGACTTTTAGGGTTAGGAACTGGAAAGGAAGTTTAGAGTTAGGGAATGAATTGGGACTTCAGGTTTAGACTTAGGGAGACAGAAGAGAGCTTTGGGTTTAGGGAGTAGCAATGAAGTTTAGGGTCAGGGGCCAAAAGTGTAATTTGGGTTTAGGGAGAGGTCTGGGACTGTAGGGTTAAGGAGGAGAATGGCATGGCTAGGGTTATGTACACAGTGGGAGTTTCAAGGTTAAATTTTGGGATATAATAGACCTATGCATTTCAGAAGGGTCAATTGGTAGGAGGTCAAGGCAATTAACTAGGATCAGTCTACTGGGAACAACATTACTTGCCATATAGAGCAAGTTGTACTGAGCAAGTTTGTCCTGGGCTACTAACACCTAAGCACTTGTAGTAGACACTATCCATGGATTATTGCCTGGTGAAAAACTGAAAAGCAGATTTAAAACTTTGATAAAATCCATAACTAAGTATTTTCTTTACTTTAAGAGTGGAGATATATTTTTTTTGCTGTAGTACACTTTTTTTAGTCCACAGTTATCTTTGTTAAAACATACCTTAACATATCACTAAAGTAGTAGGTTACATACACTTAGTTGACTGAGTGCCTCTAGCCCCATATTCCCTACTAAGGTGTCCTCTTCACATCCCCCAATATGATCTTGCACACTCATGTCATATTCTTTCTATCTTTGTGTTTTATATATATATATATATATATATATATATATATATATATATATATATATATATATAAATATATATATATATATATATATATGTGTGTGTGTGTGTGTGTGTGTGTGTGTGAGAGAGAGAGAGAGATAGTATTACATGGTAAATGTGGAGTTACTACTACTGGGATCAGCTTGTAATTTGATATTTTTTTAAATTTTCTTTGTTTTTCTTGCAGCTGACCATTAGCTGTTCCAAAGGATCTGACCATCTCGCAAGTAGAAAAGTTTACTAGGAAAGATATATGAACTTGGTCTATGTACCTGCCCAGAAAGGGGTTTTATCCATTTCTTTTGTTTACTTGCCATCTACTTCATTGCAGGCTGGTTGTCTATCACTAGCTATCCAATAATTTTCCCTAATGCATTGCTGCTTTTGAGGTCATCAGATTAATTGGGAGAGGAGGGTCTCCCCAAATAAATTAGGAGGCTGCCCCAGATAAAATTCTTCCCAAAAGTATCACGGCAAGCTCTTGTTTGCAGATTTGCTGATTTGGTGTAGTGGTACATTGCTCTGACTCTAGTGCACATGGTCCTAGGTTTGAGACCTGGCAGGACTGGTTATTTACAGCTGATGTGATGTAGTGTTGCATTGTTCTGACTCTAGTGCACAGGGTCCTAGGTTTGATAACTTGAGAGCTATGATGTGGTTTAGAGCCAGAAGTGCTTGGTTGTCCCCAGAGTACTACACAAAAGGCCAGCAAACAAATATGGCTGCTTTAGAGATGGGCTTAGTGTAGCAATATCAATAAAGCAGTAGTTCAACACTGAAGAAAGGGTGATATGAATCCACCATGAAGTCAGAAACATTACTGGTTGGTACCACCGAGTTCAGTGGTAAGTCTGATAGTTTTAAAGCTTTTTCTATGACAGTATAGAAAGTCTGGATGAAAAGTCATATTTTCTCAACTGGCACAAATGTCTCCAAAGGTGGTGAACAAATAATAAAAATGAAGCAAGTAAATTCTCAAAATCATAGCAAGATAAATAGAATGCAAAAAATGCAAAGTACAGCATCTGGTAAATAGAAAATCACAAGTATAGTATGGTATGCACAGTAATAGTGGTAAAGAGGGTACTAAACTGGGGTCTGCAGACAATTATACCCTACGACACAAATGTTAGTAAGTCTGGTTAGAAAACTATAAAATGGGAAAGGCTTTGGTTCAGGGTTAATGACATGCATAAATCAAGGGATTACCACTTGAATTCAAGGACTCATCACAGCCTTATATGGACAATTGATATAAACTCCTTTGAAGGATTGTATTAAGATATGAAAATTCAGTCAACACAGTCGCACAGATATAACAGATGCAGTTTAGTTAAAGACAATAACATAACCCATGAAAAGACACCAGTTAATGAATTCAGTATGTAGAGTTTATACTCTAGGAAAACTTGGAGCATGGCAAAAATATTTTAAGTATCCTGAGATGGTCATCAAGGCATTGGTTAGTGCATAGCCTGTTTTAGGCACCAGCGAACCCTGAGGTCATTGGAGGCCCCCTGTTCCTGGGGGGCCACCAACCACAGCAAATTATCTTATCTTGTTATTTGTTAACATGTCTGTAAAAACTAACAAAAGCTAGTACAGCAATCTTGTATACTTTGTAAACCAGGTGGGTAATAACTCCTTTTCTATCAGCTTTAAAGTTCAAAGATATATCTGGTTATAGTAACGATGTTTTATTAAGTAGCAGGCTTCACAATTCAATTAAATATTTTACCACTGACATAGTGCCCCTGGCTTAGTTAAACCCTGCTGATGGACATTCTCTCCACTAAACTAGCAACTAGCATATTGGACTAACAGACTTTCCACATTTCTACACCCTTAACTTTCACATCCTTCTAAGCATCTACCTGCATCTAATGTTCTGATCCTCATGCTTTACCTTACTGCTACCTGTCTACCACTTTACCATAATTTAGTACATGTTTTATTATTATATATATGATCTCTGTACTTATTTTGTATTTGTTACCGTCTCTACTTCTTTCTACTTATTTAGTATTCAATTATTAATGTGTGTTTTAATACCTGTTTTTATCTTGTTCATGTAAATTGTCTTATCTTTCATGTATTATTTGGAGCTTTTCACCCTGGGCCTCCACTGAAAATGGGTTCCTGACCCAATCGGACTTTCCTGGTAACAAATGTTAAATAAATAAAACCGACAACCTAGCCAGGTTTAGGTATCTGCAATACCTGTGGGGGCTCGTTAATCATACTTGACTGTGTGGGAACCTCAAAAAAGCTGCTGCTGTTTCGGTTAAATGAGGGAAAACTGTATTAATTTCCTGATTATGCTCTTTCACCACAGGGCTGTGATATCACATTGTTAGGATAAAGATGATAATGAACATAAGCAATATAAGCAGTAGAGAGATCAACAGCCCAGGGAGAACGATCTCAGTGTAACCCTTGGATTTTAACAAGAGCTGATGTTTCTGATCTTCCAGGATGCTTTTTTTTTCTTTCAGTGAGTTATGTAAATGCTGGTAGAACACTGGATACTAAAACTGTCAACTTCTTTGCTGAAGAATTCAGCACAATACCAAAAATAATAGCAGAATAAAGGCTCAAAATCAGGAGCATGTTTTAAATATTACTCTAATTCACTTACAAAAAGAATAGAATAACACCTTTTGCATCAGCATGCATTTTTTGGACAATAAGAAATATAAAATTCTGATGTCTGGATTTATTGACTATAATCCTGAATGATTTACCAGCAAATCAACATTTTTATGAAGGGCACAGCAAATTCAGAGAAGGTCTGTGACATCGGGGCAGTAACAGGAATGCATTACCCCTCAATGAGGTAAGTAAAAGTGACTTAACCCTGCTACTGTTTGCGACTGTTAAACATGAATCACTGATCTGGTGTGGCACTACCAGTGTTGTGTGAAAAAATATCACTTTTATCTGTGTATACACCCAGAAATGCCAGGACACATATATTATTCTTCTGGGTATAAGTAAAAACATTGTAGCTAACAAGTAATTATATCTCAAAAGTAATGCATAAGATACATCACAGAAATTTCAAACACTTCAGTCTTCAAGGACTCTGGGAACCCCCACTCCCCAGACTGTATAAATTGATACAGGGGGCTACCTTAATCATTCTTGACAGTGTGGGGGCCCCATAAAAGCTGCTGTTGGTTGGGGAAAAATGAGAAGAATATATTCATTTTCTGGTTACGATCTTTTACTTGAACAGGGCTGTGATATGACCCTGTAAGGATAAAGCTGATAATGGTCTCTGCTCTCAATCACACTCATTCTAAAGCCAGCCCTGCTCAGATGTATATGTACAGAAAGATGCTGTAGGCTATGTGGGGGGATTGTAAGGTTATTGCATCTTTAATTTTCATCATAGTCTAACCATAGACGTGCACGAGGTCATTATAGTTTGTGTTTGGGCTGAGGACAGTATGGTCATTCTTTTACTTTTCTCACAGACTTCAGAGGTGCACAAAGAAGGTAACTATAGCTTGTGTAGGGGCAGCATACTGTCTAGGAGCAACAAAGTAAAATAAATTACTGCAATCATTATTTTTTTCACTTTCACATCAGGTACGTATACAGGTAGGCGCCTTTGATGGCTAGGGTTGAGGAGTGAGGAGGCATGCTATGTATATGAATGTCAGCAGTCACTTGAAATACTTCTACCTTCATAGGTTCATAGGTAGGTACTAGGCTATCTGCCTGAAGGCATTTATAAGCCTAGCCAGAATGTGTTGGCTTTCGCCGTCCCCTTAGATTAGTTCTCTGGGCCTCTGTCCAGCATAACCACTGAAGTGATCCCCGGGGTAAACTTTCTGTATCCCATCCGCTCATCAAGGTTTCTTTTGAAGAGTGTTAGAGAGGAGCTCTGCCTAATGTAGATTGGAATCTTGTTCCAAAGCATGGGAAGTCTCTTGGACGGGAATCTATCCCTCCAGCATGTCTTATTTATTGTTGTGGTGAGGTTTAGATCCCTAGAGTGTGTGGCTCGAGGGGATAAGGTTTTCTTTAGGTGGAGCATGTCCATCAATTCTGGGTTGGACATGGTCTTGTATGTCAGGCAGAGATCACCTCTGAGTAGGCGGTATGCAACTGAGTACAGCTGGAGTTTCTTCAGTCAAGCTGCATAAGGCATCTGTTTGAGGCTAGTGATCCTCTTAGTGAGGTACTTCTGTGGTCTTTCCAGCTGTTGCAGGTGTCTTGTAAGGTACATCCCAAATGGGGCATTGTACTCTATGATGGGTCTGATGAGTGATGAGTAGAGGGGCACAATGACCTCTTTTGATCTGGATGTGAACCCTTTTGTGATTAGGTGGGCCACGTAGAAGGATTTTCTAACCACTTTGGCAATGTGATTATCAAAGGAGAGAATACTATCTACTTGGGTCCCCAGATCCCTTATTATGTCTTCTGTATTTAGGGGACTACCACCTATGTGGTAGTTTGTGGGTACTTTGTTTTTTCCAAAGGGGATGACTATGCACTTTTTGGCATTTAGCTTGAGGCCATGATTTTGACACCAGGTATCTGTCTCAGTGAGACAGCCGGAGAGTCAGTTATAGTCCCTAGTTTGCAATTTTCTGCGAACTTGGTCAGCCAATGTCCTCCTGTGCTTGCCTGTAACTCTGAGATGTATATGCCGAACAGGAGGAGTCCTTGGACTGAGCCCTGGGGAACGCCACTTGTTTAGAGTCAGACCTTGCTACCGCAACTCTCACCATGTGAGTTCTGTCCGTGAGCCAGTTGGCAACCCATCTTGTGATGTAGGGGTTTATATTCAGGCTGGTGAGCTTGTCTATAATACCAGAATGGGGAATGTGTCAAAGGCCATTGCAAGGTCTAGGTAGGCTGTGTGTCCCACCTTTCCCTCATCTATAGCCTTGGTAACTGTCTCAAAGAAGTCCACCAGGTTTAGGAGGCATGATCTGCCCTTAACAAAGCCAAACTGCGTAGGGTCCAGAGTTTGGAGGTTCCCAATGTCTCTGTTAATGAGTTCCATGATAATGCGCTCCATAACCTTGCAGACCAAGCTAGGCAGGCTTATAGGGTGATAGTACCCGGGGTCTGTTGTGGCTGTGCACCACTCTATGGGTACATAGACTGTGAAGAGGCTGAGTTTGAACAGTATGTTTAGGTGAGGGGTTAGTTTGTCTTTGAGTTAGTGTAGGACGCAGCCTGGGACACCGTCCTATCCCATTGATCCTGTGTTTTTGGCTTTTGAGAGGGCTGTTTTAACCTGAGTGTCTGTGATTTCAGGGACTCTACATGCTTCTGGTATGGTTATGGGCCCTCTTGGGGGTGAGAGGGTGGTGAAGTTTGTGCTGAACCTGTCTGCCAGGATGTTGGCGATATCAGTGTATTTTGTGCCATTCTGCACTAAATCCGAGCAGATCTGAGCATTGCCACTTAGATTTTTGACATAGCTAAAGAATGCCTTGTGGTTATCTTTGGAGTCCTTGGCAATTTTTCTTTCGAAGCTTGCCTTGGATGATTTTATGAGGGATCATAGTTTCTTGCTGATACTGATCAGGGATGTCTTCCCTTCTTAGGATTTTACTCTTTTCTGTACTAGTTTCCTCCTTCTATTGTATAGCTTGTTTAGGGCAGGTGTCCACCAGACTGGCTTCCTTTTCTTGGAGGAGTGAGTCTTGGTTTTGCTTGGGATGGCACGATCCATGCATTCTTGTAGGTGCCCGTAGAATGCATTAGTAAAGGATTTTTCAGCTTGGACAGCGTTATTCTTCATCATGGAGGCTTTGAAACTTTACACCTCGGTCTTAAGTAACATGAAGTTTGCTTTTGAAAAGTTTTTCACAGTGGTTTCCTTGTCCAGGGGTGGGGGCGGAATGTGGATATCCAAAGTGATTTGTTTATGGTCAGATCTAACCAGTGAGGGGTTGACCTCTGGTGTGGAACACCAGTCGCCCATGTTGGTGATGACCAGGTCCAATATGTTGTCACCTCTGGTGGGAGAGTTGAACATTTGAACCAGGGCATTTGAGTATAAATTCTAGGAAATGTTGTGCAAGGGAGTTAGTACTTGAGTAGTTCTCCCAGTTAATGTTTGGGTAATTGAAATCACCCAATATTAGGGTGTTTGGTAGGACCTTTATGTTTCCCATTGTTTCTAGAAATGTGGAATGGGGGTCTTGGGACATGGTGGGTGATCTGTAGCAAGCTACAATTTGAATTGCAGTTTTGCTCGTTGTTAGTTGCACTTGGATGATCGCTGAAGCATCGTGCTGTGCCACTAAGCTGGAGGTGTCGGTATCCTTGATGAATATGGATATGCCCCAGCCTTTTGTATTTCAGTTCAGGTTCTGTGACCGAAGTGTATGGTATGAGTTGTACCCTGATAGTGCTGGGGTGCTCTCTGGAGCCTTAAACCAGGTTTCTGTTACTGCACATATAACAATTTTCTCCATACTGAGGAGTGTCTCGAGTGCGTGCATTTTGAGGTTTAGACTTCTGGCATTCAGTAGCATTACCCTCAGTTTTTTTGTTACTTGTGCTATTTACGGCTGTGGGTTTGTCTTTTGAGCCTTGCCTAAAAAAAGCACTATGGGGGTGGCAAGAGCCTTGGCCAGTATTCAAAAGCCTAAGGGTGACAGGTGCAAGCCATGTCTAGCGAAGCAGCGTGGCTTGTCGAGCATGTCATCCCAAACTGACAAACACTGGATCCCCTTTGAATGACACCAGAAACTTAGCCAATTGTTGAAATCGAGAATTTTTTCTTTATACTGTGATATCATTCTTGGTGAGGGCAGGATACTACTCAGGGTCAGGGTCATACCGTCTCTTTTCATGTAGTCCAGGGAGGTATGGCTCAGGTCATTCACACCAACATGGACAATGACAGAGTCATATTTGTACTTGTTCTGGAGTGACCTGAGTGCTTGTGTTATGTGGCGAATCCTGGCACCCAACAGGCAGCTAACAGTAACCTTCTCCTTATTCAGCCTAGTTAGTGGGACATCAGTGTGCCTGACTATAGAGTCACCTATTACTAGTATGTTGGGTATGTTATTTTGCCTTAAGGGCTGTGATTGCATGGCACACTGGTTTTGTGAAGTATGTGTTTCATGGTTTGTGTTGGGGGGGGTGAAGGTTGCTTGGATGTTTACTTTGGAGGTCTCTATTGCTTTTGCAGATTTTTGTTTAGAGCCTCCGAGTATGTTTCATGTATTTATGTGTGTCTTTGCCGGTGTTGGTTTAATGGGTCTATGTGGGCCTGGTGGTGTGATGCAAGTATTTCTCTTCTCCTCTTGACTGTCTGATCTAGTCTTGGGTTGAGAGAGCTTAGCTTCCAGTTTGGCTGTATAATTGCATCCCTCGCATGTATTAGAGTTTGGTGGTAGGAGGAGAGGGTTGTCTGTGTACATTAGGCAGTTGTAACATTGCCTCAAAATGCCCAGATTCACCAGTTGGACTGGAGAGTTCACCAGAAACTGCCCTTTGTACATGCCTGGATAGGTACAGTGAACTATTTTACTAGATGACTGGTAGGGTCGAATAGAGAGCCTTGTCCTTCTGTACAGTACAGGAGGGTCTAGTGCTAGGGTTTATAAGTGCTTGCTATGAGTTTTGAGCAAGTGCTGGGCTGAGAAATGAATGACCTAAGTGCCCGGTGCGCAAAACCGGGCAATTGCGGTATTTATAGCAAGATAAAATGCACTTTCAATCTCAGTCTAACACCAGAGGGATACATAGGCAGTGACTGTCTTTTTGGGGGGGTTAGGGAGGCAGGCAGTATTCCCAGATAGGACCTATGTATCCTGGAAAGAACTGGTTTGCTAGTTTATTGTCATCTACTATTTTGTCATCTTTGAACATTAAGCCTTGGGCACGACTTATGTCTTCCTTGAAATTAAAACAAGTAAGACTGAAATTCTTTTCTTACTCTTGTTTTTTTGTTTTAAGATACCATTGGATTATAAGGTTGGAAAAATGCTCTAAAATGTACCCCAGGACATCTATACCCCTATGGCTTCTTGGGCCCTGACTTATTTGAGTTATTTCCTAAACTGTTATTACTGGGCTGTCTTCATCAGGAAAGGTGTATTGAAACAATGCAAGGAAAACTAAAGCTGAACAGCAACACTGAATTTATTTCCTCAATCTTAATTTCTTTTCAAGGCATTATTGGATGAAAATGCTATGTAAAAAGAAAAAAAAATGTTAAAATGCACTTTCAATCGGAAGACTCTCAAGAGAGTTGTAAGGTCAGCAGAAAGAATCATTGGCACCTCCCTTACACCTCTGGAAGATCTACACAAATGTTGCTGCATTGACAGGGCCAAAACGATTTCCAGTGTTTAGCGCATCCTGCCAATGGTCTGTACACTCGCCTCTCCTCAGGTAGGAGATACAGAAGCCTGCATTGTAAGACCACCAGACGAAATAACAGTTTATTTCCGCCCTCAATTAGACTGTTGAACTCTTGGAAAAAATGAACCATGAGTCTGTCAAAACACTCAACCACTTCTGTTACATAGCTAGCCTATCAACCGGCTTATTTTATGGATGTGTAATAACCAAGTGTAATACTAAGGTAGCTCACCTACCACACTGAAGGACTGTTAAGTGCAATATACAAACTGTGCAATAATTCATTCTAATCATAGATATGCTGCTATTGTTTCAATTTTACCTTGACAATATTACCTTCATATTGTTCCTTGTCTTCCTTGTCACATTTTCTGGGATGGGTGTGGGTCACTGCTGTCCTACTTTATATTTACTAATTGCTACTTATTAAATTTCTACTGTCATATTTTAATTTTTCTCTGTCTATATATGTAACTGTTTCCTGCATTGAGAACGAAGCATTGTAATTTCGTTCAGCTGCACTGCTGTGTAGTTCTAAATGACAATAAAGTTTTCTTTGACTTTGACTTTTGGAGCATATAGACATGTATGGCTCCTTGAAAAGGCTGAAGAGTAAAGCAAAATGTGAGAAAGGGAAATAAAAAAGTAATGTGCATGGTATAGGGAGCCCAAGATAGGGGAAACAGAGGGGAGGACTGGAGGTGTGTGTGTGTGGGGGGGGGGGGGGCTGAAACAATAGGACTAGGACACCATTTCATCTAAGTCCAGACCTTTACATAGAATTGCTGTAATATATCATTGTTTCAACTAAAAGCCAGTAACTGTGAATGTCCCACTGTCAGATGGATGAAAACAGTGTAGTACATAGGCCTGTTGTACTGTAAGAGCACTGTAGCTACAGGTCAGTCTGAGCGTACTACTCCTAAAAGTTTGCAGCACGAACTTAAAGGTTGCTTAGAAGAGTGCAATGACAGGGTGATACATAGACTAGTAGTGCCTAAGGGCCCCCAACTTGACATTTTTCTTGGGGCCCCCAAAATGCTAACACCATCCCTGGGTTAATGCTATCTTTGTCTTAGACAGAATTTTGCTCAAATGTTCACTGAAATATAATATTGTCCACTTAGATATAGGCAGTTTTGAAAACTGTAATAAAAAATTTAAGTCTTTAAGAAAGAAAAATACCCAAAGGTGAGGTTGCATAGTTTGTTAACAAAGATTAGATGGGTTACAATTAATATGGGATGACATGTTTTTCAGACAGAAAAAGATACTTGGATTAAACATTTTTTTTCTGTGGAGGTTACGAGGTTTAATACTGCAAGAGTTTAAGTGCAGATGAGATAGTTGAGGCAATCTTTGTAAAACATAGGGTTAGGTAAGATATGTATTCGGCATGGTATACATAATCTGGATAATAGGCAGGTTAGGAAGGACACGGTAATTATCTGCTCCTGCATTCCTTAATTCATGTCTTATTCACTTCAACGCACTTGTAATAGCTAAAGGATTCAGATATAATGTAAGTAAACTCCATCTATGAAATGAAGAATACCAATAAAATGTTTTAAAAAGTTTTTGGTTGTCTGTGTTTTTCTACATTTAGAACTTACATAGATGGTGAAGTCTTTAAAGTTAGAAAAAATCAGTATACCTTGGTCTCTCTTTCTCAGGAAACACTTTAGAAAAATCACATATCATAGTTTTTATTTGCATAAAGATGAAATAAAGGTATTTTAACCACAAAAAGAATTACTTTGCTTTATGTCTTGCACAGACATTGTGTTTTTTTTAAATATACAAGCTCACACAAAATGTACACAAGGCAAAATGAGCCATCGTCTTGAAATGTCAGCATTGTGTTACTCAGATATTGCTTTAAACTGTCGTTCTCCTTAATAACAAACCCTTACTAATCTAACAAGTTCCACACAGTTAACTTCACTCTTGACAGAAAGATTTATTAGGCAAACAGTGCATTTAAAAGTACATAATGAAGCAGTTTTGACAAATGACTTTGAAAATAATGAAAAGGGGAAGAAGCTTGCTTAGCTGTGCAAAGAAAGGACCTGTAACAGCTGCTATGAATAGAAAAATTAGGAGGGGCTGTTCTTTATAGAATGGCATAAAAGGAAATTTGTAGCCACTTGCCAACACACACACACACACACACACACACACACACACACACACACACACACACACACACACACACACACATATATATATATATATATATATATATATATATATATATATATATATATACATATATGTATATATGTGTATGTATATGTATACACAAATGCTACATGCAGTTTTCAAACTGCCAGTAAGCAACATATTTCCGTGAACTGATCTTACTGACAAAGTTAAGCAAACAAATGAGTTATATGGCAGATCAAAAGAAAAAAGATAGTGATACAAAATGTGGAAACTAAATTGTCATACTCAGGATAATGTATACATAATTTGTGAAACTGTTTGATAAGGGGCATTTTCCATTCTTCAGAAGTAGCATATACACCCCCTTGAGAAACATTGAGTATATTAATAGTTCACGACCACTTGAACTAAACTAGTTTTCCAGTTAAGGTATCCAACTAGTAAACTGATACTTCAAGTTATGATTAAGCTTCATGAAGCCGTCTCGCCTGCTGGTTTGACCTCTACTAGTTTTTGAACCTGTCACCTTGCATTGTCTTTAACATCCATTCAATGCTCTGTCTGTGAAACACATCCTCATGTCATCACCAATATACTGCCCCTTTCTTTACATAGCATGATCCCTTGTCATTATACAGTTTTTATAATAGATGCTGACAATTTTTGCAGTAAATTTGTTCACTGAATTTTTCACATGAAACCACGTAACAACAATACACACTACTAGTTATGTGACAGTCTTAGAGCAGCTAGAAATAGGAAACATGAAAAAGGAGATAAAAACGATAAAAAGGAAAGCACACTCTTAAAATATGTTACAATGCAAAAGATTGCAAATATGTTAAAAGATTTTGGCCAGATTAGTTTATGACTTCCCACATATATATAGCATGAGGACATATGTGACTAAACTATAGTCACTACATGCTGTTTCAGTGCAGTTATTTGGTCGAGATAGTAGTCTGTAACACTAAAACATATATAATTTTTTTCTCTAGGTACAGTACCTCCATACTTCCACATGCAATGGAAGATTCCCTACACCCCTTACAGTTGTTATTCTTCTAATCATTTGCCACAGCCTGCAATTTTCCTCACTCAGCAAATTTAGTTTTGGTCAGCTAGATGGAATAAGCTGAGGTTTATTGTCGCCAGATCCTGCTAGTTGTAGGGATGTCATGTGTGTTTGTATGCCTCAAAAAGTAAAATATTAATTTTAATTGAGAGATAACATATTTCTTTAAACCAGATGCCTAATCAATGTGTTTAAAATGAAGTATTTTACTACAAAACTGACTTAAAAATTGAATTGAATAATGCCAACAAAAATACAGTGGAAGGACCACTGGAAACTCTTACAAGAATCACTGGAAACAACCTGTTTAAGGATAAGGCTTGTGGCTATTTGGGTGAAAGATGCCATATATGTAGAAATCTTACCTTTTGGGCCAAGGAAGTCATAGTCATACAGAGAGGCTTTGGCATATCTCATAGCTTTAACCATGTATTAAAGGTCATTTAGGCCTGCCACATCTTGTTCCACTTTTCCTATATCAAATAAAGAACTTCTCCAAGTTTGCTGTGTCAAAGAATATATTTTTTTGTGTCTGTCCTTAAAATTTAGTGAATTATTGAGGTAATCACGGTTGTTCTGCCTTCCAGAGATGGCCACTAAACCTCAGGTAACAATTTATCAGTGAGTTTTCTAAATAGTAACCAAACTTAATCTCGTGTTGAACACTGAGCTACGACATCAACATCTTATACTGGGGCTACTAAAATGGGATTATAATCTGCTTTCTACATTCTATAGTTGTGACCCATTCTAGCTTAACATTATAGAGGCATGTGGCCCCAGACATTTTTCTAATCTATATCTTTTTGAGAATTTTCATCTTTATCATGATATATGGAAATACATATATATATATATATATATGTATATATATATACATATATATATATATATATATATATAGATATATATACATATATATATATATATATATATATATATATATATATATATATATATCAAATAAAGGAGTATAAGGCAGGCTCTAAGGTGTCCATGTAGAATTCTTATTTCATGTAACTCTACCGTTACGCAATGGAAATCTAAGTATTAAAATCATAGTAATGCTGGCAGCAGATGTTCTAGTTTAGAAATGACTCATCACCTTTACCTTCAGAGCTATAGAATTTTGCACAGTTCATTTTATGTTGCGACTACTTTTATGTTTTTGCTATCCAGATACTAAGGGTGGGAGGGGAAGGGGAGGGGAATGTAAAAGAGGTACTGTATTATCAGTAAGCAAACATTTAATCTTTGCTGCTGCGAATGGGTATAATTCAAACTAAAAAATTGGTGAAATAGTTTACATATTAGTAGTTGTTTGACATTTTCTCTTATTACATATGAGTGAATGTAATTAGGTTACACAGGAATAATGTAGTATTTTTGCCTGAAACACTATGAGGAACCTTAAATAGGATTGAACTAAAACAAATGCAATACAAAATCTGGGACATACTCAAATTCTTAAAAAGCATAAAAGTCACACTTTAGCTTAGGACTGTATGCAAACTAGATAACTGTCTGGAAATAACAGCATCTGAGGTTATTCATCTATGATGTATACCTTAAACAAATGATTAGTGGCTGTAGGGTCAGTTTATACAATAATGGAGACTCAAGTAAAACCTTGATTGGTGCAATAAAGCAGAGAGAGGGTGGAGTGAGCACAGAATAGATTTGTCAGGAAGAAATTAAGTATTTCTATCCATTCAAGATGGACCATGCTAAACTCCACTAGTCTGAATTCATATACATAATCCTGCTCTGGTATCTATAATGTCATGTGTATTCCAAATAATACTGTTGCAAGAGCAATGTTTCAGGCTTCAGTTATTTCCAGCAGGGCATACGGTGTCTTCACTGCACATAACCATTCTGATGGCTCGGTAATAGATTAAAAGGATTTGACCTGGGAAGCTAAAATATTAGTCAGCAAAGTTGCAGTTGAAAAACTGTATGTGTAGGATGGAACAATATTAAGGATGACTGCATTAAAAGAGTTTATAATGAAAATAAGGTCCATATTTTTTGGAATATGCTTGTTATGGAGGATGGATATGACACATCTTTAAATACACCAGCTGAGAAGACATCACCATTAAGGTTCTTGAATTATGTCATAGGATAAGCACATAATCTTATCCAAAATAATTTTATAATATGAAGGTACTACACCCTCAGATGAAGTATTAATTAAACTGTACTGTTTTGTAAATTCTGAAAAACTTGTTCTTATTTTATTAGTAATTTTGCAATATAAAATAGACAGAGTTAGTCAGTCCAGCACTCAGTTATTTTCCATATTTATATGTGAACACTTTCATTACTTTATTACTAGCTGCCACGTATTTGTCTCCATGTTTCACTTCTGTAAACAAGTAATCTCCGTGGTATCCCCGAAGTCTCAAAACAACCCACTAAAGTGTAGTGGGTCCAAAAACAAAACAGTATAAGAAACTTCTCTGTGTGGAAGATTTTCAGTCCATACATTTCTAGTTAATCACTGTATATTAATCAGATCAGACAACAGTAGTAGAAGTAGCAAACTTAAACTCGTCTTAAGTGAAAACAAAACAAAAAATAATAATAGAAAATATATAATTGTACAGCATTACTAAGTATTTGAAAGTAATCTAAGCAAGGCAGGCAGTCTGTTTCCAGTCGAAAATCTTTTATTAAGTACACAGACAAGTGATCCAAGTAAAACAAAAATAGAGTAATAATTTCCTCACAAGCTTTCTAAATATATATATATATATATATATATATATATATATATATATATATATATATATGGTTCTACCTTACTTCAACGACACGCCGGAACATCGACAGGGAAATCGCGAGCCCCAGAAGATCGACAGCGCAGAAGACCGACGTGACGGGACCTAGAAGATCGACAAGCAGAAGACCGACCCGACGGATGAAAGCACCGACGCCGAGGATGCCGAAATGGGAAAAGGCTGTGTAAGTATGCGGTAGTGACGGACGTTAGGGTGCGAGTAAGGTAAGTGTGGATAGGGGTGGGTTAAGTGAGTTAGGGTTAGGGAGCGGGTCAGGTAAGTGTGCGGTAGTGATTGTGTTTGGGTTAGGGGCGGGATAAGTGAGCTAGGGTTAGGAGCGGGTCAGGTAAGTGTCTTGTAGTGATTGTGTTTGGGTTAGGGGATAAGTGAGTTAGGGTTAGGAGCGGGTCAGGTAAGTGCGGTAGTGACGGACCTTAGGGTTAGGGTTTGAGTTAGGGTTGTAGGTAGTTGTGTATGTGAGGTTTAGTGTGGGTTTGTAGGGATTTTGGTGTGCTTGTGTTGTGTATGTGTTTTTGGATGGGGAATGTGTTTTGTTTGTTGATTGTGGTGTGTGAAGTGTATGAGGTTTCGTGTTTGTGTACCGTCGGTTATTTCGTTGTCGGGCATGTGGGATTTTGTGTTTTGTACTGTCGGTTATGTGGTTTGGTGATTGCGTTGTCGGTGTTTTGGTGTTTCGTTTATGTGAGGTAGAACCATATATATATATATATATATATATATATATATATATATATATATATATATATATATATATATATATATATATATATATATATATATATATATATATATATATATATATATATATATATCTTCTTCTTCTTCTTTCGGCTTTATCCCGGTTAGGGGTCGCCACAGCGGATCACCTGTCCGCACATTGAATGGCAGTGGAGTTTTACAGTGTCGAGTTGCCAGCCGGCCAACCTTCCACAGAAGGCACACTCACACACACACACCTAGGGCCAATTTAGAGTGTCCAATCCACCTGCAGCATGTCTTTGGGATGTGGGAGGAAACCGGAGCACCCGGAGGAAACCCACGCGACCACAGGGAGGACATGCAGACTCCGCACAGAAGGCACCCCAGCCGAGAATCGAACCGGAGAACCTCTTGCTGTGAGGCAGCAATGCTAACCACTGCACCACCGTGGCCGCCCTATATATATATATATATATATATATATATATATATATATATATATATATATATATCTATCTATCTATCCCCCGGATTCATGAAGCTCGGTGCAAGGCCGGTGTAAGGCCTGTGCCAGCCGTGCAGCGTATAAATGGTGTAGTAGCGCCATATGCATATTAATGAAGGTGCACCGCTACCACATCTACGTGCATAGGACTCGTGCGCGAGTGCATGGGGCGTTACTAAGCTGCGCCCGGAGGCGTGTCAATGTCGGCTGGCGATGAGCAACCTAAACTGCTGAATATTATAGCCTGCCTGCAAATTATCAGTGTCCGTGGATAATGAAACGTATGCAAAGCATGCAAGACAGTTCCCGGCCACACAAAATGGAGAACAAAACAGAAATGCACGCAACATAATATGAGTTTCCGTCCATGGAACAAATGGCATTTAAAATTGTGTGTCCGTAATGTACTGCACTGTCAGAAGTTATACCCAGTGGAAGTGAAGCGCATCATGTCAGCGCGCTGCCAATACACACGTCTAGCCCCATGGGTATGGTCACCAGCAGTCCCACAGTGGTAGTGATAGTACACAGCAGGGCAGTTGTGGCTATATAACAACCGTAAAGAAACCTGACAGTCCATATTGTATACCAAACATACACAAACATATGTATATTAAAATGTGCTATACACATGAACAGGAACATAACCGTCACATACACATAGGATGCTATATGCGGAACCGGGATATCCAAAAGTAGAACCCATGCATGCAAATGCAATACGCAACAACCCCTGTATAGCACATAACCCGCACCCATGTCCACGAAATCCAGCTACCAGCCTTGCGCATCCGTACACCTACACATAGCGGGTATTCCCCATATGTAGTAGGAAGTATCATCCTATGCAGTGTCTGGATTGCAAATATGCATCCCACGTTTGTAAAAATCCCATCACAGGTACGTAAATCCAAATGCCCGTGCGTTAATGTTACGGCAAAATGTGTGTACATCCCGCGTGGGATAAGTAACCTGTTGAAACCTCAGAGTTGTTTACACGCCACGGTGTCCATTACTGTACACATCTGGACAAAACATGTATGTGTAGTCACGGTACTGTTCATTATCTACACAGACATGCAATTCATACTACGCAGGATGGAACAGCTGTCCACCATGCAGGTCACCCCACTAGGGTTGCCACCTGTTCAGATGGCCAAGGTGGGACATCCCTTGTAGAAATGTGAGAATTTGCAGAATAAAACATACCCCCGGCCTGTGCAAAGTACAGAATTACACATGTATGCCAAGATAAAAGCTAATGCCATAGCATTTGAATAGCTTATGCTATCCCAAATAATAGTTATGTGTACCAGATACAAAATACCTGTATCATGCAACTAGTACAGAAATGAAGAAATATATTATTGTCTTAAAATCACAGGACATTTGCCATGTCTTAGGTGTCGTCGCAGGACACAACTGTCCAAAGTGGGACCTCCCCTTGCAAAGAGGAACAAGTGGTAACCCTACTCCCCACTGAATTATCGACAGTATATATTCAACTCAATCACATACCGACACCACCTCTCAACCTATTACAGCAACAAAACCTGGACAAAGCCTAAAAGGATGGGTGGACAAATAGGGACAGATGTAATTACTGCTCTCACAAGCTTCGAAAGTTCAAGGAATAATAGTATGTACATAAGCAGGAAATGTTGTGAAGGATGTGGGGTAGTCCCCAGTATTACAGAGGTCCATACATATATACTGTAACAAGCCGTCACATATGTTGACTGTACTACTGCATACCCGTAGTTAATTCATAGTTAAGTCATGTGCAAAATAATAACCCTCGTAAGAATGAATACAGGAAATAGTCAAATGTGAATGGGAACACCACTCACCGTGGATTATGTATTGTAACCGCCCCCCACCCATATTATGTATTGCCAACATCATAAGCTGCTGACAGGTGCCCAAACACCTGTGTCTGTAAACACAGATTAAATGTTTAAAATGGACAAACCCTGTCCATGTGCTTTGTCTGACATTTGAACATTGTCAGGGCAGTTTCGTTCACCAGGCAGACAAGCCTAAACCCAGATCACCACATGAACACCCTGACAATTAAAGACGTGTATGTGTCAGGACTATAAACCTTTGGGTTCTGAATATCCCTGCAGTGATGAAATATGCAGCGTGGGTCCAGAGCAGTAGGGAATAGGGAATGTGTAACATGTAGTACCGTATTTTTCCCAGCAGGAGAATGGATGCCTGTGACGTAAGTGAAGCGGTGAGGCATATGTTAATGTAGCTATGTACTATGGGTATGCATATAAATGAGTCAGAACACCAAACATATAGTGGTTACAGCATCCGGCCAACGTGAATGCAGTCCCGGTTGAACAACGACTACAGCACATATAATGTGAAAGTGTAATGAATGCGTCTGTGCTGTACAGACAGTTAAATATCTAAAGGTGAACTTGTGTTTCATGGCGTCCGTTAACCGTATTACAGATAATTACTGGTACTGTCACAAGTAATAAAGCCCACGTAAGCACAAAGACTTAGTAAACATATGTAACCCACAATAAGGATATGCATGCGCGCCTGCGCGTAACTCACAATAAGGAAATGCAAGTGCGCCTGTGCCTGTGTGATCTGCTCACAGCATAGTAAATGAATGCTGTTTCCCCCATGTTAGTTATACATGGCTCAAACCTGTTAACCTCGTAAAGTATGAAACCGGACAAAGCCATGCAAACTACCGGTACAAATACGGACAAACACCAGATATGTGTCAGAACAAACATAGAAAGTGGATAGAATAACGGGTGTGTCAGTAGCATGGGTTCTCTGAAGGGTATGCAGTCGTAACCTGAACTACTTGCCAGAAATCCCCACTGTAAGTCTCAAATGAAATGCCACGACATTGCCAGATAGACACAGGTTTATTTAAAACACAGCGAAGATAAAGGGGCAAGCAGCTGTACACTCTGCGACAATCTGTATAGTGGAAAGGTATGGTATGGATATAGATATATGTGTATACACATAATCCACAGACGTAAACCAAAGCAAGTTATGAAATGAAGATTGTACATGTATATATGCATACACATATAAGTGTAATGGGCATGCTATGAACACTGCCCCAGGAGTAGCGGTTGCTTTAAATTTTCCGCTACCCTACAAGAATCGGGTACAGGAGCGCTCAACGAGCAGAGGAAGGGGCAAACGCAAGTTATCAGGTGAAAATCGAGAATCCAGGAGAAAGAAGTATTGAATACGTTATTTTTTAATTTGTCATCTCAAGATTTTACTGAGGCTGAACGCTCTGTGTTGAATAGGGGCCTTTCCTTCATTCCCTCTAGAGGGAGTGATTTATCTGACACCCTTATTATGCTTCGCAAGTTTACTAGGAAAGTAGCTCTTAAACTTTTATACAAGGATTCTGACAACGATGTTGCCATTTACAACACAACAGTGCTGAAAAGAAAAAGTACTTTTGTGCCGCATCTACCAGGCTCTATTGAATGTTTTCAACGAGCCTGTGAACATGACTTTTACCTATATTATAAGGAAGAGAAACATAAACGTCTTTTTGTCAATTTGAATGCTGCACAGAAGCAGGCTCTTCAATCTTTGTGTAATGATGCTAGCTTGATTTTCAGACCTGCTGATAAGGGGGGGGGGTAGTAGCAATGGATGTTGTTTTATACCATGATCTGATGAATGAAATGTTAGAAGACGATATAGCTTATTCTCTAATAAGTAAAGCTGAGGTAAGCTCCATCATCAGAAATGTGCACGACACATTGTATGATCTTTTAATGACCAGGTGTGTTGACAAATGTTTGTATGACTATTTAATTATTGAGGTGCCATTGATCCCTCTTATTAAAGGACTTCCCAAGATACATAAAGGGGTACATCCACCGCCCCTACGACCCATAGTGTCTGGGAAACTTTGGGTTACTGAACATGCCTCTCAGTTTGTGCAGTCGAAAATAGGCCCATTGGTAGGCATTATACCTACCATTTTGAAGAATTCCTTTAATTTACTGGAAGATTTGAAAGATGTTTCCCTACTTGAAATTCTAAGACCTGATACTCTGATGGTTACGCTAGATATAAAGAGCTTGTTTACTAGCATACCTAACGAGTTTGGTGTTGATGCAGTTAGGAGTTGTCTAACTGAATTCAGCGACCTAGATACTAATGAACAGTTGACAGTCTGTACTCTCTTGGACCTAACACTGAGTAATAATATCTTTCTGTTTCAGGATAGGGTATTTAGGCAAACATGGGGGGTGGCCATGGGCACCCCCTGTGCTAATGCCTATGCTAATTTAGCAATATATCAATGGGAGAAAATGTTTATTTTCAATGATGATAGATATAGAGCTAATGCCATTCTATACAGGTGATTTGTAGACGACATTCTCCTTTTCTGGAATGGAAGTGTTGAGTCTTTAAGTGATTTTGTAGACTATATGGGATCAACCACAACGTTCCTAGAATTTACTTTTGAATACTCTCTTACAGAGGTGAACTACCTTGATATTACTATTATTAAGAATGCTTTGAATGAGATTACCACCTCTTTGTATAGAAAACCATGTTGGAGGAATGGCATACTCCATTATGAGAGTATGCATCCAAGACATATCTTTCCCAACGTGGTTAAAAATCAAATGTCGAGGGTAGTTAGACTCTGTGATAGTGTTGAAGATGAAAACTGTCTTTTGGATTTTCAGGCTAAATGTTTTTTGGATAGGGGATATCCATCCCAGTTAATTATGAATTATAGAAATAATACTACCCCCATTCATGGAGCAGCATCTAAGAAATGGTTTTCCGGTAGGTATTCTGGAAATACGAGAAGTAAGGTCCAATATGATCTTAAATATACAAATGATGTAAGCTATATAAAAGATATTATTTGTAAGAACTGGAAACTACTTAGTATGGATAAAGATTTGTTAAAAATAGTGGGGGGAGACCAAGTTTTAGATATAGCAATTGTTTTAATCTTAAAAGATTGTTGTGCAGGGAGAAGGTGAAAATTGAACCCCTAGACATCAGAATGAGATTCAGGCAGGGAACTTTTCCCTGTAGGAGATGTTGTATTTGTAAATTCATTTCAACTGTGCAGAAATTTGAGCGTATAGAGATAGGGATGGTGTTTGAACCGAAATTCTATGCCACTTGTGACACAACTAATGTCGTTTATTTGGCCACATGTGAAAATTGCGAAGCCTACTACGTGGGAATGACCACACGTAGACTTAAGGATCGCGTTTATAACCATGTGTACGATATAAGAAAAGCAAATACCAACAATGCCTTGGCCAAATACTGCCAATTATTTCCGGCTCATGTATTTAAGTTTAGGGTCTTACAGATTCTACATCCAAATAGAAGGGAAGGGGACCTAGTAGGGGCTCTTGAATTGAATGAACTAAAGTGGATTTTAAACCTCAGGGCTCATATAGAGCCTGGTTTGAATTCGGCCCTTAGTATTAGACCTGCACTTTTATAAACAATAAATGTTTTTAAATATATATTATAACTAATATTCTCAATTTATTCACGATTGATTTCTATATTTAGGTTTGTTATGAAATGTTCTTGCAGTTTTGTTGATTATAGGTGTTTTTCCCTATTTTCCCAGGTAGGGTTTTTTGTTCATTTTGCTCTTGTTTTTTCTGTTTTGTTTTCCTCCTTCCCTCCCCCCCCTCCCCTTTCCCTCTTCCTCTTTTTCTCTTAACCCCCGCCTCCCTTTCCTTCCCCCTTCCCCCCCTTCCCCCTCTTCTGTTTATCCTGCCAGACCCTTGCATATTGCTTATTTATGTATGCTCATTTTACACAGGTTCATATGGTTTATTTGCTGTACATATTTTGCTTTTTGCAATCCATACTTGCTTTTTGAGTGAATTTGTAATCCATATATGGTGGATATGGAATGATGTAGTTTATGTTGATTAATTCATGACAATGCTTTTATTCTGATTGGTATTTGGAAGTAGGGTTTTTATTAAAAGTATTTTTGTTTTGAGATAAAGTGATTTTAAATTGAAAGTATTTATATTATACACGTATATCTATATTACTTTTGACCAAGTTGGATATAACTAGAGCAAGCATTAATCTCTATGATTACTTAAAATGGAGATAAGTCTTGTTAGTGTGCATCAATTTGCTTGATTGTTTAAATCATTTGCTAATTAGGGTGGTTATTTTGTATATAAGGATAAGGATCAGCCCTGTTTAATGTAACCTGATGAAGCGCACTAGCAAAGTGCGTGAAAGCGCTTGTTCTTCTCTCTAAATAAACCATTTGTTCAATTTTTACTTCGTGGTGGTTCCAGTGATTTACCGGTCATATATGCATACACAACAGACTTATGTCCCGTAGATATGACATATGTACATAAATAGGCGACGTTATATCTAATATGGGTAGTCAAACAGACATGCAGGAAAGGTGAATAAACCGTAGCATTCCAAACCATTGGCCAGAAAGTGACAGTCCAGCAAGTTCTACACTTTAAACATGCAGATAGGTGTCCATTGAAGGACTCCAAAAATTGAATCTTACGTAGTGTCAACCGACATTGACGCAAAAGAAGTGACCGCAGCAAATACGAAATAGCTGTACATGCAACAGTATCAGGTGCAAGGATGACGACACATGTGTCGATAGAATGTATGACATACGAACTGATATCCGGAGAGTGGGGAGTGCATATAAGTGTCTCCACACTTCAGTACCGCACACATTAAACATGTGTAATGGGTACTGTAGAGGGTTGTCAGGTATGGGAATCATGGGTATGCAGAAATGGGCCTAGGTGTTGTTTGGCAGGGATTTCATAGGCCCGCCCCATGGGAGTGATGTGGGTATAGCACACGCCTATATTCTCAATAATGGGGCAAACCATCCACTGGATATTGCGGAAACCATTTTGGCAATATGTAGGGCCCTATATCAGTGTCATGTAGGCGATTATCATGGATGGACATGCGTATGACCAAGATGGTCCCCATAACTGGCAAACTGTCAGAATAACACAGCTGCACTAAGGCATGGTACATGAAATACAAATCGGGACTATATTAGATATACCCCAGACAAAGTCAGAACTTTGTGAGAATACTGGCGTACCCATGAATACGGATGTTATGAGTGTTACTAATCATGTAATGAAAATGTCAGTCACTATTATCTACCGCACAGTCCGTAATGCCTTGCCAGCAATTTACCAGAAAGGCACATCACTATGACAAATGTAACAAGGTCAAACGTCAGGGCATTTACCCATAATGTGTACAGGTTAGGGGTATGAAGGTAACCTGTCCAAAATACATGTACAGAACTAGTGATACTAGGTGGACAGGTGAGAAGAAAGACATCAGGACAAATGAGAAAACATGTACAAGACACATGCATGTACTCCAACAAATGTGAATGACAATGTATGCCCTATGAATGTCAATGTGGAAGGTTAATAGACACAAAAGTAATGTGTCCCTCAGAGTGTCATGCAGTGTCACCGTAACAATGTCCAGTCCTCCAGACATGTACGTGAGCTCTGCCACTGACGGAAAGCGCAAATACCGGCGCACACATATGGTACATGATAGACCAATTAGTGTGGATAAGCAGCTGTTGGCCTGTGTGAGGAATACAACTGTCTGGGTGGGTGTGTCCTGCAATATAAATGTAATGGCATGTGGCCTGTGATGCCACCATACAGTGTGTGTATTGGTGTCAGAAAGTTGATATTTTGTTACAGACACATACTCCGCAACTGTACAGATTTACGCAGAATGTGCAGAGTTCTGCCTCATATGTTTGGTGTGTTCCACGTAACAACAGTAACATTGTGGCACTTTCATGATAACTGAAGACATGAAATAATGACAAACATGTGAGTAAGACACCAAATCCGACAGAAAAGCCATACTAATGCAAAACCTATTATTGTGTCAACTATCTACGTTTGTAAGAGCAACATGTCAATGCGTGTCCCACTATCAGATAAGGCCTTGTCCAGCAACCTGCTCTAGGAGGTGGAGTGGTATGAACAGAAACAGATCCATGTGTGAGGAAACAGCAATATCGACTGCAAGATAATGCAGAAGGTATGAAATGCGCTGCAGTAGGACGTGCAGTACTGTCCGCAGGTATGTGCTGACATGTCAAATGACACAACAGTCTACATGAAGAACCTATAGGGCTGTCACCTTTACAAATGATGATAGTGGGACATACCCAGAGCCATGCATACAGCACAAATAGACATACACACATCAAAACTAGGCCATGATACATGGCCTCCGCGTGTCAGTACAGTGAGAGTACAGCAAGGATAGATGTCTGCCAAGATATACAGCAAACGCCTGTAAGGGCGTGTAACTCCGCCCGTAACACAGACGTTGCATGGACAATGTTGGGAGTTGCAACATACCCCATTGGTATGTGAAAGCTATGCAAATATGCGATACATGAAACAGTCAGCTGTCCATGCAAGAGCAGAGGTATGGGCAGAAAATAGATTTTATATATATATATATATATATATATATATATATATATATATATACAGAGAGAGAGAGAGATACAGACATATATACACACACACACACACACACACACACACACACACACACACACACACATGTGGCAGGGCTGGTAATCGAACCTACACATGACTACCCTATCACACTACAGCATGACGTATTTACAGAACATGCTACCGAGATTACTAAACACAGCACACACAGGCATTCTACTAGGTGCGTGTCAACATCCACAAAGACAAAGACGTCAGCAGGATACATCTGTGTTGCGAAGCGTCTAAAAGCATAACCTGAGTCCCCAGGTGGACGGGAGCATGCACACACACACACACACACACACACACACACACACACACACACACACACACACGTGGCAGGCCTGGGAATCGAACTTACACCTAACTACCCTATCAGACTACAGCATGACGCATTTACAGAATGCGCTACCGAGATTACTGAACACAGCACTCCCAGAGGCATACTTCTAGGTGGGTGACATCATCCGCAAAGGCAAAGACGCCGATAGGGAATGTATGTGTTGTGAGGCATCTAAAAGCTTTACTGTGTCCCCAAGCAGCTGGAAACACACACACACATACACACACACACGCACGCACACACACACACATGCACACACACACACACACACACACACACACACACACACACACACACACACACACACACACACACACACTTGGAAGGGCCGGGAGTTGAACACACACCTACCTACTCTAACACACTACAGCATTACGCATTTACAGAACACGCTACAGAGATTACTGAACACAGCACTCCCAGAGGCATACTTCTAGGTGGGTGACATCATCCGCAAAGGCAAAGATGCCGATAGGGAATGTATGTGTTGTGAGGCATCTAAAAGCATTACTGTGTCCCCAGGCAGCTGGAAACACACACACACACACACACACACACACACACACACACACACACACACACACACACACACACACACACACACACACTTGGAAGGGCCGGGAGTTGAACACACACCTACCTACTCTAACACACTACAGCATTATGCATTTACAGAACACGCTACCAAGATTACTGAACACAGCACTCCCAGAGGCATACTTCTAGGTGGGTGACATCATCCGCAAAGGCAAAGACGCCGATAGGGAATGTATGTGTTGTGAGGCATCTAAAAGCATTACTGTGTCCCCAGGCAGCTGGAAACACACACACACACACACACACACACACACACACACACACACTTGGAAAGGCCGGAGTTGAACACACACCTACCTACTCTAACACACTACAGCATTACGCATTTACAGAACACGCTACCAAGATTACTGAACACAGTACTCCCAGAGGCATACTTCTAGGTGGGTGACATCATCCGCAAAGGCAAAGACGCCGATAGGGAATGTATGTGTTGTGAGGCATCTAAAAGCATTACTGTGTCCCCAGGCAGCTGGAAACACACACACACACACACACACACACACACACACACACACACACACACACACACACACACACACACACTTTGAAGGGCCGGGAGTTGAACACACACCCACCTACTCTAACACACTACAGCATTACGCATTTACAGAACGCACTACCGAGATTACTGAACACGGCACTCCCAGAGGCATACTTCTAGGTGGGTGACATCATCCGCAAAGTCAAAGATGCCGATAGGGAATGTTTAGAGAGTGAGCGGTCTGAAAGCATATTACCGTCCCAAGGTAGACGTACACAAACACGCCAGTGCTGTCAACGGGCCAACTAAATATCTACAGAGCACAACAACACTAAATAGATACGGGATGCACCACAGACAGTACACCCTTCAAGAGAGCAACAAGTGTGTTCAATGTAGGCATCCATCGTGACATTGAAATTGGACATCTGGTGCCTGGATGACCACCATGGCTATACAGGATGTCAATGGCCATGCCCACCTGCTTAGTATCACACGTCTGTTTGGAATGTACTGTGTGTCCATCTACACAATGGTGTACTGGGCATGCTCACACACTTAGCTGTTGCAAAGGGCCAACTTGCATGCACACGGAGTCTAATCACGGAAGGGCGCAGTGTGGAATGTACTGTGTGTCCATCTACACAACGGCGTACTGGGCATGCTCACACACTTAGCAGTTGCAAAGGGCCATCTTGCATGTACATGGAGTCTAATCACGGAAGGGCGCAGTGTGGAATGTACTGTGTGTCCATCTACACAATGGCGTACTGGGCATGCTCACACACTTAGCAGTTGCAAAGGACCATCTTGCATGCACACGGAGTCTAATCACGGAAGGGCGCAGTGTGGAATGTACTGTGTGTCCATCTACACAATGGCGTACTGGGCATGCTCACACACTTAGCTGTTGCAAAGGGCAATCTTGCATGCAGATGGAGTGTACACACAGAAGGGCACAGTAAGGTATATCTGCCCTCACGCACAGGGCGGTCACACATGCAGTGACCTGTACACACACAGCTGCCATCACAGCTGTCACAGGTGCAGGTCACACATGTACACACTGCAGTGTACACTGTAGCTGTCAAGTCAGCACCATGTCATTGGTGCAGCACTACACAGCCATACGGTCCAACAACACCATGTGACACATGACCACTGGGCTGTGCAGCGGTGTACACCAGCTGTGCAGAGTACACACGTACCAACAGGGATCCAACAGGTGTTATGCATTGCAATGATACCAGTATACATGAACAGGTCGGCTCAAGACATACCATGGCCCTTACACAGCTGTGACACCTGACTGTTGCTGTACACCAATGAACACACGTCTGGGTATGTCATACATGTGCTTGTGTGGATGTGTGCATGGACTGCACACACAACACATACATACATGGCCTTTGATGTACCTCGTGCATAACACTGGCCTAATCAATGCTACACACGCGAATTGATTGTGGGCCAATGTCTGTTGAATGCTCACACTACAGGGGGTAGCAGTGTTGACCAGGACACATACCCTTGTACTGGTCACCTGTGACACCCGTGATATCATACCGCAGTCCAAGTGTTATGTATGTCAACACACATGTCCAACAATAGCAATGCATACAAACATGGCAACAGGAGACACATGTGACATCTGTACTGTGCATGCAGCAAACATGCATGTGCAGTGGCCGATGTCCGTAACATAGTTGCACCTACCTAGGACATGCAGACGCAATGCAGACCCATCATTGACATCTGTATACGGTGACATACAAACAGCATGTATGGAGGGATGTGTGTACATAACATGGTGAACCACCTGTCTAGATGTATGTGTGCAGGGGGTGGCTCACAGTTGTGTCACACACCATCCTATCATGCCATGTGCTAACTGTACGCTATGTCGCTGTTACGTGACGGTGCTGACATAATGCATACACAGCAGTCAGGTGTTAACAACTATATGTCATATGGCACCTGTAACACCTACAACCCCTCGTGTGTATATAGCAGTGCATTTGCCAGATATAGCATTGGTACACATAATGCAATCAATACCGCTGCATGTCCATCAAACGTGTCATCATATGGCTGGTGTATCATTCCCAGCACTGCCATGTGTGTCTGAATGTGTGACCAGGGATGCCACATATCGCAGGGAATATGTCCCAGTTGCTACAAATCCCTGTACACCATTGTAGAGAAGTGTACATACGTCAGTGTGGGAAGCATGACATTTGCCGGTGAGGTGCATCACGCACACCAGCTGTCCGTATACACATGTGTGGTCACCACAGTGTGTGTGTGTCTGTATGTATGTCTAGTGCTTGGTGTGAGTGTGTATGCTAATATACGGTGGGAAATTATCACTGGCCCCATGTGTTGACTAACCCGTAATGGTGATGCATTGCACAACCCTGTTGATGCCATAGGTCCCAGCCATACTGGCTACCTGTGCATGTCCCTTCTCTGTGACACGTCGTGTGGGTGCATAGTACTATGAGGGTGATGACCACAAAGGCAAGGGTCCCCAGCTGCACACTATGGGGTGTGCATTATAGTGGTGTACACCCCGTGACTGCGGCCATGTTCACATACTGTTACAGGGTCCTACTGCTGCAGTGTGGCCTCCAGCTACCAAGTGACACCTCACATCATCATTGGCCAGGCCGCTGTGTACAACCCCTGCACCATGTCACCATACCTGTAATGTGTCCTGCTATGTATGTCACGTCTCTGTCCAGTGTAGCCTGTGGCACCGACCACATGCGTCAGGTGCAGTATATGTGCGGACATCTGTGTCATGTTTGTGTGTCCAACAGTCAGGATGAAGGTACATGTAGCATGCTGATATTGCCAGACGTGCCTGTGTGTACTCCACAGTTACACGTGGGGACTGCAAACACTGCTACCTGTAGGCACATGCAAGTACACCATAGGAGGGAACCAGGGTATCACAACCAACATGGTGCTACAGATGTAACCGAGACACATACCGTGAACACATCACAATGCATGCTGCACCTGCACTACATGGTGTGACTGGTGCATGTCGACAGTACACAACCTATGTCACATACACAACTCAGTATTCACACACAACCACTGCAACATACACATCCCTCACTATGCATACACAGGTATTACATACACCTCTCACTATGCTGTTCACCCTGTGCATCAGAATATTTGTGCATAACCCTGCACCGATGGTGTGGATGACAGGGATGCGGCACAGGCTTCATCATATGCACAGGGTGATATGTTTGCTAGGGGCATAGGCTGCACCAATGGATAACATCATGTGTGTGTGTAAGGGCCAGTGAGTTGACTGGACATGTCTATGCAGAATGCATGTGGATGTTGTGGAGCCCTACAGTTGTGTTTGCTGTGTGCGTGTATGTGTGTACACAGTTCTGCCATTTGTGATGCCTACATGGGGTATAATTGACAGCCCCAGATTGTACAGTGCAGGTTGTACAGCTCACTGTGTCCGTCCATGGCCACGTGACCTGTGCCTGCCTGGTGTTGCATGGGCACTACCAGGTGGAGGTACAGAGTGGCTACTGTCCGACGACACATGTTTGCTGGAAACGTGTCCCCGCTGAGACTGTCCAGGGCCACGTCCACGTGGCCTGCTGTGTCCTGGTGTTGACAGCGCAGCAGCAGCTGCACTGCTACTGCTACTGGCACTATGGGAGCGGGCATGTGAGGTGGCACGCTCACATCGACCTACACTAGGTGGTGTTGCTGGCCTACATCCACGTGGCCTACGCCTCACTCCTACCAGGTGTTCCAGCACAGACAGCTCCTGCTCGTGGATTGCCATGCCTCGGTCAAGGTTTCCGACCATTTCACCTAGTCGCCTATCCAGAACATTAGCAATCTGCTGTTGAGCATTTGCCAATGCCTGGATGTTGTCATTTAGGGTATGGATAGCAGCCCTCTGCAGCCTCTGCCCTTCTCTGTTCTGCCATTCAGCACGTGCCTGTGCCGCCATTACAGTCTGGAACATGCGTCTGGTGATACCAGCTGCTGTGCTCTGTCCAGCAGGTGCATGTCTGCCAGAGGTCCTCCTACAAGCAGCACCGGCCACATGCCTGTGTGGCACATCAGCAGTCACTACACTGACACTATGGTGTGTAGACACACCTTCTGTAGCCACCACGCGTTCCTGTTCCACACCAACATACGCTGACTGTCCTTCCACTATGGCCACCGGTGATGCGGTATGTGTTGGCAGCAGAACTGTGTGCGGGGAAGAGGGGGACATAGCTGGGATGGTAACCATTGGCACAGATTCAGCCCCTGACAACCCTGCCTGTACCTCATGCATATGTTCATCACCGCTAGTATCTGTGGGGACACTAACAGCAGATGGACCGCAGGAGGGTAATGCACCTACATCACCTGTGAATGCAAAGAAATACTGTAAAGTACAATAGACACAGACACACGCAGACACACACACAGACACACATACATACACACACACAGACACACACAGACACACAGACACACACAGACACACAGACACACCATGCATGTGATTTGTCAGATGGCATGCAGCATGCTTGCGATAGAGCAGAGGGCATGCAGCTCAGACATTAATAGTGTTAGTAAGCATACCTCCCTGGGGTGCACACTACAGCAAGCAGGTGTCATATCAGTAGCCATGCAGTTCACACAATCATGGTAGTATGCATGCATCCCCGTGATACACCATGTGGCCCAGAACAGGATAACAGCACACATGGCTGACGTGACCTTGACATGTAATTTGCTGACATGTGCATTAACATGCATACATGTTTGACACAATGGTGTCCTGACACATGTACAGCATCATAATGGGCTTCACATTGCAGTGTTGTGTGTATGCCCTACAGAATGCATGTTTAGCAAATGTGCATGAGCACGGGAGGGTAGTGTGAGCCATCTACATTGCTATACAGTGTGAAGTACAGACACTGTGCCATTGCATGGCAACATGAGGCATGTATGTTGCTGTAGAATGCATAATATGTACACATTGCATAGCCATAACTGCAACACAGTCGTGATGTTCGACAGATCGTATATGGTAGACATCAGTGACACCTTCAGTAGCTGTGCACAGGCTTTTAGGTTGTCCACTGTACCACATCAACTATATAATCAGTCAACTAAGGCTATAATTGGACCATGTGTGGACAATGTGCAACAGGGTGTATACACATACCATGTACTGTGTGGCTACATGTCTCTGGCCATCCCCCATGGCCATGTGTGCACATGTGGTGGCCAATTGTGTGTGATGGGCATCTTCTCCACATGTCTGTGTGGTCCCATATGACATACACCCATACATGTCAGATATGTCACATTCCACAGGTCTATGCAGACAACAGGTTGTATGTTTGGTATGTGGGGTATAGGTCATGTGATAGTGTGACAATATTGCAGACAGAACACTACATGTCTGGGACATGTCAGGTGGCACATCACAATGTGTGCACCCGATGCAGGGGCATATGACACAATGGTGACACTTGTGGGCTGCCCATATCACAGCTCACTGTGTGGTACTGTGTGCGTACAACACATGTTGTTCCAATGCATACTACATATGCCTCCATTGTAGAACACCTCCACCGTTGTATGCACAGCTGACCATACATGTCGCAATGACAAGTACTGTGGTTTCAAGTCTGTGTATCATTACGTGTGAATATATTGCACATGGGTGGCGTGTGTGAATGCATGGTGGTGCGACCTGCATATCATGACTGGAACAAACATCAGGTGTGCAAGTGTTAACTGGCCACATGGCAAATAGATCTACACTGTAACATGCCTGATACTGATGACAGTCTCACCTGCAATGGACCCATGTCTGTGCAGCACGCCAGAGGTACCTGTATAGGGGTGACACACCAGTATGAACATTATCCATGACTGTATGACAGCCACAGGTTGCACTGTGCATGTGCACACATTCACCTGTGTAATAGCATATAGTATGCACATGTGTGCATACACAATGTAGCATACTGTAGTATGCAGCATGTGTGTCCACATACCTGGCATATGTTGTTACTTTACGTTATGTACAGTGACACATGCAACTACATGGGATATAATAGCCATATGTGCATTACTGACTTACCAGGCAACTCCAGGCTCATTGGTTGGGAGACACCCACCTCCATGATGGCAGCTAGTGTTTCTGGATGCTGTCCCCTGGGTGTCCCCAGACTGGCCAGTAGCTCCTCGGTGTGTGTGAGTGGGGGCTGGGTTGGTGGCCCACCACCTGTTCCACCTTGTTCCCTGGCGATTGCAGTGGCACGCTGTTTTGCATGTCGTATCAGGTCCATGCAGTGTCTGCGCACCTGCTGGTAGGTGTGGTTATGGCCACCCACATAGTTCACCCTCCTGCGTAGATCCTGCCACAGGTCATCCTGCTGCTGGGCATGCTGTGGCACATGGCTGAACAACAAGTCATAGTTGTCATGGAGCTGTGGGATGAGGACATCATCCTCCTGGTGGGTGTATGCTGGGAGGCGTGTACGGGGCATTATCTTAAAACATAATGATGGTGACAGGTCACAGTTTCAGAGATGTACAGAGATACTGCTGCACATACATTTCTATAACATCTACTGCATCTGCACATTTATCTTTGCAAAGCACCATGACACTGACACGACTGACGTGTTTGTGTCACACACGTCACACCCATTATGCATTGGATATCATCACCATATATGTGTGTCACCTCATTACAGTGTTCATACTCCATGTAAATGCTGTCTTGCTGTGGGCATGTCTATTTGCCTGCACTTGTGTTCTTACCTATCTGCACATGCCTCGATGTATCCACAGTACTACTGTTGACCTGGATGCTGTGTATATGTCACATATCAACACAGACACAGCCGGAATGGACTTGAGCAGTGACAATGCACACATACGCATGGACACCTGTACATGCATGTGTTTTGCCATATACATCTACACAGCACTGTACAACTGTTCAACATCCTGACACAGATCGCCTGTATTACACATGTGATAGACATGGGACAATGGATAGTCAGACGACATTTGCAGGGATGGTCATCAACCATAGCATGTGCGGGCATGGTTTCCACACTGTTACAGACGGCCATTGTGCCACCACAAGCTGCATCAGTGCCACATTACTGATCCAGTCAGTTGATAGTACATCTACCATGCGGCCATCACACCATGTATGACTGGGATGACATCTGCAGCTTTGATGGACAGGGTTGCATGGTATGGTGGGAGTATGTCACATATATGGCACAGGGATCTGTCCAGCCTGTGGCGATCCTAGTATTAGGACGGTGGCTGTCCATGACATATGTCATATAGATCAGGATATGGACATGTAGCATGTCCATCATCATGGTGTAGCAAATGTCCTTCTGCAAGGTAGACAGCATGCTGCATAGTGGAGGTGTGGATTGTGAAGGCTGTTATCGCACATCCATGCATAGCCATTACCCCTTACAGGTGGTATGTGATCCAATATTGGTCACCACAGTGCTGTATATGCCTGGCCACTGATCTCTGTGCTCATGGATGGCACCCTGACATGACGTGGGTACCTCAGATGACTACCTAAGGGGCCTGGAGATGTCACCATGTCGGGGGTGCACTGCACAGCACCATCCCTTACACAGTGTCCATAATGTTGACCACAGCCTAGGTAGCAGTTTATGGGTACAGGGATGTTCACCTAGCGGTGACACTGCTGGTATCATCCATCAGACTGTGCACATATGTCACACACCTCACACACACAGCCCATTCTGTATGTTGTTCACAACACTGACACAGCTAAACTGATAGGTCATGGCCATTCACAGCCTTACATACACAGATGCCTAACATTTGTGTGTGTGGTATGGGCTACAATGAGGGTGGGGTACAACACATTAACCCTGTTCTACTGTATCTGGCACAGATGTGCTGTGCACATGTCACTCTTGCACATTTTGTAGTTGTGGGTCTGTCAACAGGCCACTGGTGGAACACACCTGTGACATGCAAAGGTATTTGTAATCAAATATCCGTGCTATCTTGTACATCTGTACTGCTAACATCTACAGTGCTAATGGTTCATGGACATGCACACCATACTCAGCAGGGTTATAGTGCGGTGCCACCCTAAATGACTGTCATCACCACTTGTGGGTTGATATTATCCAACACCCTATCTGTATTGTATGGTCATGCTAGGCACTTGTTCAGAACATGTGAGCATGTCATGAGCTAATGATTACTATAGCGCCCATTCCACACCATTTCCCACAGGTACGCTGGCTGTCCTACACTTCCCAGCTTGCTTAAGGTACGACAGCCGTTGTACACACGTAACGCACATATCCTGTGGGACATGGTTGTATATGCAGGCATGTCCAACTGTCACGTACCAGTGCTACTGCCTGTCTATATGAGGGATATGTCGTACATGTGGCAATAGAGCAATTGTCTCGTGTACACATTCAATGCTCACTTCCCAACATACGGCACTACAGCCTGTGGGGGATGCACGTCTGCAGCCGTGCTGGGCCCATAGCTCTCAGGTGTACCTCATTACGGGGAATGTACCTCATTTGGGGTTCTAAAAGGTGCATGTTCCTCAAGGTTTCACATTGGAAGGGTCTGTCACACATTCATTGTTGTACATAGTTTACCTGCTAGCCATGGCTAGATAGATGAGAATCATAGTAATTCAATGGAATATCTGTTTTATACGTAAGACCAGCCTATGTTAGCCATCATATGCCCTTCCTAGTTGACGCTGTTAGTAAGCCAGTTGTAAGTGTTCCACGTTTCGCCCATTTGTTACACTGTATGAGGGCTAATGTTCCTCATTTTGGGGACAGGAGGATGACAGCTATGGCTGGGGGTAATGCTGTCACCAACCCTGACTGCACCTGACAGTCATTTGGGGATGTGTAACATTCGCAAAACACCCCACCCATCACATAGTCTCACATAATCTACACCACTGGCCACACCTATGAGGACAACCTGTGCAGTACGTCTCCATACTCACTGTAGGCACCAGAGGTAGCCCCCATCATGGAAGACAACATCACCAGCTTATAGCCCACAGACTCATGTGTGCCCACCACATACAGCCAATAGTGTGTTATAACATTCACAACACACCAGTCATAGCTGACTCTGTAGTGTGTCACACTGCAGTTCCACACAGCAGGCTACACAAGGCATTAGTCGCTTACATCTTGCTGTCGGGTAACTGCTTCTGCAACATAACCTATGCACCCATGCCACACCTCACCAGGTCTGTCATTCGCCATGTTAGTGTGACTGCCCTGTGATGCCACTTCACAGACTACGTGTGCAGGGACATGCAATAGCTCACCAGTCTTATAGCCCTGAGGGTGTGGGCCTAGCCCTGGGGAGCATTTTGCATTCATCCAGACACAATACCACTGTACAATGACCGACTGTGTCACTTCAACAGTTGCCTATGCTCCTATTGTCATTCCACAGGCATGTGGTATCTTTCCACTATGACTGTCCTTGTCAAACACAATGCTGTGGCACAGATGACTTGCACCTGTCAGCCCTGGGAGTACAGCTCACATGCTAGGATCTTGCTGCTGCTATACTGCCTGTCCTGCACAGTTTCCAATAACTGTCACCGGCAGGGCGGTAACTGGCATGCGCGACATGGGGTCATGTGACACATTGTTTGCATCTTCCCCTGTGACGCACGCAGGCAAGGCACACCTTATAATTCACCACTCCAACATCTCTGCAGTGACTGGGACCTGCCTGTAGGCTCTGCAGAGCACACCTGCAATGACAGGTTATAGACGGACCATACCTTCCAGGCACATACTTGGACCGGCACACCCACAGCTGAGGGGTTCCCATATCCCACTATGTTTTGCACACATCCTGGCAAGTTGCTTAGCACAATGCATCAGAGGTGCTCCACGTGCAACTAACTGTGTCCGGGACCGCTATACACATTGTAACAAGCGACAGAGTCAACATCATACCCCACGGGTAACATACCTTCTATGGTGGTATAGTGGACAGTGGGCCTCAGCTACTACTGATGTGTGACTGACACTACCCCACACTTCACTGGGATAGCCACTCATGTACCGACACATCCATGAGTCATACCCTCCACTCTGCTGGATCAACACATACACACCACCTCCAAGACCTACATTACCCTTGGCATGAACACTACCACCATGTGACTGGTGTTACACACCTGGGGTTATCCCCTCATTGGTGGATTCCAAACATATGCTAATCTACCTTGTTAGCCACATCCCGGAAACACACCCATCACAGCATACACAGTACATGTGTACTACTACACCTACTACAGACGTCTGCTGACAGCGGTTGTTAACATCATGACACCCGTGCAGATGGACAATGCACATACAAATGCTGACACATACCCCAGTGCACTTAATTAGCATGTACACAACTGCATGGATCATGCTATTTCACAGAGAGCCATGATGGTACACACCAGATAACAGACGCCACTCTGGTGGTCATGTTCCATGGACATATGATGTACAACAACAGGTGTAGGCTGTTGCACAGTGGTGTACATTCCCATGTGTGGGGTGGCTCACTGGTCAGCCGAGGTGGGGCCACAGGGTCCCTCATCACATACTCCAACACTAGCTACGTAAACATGACTGCCACACATTCCGGGGTGTACCACCAGGCATTATGGTGCCATGTCAGTATTCAATGGCAACACCCACATCTGCTGTCACATACAACAGTCACTCAGGAACATTGCAGACCCAGGTATTGTTGGCAACATGCTGGAGGATGGACTCAATGCTGACAGTACACCCTCTCACTCACTACAGGGCCGCAATCCATACATGAACATTGTGGTGTCCCTGTGGTCACACCTACACAGTACTAACCTACACTCTATGTGTCCTGGGACACTGGCCCCATGTCACCTTCCAACGTCCCAGGCTGTGATGTTCACCAACCTCTGAATTACTTGTCTCCCCACTAGGCCACCATATTCAGTAATAGCCTTGTTTCAGACATTGTAGACCCTGAATGGCACACAGCAGCATTTATCACACTACACACAGGTGGCACCGCATTGCACGAGTGGGACTATAGTCCTACACACCTGACTGGACTGTTCTGTGTGGCTATGGGGCACATCATCAAGGACATCATTCTCAGAGACATTGTTGGTATCCTGTCCTCTGCTGCCACCCGGGTTGGGCTTGTTAAGGCCAGAGCATGGCCCCTACACATGGTGGACTCCTTTCATACAGTTACCAGGGCAGTTGCTCATGGTACGGGAGTCCACACATCCTACATTGTCCTCTCATTGCCTTTCAGCACCATTCCCCATTCTGGTATTGACAACATACACATACACCTGCACATCGTACCCTGTGTCTGAGGATGTTATGCTATGTGGCTCATGGACAGGACACACAGTGAGGCCAGCATACCATAGTACCTACTACATGTCAGGTACTTTGGCATACCACAGTCCTCAGTCATAGGGCCCCTCATGTTATGTATATGCTTCCCTGCGGAACAGGCTGGCACAGGGGACTTTCCTGCCTAGCTTTAGAACCCCTACATACCAAGCGCCATGATTGCTCCACCAGCTGATACTGACTCCAACCATACGGGTGTCACTGTGACAGATACATAATATGACTATCATGGCATCAAGCTGCATGACACAAGGTGCATGCACATCACCTTTGCATTACACCATTCACCCACTGACTATCACATGGATGGTAGTCCCCTACATACATATCACATTGTACATGTTTGCAGTACACACATATGTCGCACCCACTCCTGTGGTTACCGTATTGCCACTGTTGCGTGGATATCCTCCTACGTGGTCACACCTATCTGTACTGGGTGTGTAACTGGTACATAGGCACCCATTGTACCTCTGAACTCAAGACATCTACACACATTCAAGGGTACACCACCCCATTTAGGGTGTAACTTACACAACAGCTACAGCTTTACATGCCACAACATTAACACGCCATGACGTTTACTGAGCTCCGACAGTTTAAATATGCGGCTGCACTATGGACACCACATCTGTACACATTTGCATACTACATACTCAGGGGTGACCTCTGCTGATCAGACAGGGCCCATGTCTACAACATTATTGATGGATATACTCCTCATACGCAAGATAAGCAGAGGCCACTGTGAGCAACATGCTCATGGATATGTGCACACATGCCACAATGAGTGGGATGTGCTTCTGGGTTACATTCCCAAACAGGACACTCACCATGCTGTGGAACATAAGTCCTCTGTACATCATGCAGGGACACTCAGTAGCACTGTTCATGTGATACCTCCCTCAGTGATTGGGAGACACATGTAAGCCTGGGATCACTGCAGTGGCTGTACTGTGCAGTGGTGCAGGTGACATCTGGCTCTGCTCTTCACAGGACACTACCCTGGAGAGGTGCCACTAGTGTGAACACTGTAGTTGTGCTTACACATGGACTTGACAGACTGCATAGTACCCCACTATGCACCTGTGCAGCTATTACATGTCCTTTGTGCATGGTTACTTGGTAGCCCTTCCATTTAGATTAGCTATCATGCTATTACTATGTCCCATACCTACAGGCCATATGTATCCTGTTATTGTACATACCAATAGACGATACCTGTGGTATGCATGATATGCCTGTTATGCTGTGTAGAATATCTGTCATATCTACCTATAATACTATGCATTACACATATTTCACATAGTATCCCATAATGCAAAGCATACTTGCTCAGCGGGACCACCTTACATATGTCATTAACGTTATTTACCCATACACATGCGTGCTGTGACAGTATATCAACATATACTATCCTCTGCTATGGCACGTCCTTGTTGGACATACTCTACCACTGACGGCGGGTTGTATGGCATTGTTCTGTTTAATGGCCTCATGTAGCATCCCTTCTGGTGTCTGTGCTGTGTACCTTGTGTCCCACTGCTGGATGCACAGATTCTACAAGCGTTAGTATGCTCAGCAAGACATCACTACATCAATACCTTTCCCCACTTTATGCATTGCGGACACGTTTAATTAATGCAAACCAGGCTATACATACAGTAAAACTAATTAATACAGATTATGCTATACATAACCTTACATATCGGGCGTTCTACATACCTTGTTGTCGTTACAGCGTTTCGTTTCTATCTCTCTCACAGTGTTTCAACTGTTTGTCGGTATGAGCATACGGTTTGAATGTCTGGCAAGTCATCCTTATATACGTCGATACCTGAAACATGTGGATTCTTCCTGCCAATTGGTGTTCCTGAGTGACTAATTACTTGCATATCAGCTGTGCAGCTACTCCATTCGCCAATTACGCGGCGACAGTGGAGTATAATTGGATTCTCCACTTGGGCGTTGCCTATTTGCCCTACCTTCGGGGAGACGGTCTGTATTGTGTTTTGTCATGAGTAACTGCAACTGCTATGCATGGAGACAAGTATAGTTTGGATTCATGTCCCCCGTGGATTGTGTGTGACAGGTAGAGTATTTGGTTCAACATGTGGGTGTACCTGTCATCCCGACGTCTGTTAACGGAGTATTGCAATCAATACCTGTAACATGGCTGTTTGTTCCATTATACAATGCCTGCAATTTTGCATGTCAACTTTAATTGTGTCTCTCACACGGTATGTTGAGGGTTCTGCAGATGTAATTGACCGACTGGATGTTTGTGCTGCTATTACAGTTTGTATTGCTTCAGTTTCTAGTGTGGGGGATGTCGGTGGTTGTACATAACATATACGGTTTGTGGGCCTTGCATTTCTACATAATCCATATATATGTGTGTGTTCTCCGTCCCTGATTAGAGAGCTAACAGTTAGTAGACTTATGTTACTGGATTGTACGTTGGGCCATTGTTAATTGGTTTCTATATCGTCTGCAGGTGAGCTTGCTACTTGTATACCTCCGTAATTGCAGCGATATATCAGGGAATATGTGTAGGTGACAGCTATCCCTTGTATTTCTGTCCCAGATATTTGCAGTCATTGTGGTTGTGTTGTTAAAAGAGCCTGTTTGCCATGGGTTGCCACCTTATCATATGGTCATTGTTGGACACTTGCGGGACACAAAGCAGTGTTTACAGGCCAACACGTAGCCACGGTCAGTACACAGGTAGCACATACTTTTATCCTCACTACATACCTATTGTTGTGACTTTGGATACTTATTATATTGCATGCAACATTTAAGTTTCTTACATACAGGCATAACTATTAAATACGACTGTTACATTATATATAGGACATATTTATGTCCTACCATCTCGGACATTTGCCCTTTGTACTGTTTTATGTCAGGACACACCTGCCCAGGGTGGGGATGTCCCTCCTACTGTGGTACAGGTAGTAACCGTATGCCTATGGCTAGCTATACCCACACCTACCATACTGGTCTGCCTCTGACTTGGCACCAACATACACATGTTGCGGACACACACACACGTTACATTCACACAGAAACGCACACGGCACCCTCAACGCACACTTACACAGACTACGGCACTCACAGACACAGTTGAACACAGTACCTACGTGGACCGCGACACCGTCAGCAGTGACTAACCGTCCCTTCATATCATCATACTATTACTCGCGGATGTACTGTTCCGGTACTGTGTTCTATCGGTCTTTCAGCCTCGTGGTTACTGATGTCGGTATGTTACACATTCCATGTTTGGCGGTATCCTATTTATTTGTACCTCCAAGATGTTATGAATGTCGTTGAACTATCTATCATATTTGCAGATATCGCTGAATCCATCTATATCACCATATATCCCTCTATTGCCCTTTCTATCTGTATTATATATATGCATATGTGTACATATATATATATATATATATATATATATATATATATATATATATATATATATATATATATATCTATATACATATATCTATATATATATATATATATATATATATATATATATATATATATATATATATATATATATATATATATATATATATATATATATATATATATATATATATATATATATCTATATCTGGCGGGGAACGTGACAGGCACACAGCACCACCATATGCTGTAAGACTCATGTACTGTTCAGGTGTTGGCATTCCGTGTTGCACTGGCTGTTGTGTTTACAATGTTTGAAGGCTGCCTATGTAGGAGTCACACATTGGGCCACCTATACATTACAATTTACAGGTGGTCATGTTTGTGTGCCATCCATTTTACTGTGTGTGCAGGTGGAGAGGTGTCAGTCCGTAGGGGCCTACACGGTCAGTGTATGTGCTATACGTTCCCTCTTTGCCAAGGCGTAGGCATATTGGGCATGCCTCCATCTGCCTACTGGGGCTGGCACAGTGTGTTCATGGTCTGAATCCCTCTGTGCCTGTACTGGTCTTGGCAATTGCTGTGGGCTATGAGGGCCTTCACCATTTTGTCCCTGCTGCAGCTGCTTCCGCAGGATCATATTATGTAGCATGGCACATACTATGACGATGTCGGCACACGTGCCTGGAGAGTACTGCAAGGCTCCACCAGATGTATCCAAGCACCGAAACCGTGATTTCAGCATCCCGAACACACGCTCTATGATGATTCTGGCTTGTGCGTGTGCCTCATTATGGCGTTCTTGCATGGGTGTGTGTGCATTTCTGATGGGAGTCATCATCCACAGCTCCAGTGCATAGCCAGCATCCCCCACGAGATGGCCATGTGGGATGTCCCCCCTGACAAATACCTGATACAGCTGTGAGGCATGCCAGATATGGGAGTCATGGTAGCTTCCAGGGCTGCCAGCACACACATCCATGATAATGCCCTGGGCATTGCACACGACCTGGCAGTTGATGGAGTGGAATCCCTTGCGGTTTATGTAGCGCATACCCTGCTCACCGGGTGGTGACTTGATTTGTATGTGCGTGCAGTCTATCGCACCCAGTACCTCCGGGTATTGTGCCACATGGTGGAAGTGACGCATATTGCTGGCCAACTCCTCCTGAGTTCTGGGGAAGTATATCTGCTCATTGGCATGTGGTAACATGGCATCCAGGAACTGGTGTAGTACCCTGGATGCTGATGCCTGTGAGACACCCATTATATCTCCAGTTGGCCTTTGAAAGGTACCTGTGGCCAGTATTCACAGGCTTACACATACCTTCGTGTCCACTGGTATGGGTTCCCCTCTGTTGTTTCTGGTTCTCAGGCGTGGCAGGCACAGCTCCACTATTTGCTGTAAGATGTCCCTGTCCACCCTGTAACGCTCTACTATCTCCAGGTCATGTAGCCCTGGTAGGTTACCCTTGGTCTGAACACTCTCCTTCTCCTCCGAGGCCTGCGGTGGTTGTCGGCATCATCCTCCACAACACCGTCAGTCTCTAACACATGCTGATGAATCACAGCTATGGCAGCTCCCAACATGTACATTTTAAAAGTTCCCCGTGTGTTTACACCTATGGTGCAGTGTTTGGGAATACACAGGTGTGTGTTGGGTGCTTACACACTTTATGCTATTGTGCTGTGAACACCGATGATGTCATGGGGTGTGTATGTACGTTCGTAGCTACAGGTTATGTTATGTGTTTTACTGCCGGAACTACTATTGTGGTGCCTTTGGTATTGAATTGCATTTGCCTGCCGTGGATTACCTCTTGACCTTCCCTTTACATTTCTGCACGTTGCACCTACCATTTTCTGGTGTGCATCCTGCAGCCTACTTTCATTTGTGCTTTCCTGGACCTGGCGTATCTTGCGTTATGTGTGCTACTGCCGGTCTGCTGTCAGTTTGCTTTGCTCTGCTGTGTCAGGTCTCCTATCTTTGCAATCCAATACCTCCCCTCCTTTCTTTGCATTCACATGCCTCCCCTATCCTGTTTTGCAGGTTTCTGCAAGCGGACTTGTCAGCTGCCGTCGATTGGCCTTCGTGGGTTGATTGGTGTTGATTGCTCATTAGTACTCCAATTATCCTACTTCCGCATTTCCTTTCCTTCCCCTGACCTTCCTGTTTCTGCTATTGTTTGCGGCGCGTGCGTCTGATTACTGGGTTTCGGGCACATTTTCATCCTCATACACATGCGCTTTTGGCCACCATGTGTGCTCTCAGCTAAACGATTCCTCCCCACCCCTATCCTGCAGCTTTGCTTAGCAACGGACAGGCCAGATTTGCAATGCTCCAATGTGCTTAGTGCTACAGTGGCACACCCCTCTGCTGATGTCATGTATCTCCTCTGAGCCACTCCTCGGTGTTATACCGCTGTGCCATATGGTACAACCTTCCTCCGGCGGGACATTTGCGATTCAGTATTATCTGCCTCATTTGCACGGCATTGACTACTAATTCATAGTTACTGCGCCGAACACTATTGCAAGACCTTAGCAACCCTTGCACCTTGGTTGTGGTGTTCCATGCCTACCATTGTGTGTTATGCTGTAAACCTGATTTCTATTACGTTGCGATTTTATGACATTTTTATATTATTTCTTTATGTTATAGCTTCCGCACACATGCCCTGCGGTTCTGCTGTGCGTTACTGTGGACATGACATTAAATGTTGTTATTTACGTGTTGTGCATCTTTTCTTATGCCATTGGCTGTGTATTTAGCCATTGGCATATGTTCACGTTGTGATACCTGGGTCTGGCCCTCTTCCATAGCTCCGATGTTATGTTTGGGAAAATGTAAACCGTGTTTTTTGGTTTACATTTCCGTGGGCTTACGCTACGCCTGCACCACTTCATGAATCGCTATATGCCTTCATTTGCATGGTGCAACACTGCACATGGGGTGATTTGCATACCTACGCTGGGGGCTGCGCAGATCTGGTGTACGCCGGTAGCGCACGTAGAATTAGATCGTACCTGAATCGCTCGGCGGCCATATTTGGCATTATAACGCCTACGCTATGCGTGCGCCTGGCGCAAGCTTCATGAATCCCGGGGAATATATATATATATATATATATATATATATATATATATATATATATATATATATATATATATATACTTTTTATCAGGCATGGGAGTGGTTTATTGTGCTGTAAAACAATGTGTTATTGGTACACATGTTAAATTCACATCCCTTCCCCCATCAGTGTGACATTCCAGCTGGTCCTGCCCTACTTAGTAACTGTCATAATAATATATAACCCTTATGTACTTTAAATAAAATTTATAATGATGTGTGAACTCTTTTAGAAAGCCTGTACTAAACTACTACTGTTCAATTAAAAGTGCACTGGAACTTAGAAAATTGCCACGTTGTTTACATGATTAATTGTATTTTATTTTATTTTATTTTATTCTACCAGTTGGTTTTAAATACCATTTTAAATCAGTTGTAATTTAAGCGTATATTTTGTTTCCATCATCATACATACATTTTTTCTTATTTTTATTTTTTTCTGGTTCTTTTTTCCACTTTATTCAAAATGATGTGTAATAACAATACTAACTAATTATACAATTATATATATTTTTATAGATTGTTTTTAGGGTTCTTGTACACAGACCTGAAGAAGTCTAGAAAGACAGACGTGATCTTTGTTAACAATAGGTTATGAAAATAGAAATTGATTTTTATATGCAAAATGTATATGTATATATTTATATATATTTTTTGATTGCCAAATGAACTAAGGTTGATATATTTCCAGCCATGTAGTATATTGTCTTGGATAAAATCACAGACTTAATAATCTGGTTAAATAAGAGGTACCACATCATTATAAATTTTATTTAAAGTACATAAGGGTTATATATTATTATGACACCTATTAAGTAGGGCAAGACCAGCTTGAATGTCACACTGATGGGGGAAGGGATGTGAATTTAACATGTGTACCAATAACACTTTGTTTTACAGCACAATAAACAACTCTCATGCCTGATAAAAAGTATATATATATATATATATATATATATATATATATATATATTTAGAAAGCTTGTGAGGAAATTATTACTCTATTTTTGTTTTACTTGGATAGCTTGTCTGTGTACTTAATAAAGGATTTTCGACGGGAAGCAGACTGTCTGCCTTGCTTGGATTACTTTTGAATACTTAGTTTGTTTGTGTCTTTCGGCTTTTCCTGGCCAGGGGTTGCCACAGCGGAACTCCGGTCTGCTAATGATTGGTAGTTGATTTTTATGTGCCGAGTTACCAGCCCTGATGCACAACCTTCAACGAAGGTACGCCCATTCACGCATGTCTCCACACAGAAGACGCACTAGCTGAGAATCGAACCGGACAGCATCTTACTGTGAGGTGACAATGCTACTGCAGCACCACCACCGTGGGTCGCTGTGCAATTATATATTTTCTATTATTATTTTTGTTTTGTTTTGACTTGACGAGTTTAAGTTCGCTACTTCTACTACTATTGTCTGATCTGATTAATATACAGTGATTGACTAGAAATATATGGACTGAAAATCTTTCACACAGAGAAGTTTCTTACACTGTTTTGTTTTTCATGTTTCACTTCTGCAAACATTTAGCTATACCCTATGTTTTTCATGCCTCCTTATAATTTCTTTAGTTTGACTAGATGCTATTTGATGGAGGATAACACAGACATATGCTTGATTTTATCAGCCAATGAGGCTTTATAACCAAATATAAAGACCTTCTTGAAGATGTATTGATTGGATAAAATACTTTATGAATTTCTATGTTATTCAACTCAGTTTGAGAGTAATTTTAAACAGTCAGAATTCTTTAAAAGTAAAGACACAAGACAAGTAGAGAGATGATTTCTAACTATGGGTAACTCTAACCAAGCTTGCCAAACCATGCCATGACCATGTATGCATGTATGGCTTCCTCCTCCATTATTCAGATATCCTTAATTATGAAACAGTGTGTAATGGTACTAGAAAGAGTTAGAGTGGCTCTGTTTGATGAATCTGAATGGTAAAAAAACATGTTTTCTAATAGCTATTCACCATATGTATGACTACTTAAGCCAGCATCAACTTTTATAATTTTTGATATTTAAGAAAGATACATGTGTGTGTGTGTGTGTGTGTGTGTGTGTGTGTGTGTGTGTGTGTGTGTGTGTGTGTGTGTGTGTGTAAGTAAAACAATGAGATAGACCATGTGTAGTGATCTTATCCAAGTTATTGTTGAAAAGTAGTGAACATTTCTCCCAAAACATACATATCATACTCTCTTTGAGAGACATTCCCCTGAATGTACATAACTTTGTAAATGGTGCTCAAGCCCAAAGGCCATTTATGAACACTGAGTCATTTAAATTCCTGTCATGCATCCAGCTCCCTACCCATTGTCAAGACATCTCTCTTAAAGTGTTTTATATTCCCTAACTTTTTGATATGTAAAGACAATTTATTCCAAATTCTTTTTTTTAAACAATTTTATTGATTTTAAAGAAATAAATATAAACAATTACATGTTCTTTTAACACACATATATTTACAATTCAAAAAGTGTTCACATAAGCATTCACATAACAATGTTTAACAAATAAAGTGAAATTACTAAAACTATACACAAAGACATCCATTGAATATCATTAAGTTGCCCAGTATTTGATTATTTCATATATAAAACATGTAGAGAGGTTGAAATTTGATTTATATGATATCATTGTCAATCTCTTTTCAATAAATTCTGTAGATTAACCCATATATGATAGTTATAAGTTTTTCTAGATGTTCTAGATGTCATAGTTGCAATCTGCAATTGACAAATTTCCATTAGAATTTTCTTAAAATCATTATAGGAAGGATGGAATTCAGATACCCAGTTTCTTGTTATAGTTTTCCTGGCTACTGCCAGTATTGCCCAAAGTAAGGAATGTTTAACTTTTTTACACAACCAGGTGTGGGTGTATTGAAGAGTACTAATGATTTGGTCAAAATAAAATTATCTGTGAATATTGCGTGTAGGAGTTCTTTAATGTTTTCCCAAAATACACTTAAACAGAGCAGTCATAAAACATATGGTTCCAGTCAATGTTTCTGTTAGACTTACATCTGTTGAAAATATTTAGTTTACCATTAATTTTGTTCATTAGTTGAGGAGTGTAGAAGGATTTATATAAAAATCTCCAGGAATATATTTTCCATTTAAGTGAAAGTGTTGCTATCCCTGCAGATTCTAATATATTTGTTTTATCTAGATCCCTTGGAAGTGTGTTATTAACTGTATAAAAATGGCTCCAGAAATTAGTAGGAAAACAATATGTTTCTTTTCTGATAAGTCTGTATATAAATTCCGTGGTGTCTGAATATGTTTTTTTTATGTTGAATAACTGAATTAAAGAAATCTAGCAGTATACTAGTGACCTGTTTATTAGCAGATGTGATCTGGTTTATCTTATGTAAGAATAGTCTGAGGGATTGTATGTTAAGCCATAGGGAGTTGTCTAACTGATATTCACTTATTATCTGATCTACATCCTTCACCCTATCATCTGTAATAAGTTGAAACCAATACAAAAGACCTTTTTGTTTAAGCAAGGTAATTTTATCTATATCTGAGGATTGTAAGGATTCTTGAGTAAAGGCTATCAGGAAAATTGTAAAAAAAAGTTCTTTGTACTTAATGTGTTTAAATATAAAGTTTCTAAAATTTATTAGTATGTTGTGTAAGTAGTTAAATGAATGTTTGGATATGATGTGTAACATGAAGTAATCTTTAAGTATCCATAATATTGGGTTATTTATTAATTCTAATTTGTATGGCTGCGGTTTCGATATTAATAGCATAGCTGAGGATTCCCAAAATATTTTCCATTTGGCCTGATATGGTGTATCTAAAAGTTGTGCTATGGACCTAATAATAGCTGCATTAGAATAAAGGTTCAAATCAGGAAAGGCTATGCCCCCTTTGTTCCAGCTATGAAGGTGAAGTTTAAGTGCTATTCTAGGTTTCCTGGGAAACCAAAAAAACCTTTAATAACATAAATTTGATCTTATTAATAAAAACTGTACTGGGAAGTATTAAAATAGATTGTATAATATAGAGAATTTTAGGAAGGATTATCATTTTAATGATAGTTAACCTTTCCTCAGTTGTAAATATAATTGTATTCCATTTTGTTAATAAAGTTTGAATATTTACATAACATCTATTATAATTTAGTTTTGTGATTAATTTAATATCTTTAGCAAGAATGATGCCTAAATATGTAATTTGATCTGTGATGTATTTATTAGTGTCTTTGTTAATGTTTCTCTTATTATTGTTTAAATAGATGGGTAAGATCTTAGTTTTATTATCATTGAATGTCAGTCCAGATATAAATTGAAATGTGTTAACAGCTTCAAATAAGGCTGTTATGGAAGAATTATCTCCTTTAGTAGTGATGAGCATATCATCAGCAAATAAATGAATTTTAGAAGTTATTTCGTCACTAATTTCCAAACCTTCTATGTTTTTATTTCCTCGTATATCGTTAGCTCATGGTTCCATTATGAGAGTAAACAATAAGGGAGATAAGGGACAGCCTTGTTTTCTTCTTTTAGTGATGGGTATTTCAGTCGATGTGTATGATCCAATTTTGATATAAGCCAGAGTGCCTTTATAAAGATATAATAGTACATTAATAAAATTATCTAAAAGGTTTAAACATTGTAATAATGTGAATAGATAATCACAATGTATTGAATCGAATGCTGAGTTAATGTCAAGACTAACCAGAGACAAGTTTTTTTTCTTTCTGTGTGAATAATCAATTAAAATAAGAGACCGTTTGATGTTATCATATGTAGTTCTATTAGTTACAAAACCTGTTTGGTCATCATTAATTAACTGGGGTAAGAATTTTTTTAGTCTATCAGCATAGATGTTAATAAAAATTTTGTAATCAATATTTAAAAGAGTTATGGGCCTATATGACGTACATAATTTAGGGTCCTTACCAGATTTAAGAATGGGCGAAATAAAAGTATATTTCCAGAATGGGGGCAAAATAATGTCATTCTGGGCTTTATGAAATACATTATATAGTAAAGAAATAGCTGTTTTAGGCATGATTTTATACAATTCAGGTATGATGCTGTCATTGCCTGGTGCTTTGTTCTGTTCAAGTTTGTTAATTTGAGTTTGTATGTCTAAATTCATCAGTTATGGTATGTATATTATAAACCTTTTTCTTTATTCTAGACGAATATATTTATTTAATATGATTATGTTTGTCGATTCTTTTTGTTTTATTTGCAAGATTAATTAAATGTTTTGGGTTTATTGAATAGGCTAGGAATTTAAATTTCTCTAAGGAAATCATAGTCTTATGATGTAAGATTGCACTATATTCTTCCTTAGTTTTATTTATTTCATCTTTAATATTCTTAGATGTGGACTTGTCATTAATTTTAAGATGTAATCTATCTAATTTGTCTTGTATTTTTTTTAAGTCTTCGTCCCAGGACTTCCTTTTGTTATAATAACATTTATTTTTTTGTCCGTATAAGTAAGCTTTTAATGCATCCCATACATAAATGTCATGAAAGTTAGATGTTTGATTGAATTTTATAAAATTTTGTGTTTCTTCTTCAAAGAATGTTTGAAATTCTTTTAATTGAGTTATATATGCAGGTATTCTTCTTATATGAGTCATTGGGTGTCATTTAAATAAAGCTCAAATATAATTGTATTATGATCTGAAATAGGGCAAGACACAATCTTGGTGCTTTCTAAATCATTTATTATTTGTGTGGATATGATTACCCTATCTATTCTAGAGTATGATTTGAATCTATTAGAATAGAATGTAAATTGAGGTGAGCTCAGGTCTGTGTAGTAATGAATACCTTTTAGATGATATGTATCCATGAATTGTATTAGTTGTTTAGCTTGTGAGGATATTTTCCTTTTTCCTGAAGTGCTAGAGTCCTTTTCATTTAAAACACAGTCAAAATCCACTGCCATAATAATATTACCCTCAGACTGAGGTACAATTTGGTTTAGTTGTTGTTTAATAGTACTGGTTCCAATACCCAGTAACCAATAATTGTTTACTAAAGTGAACATTTTTGTATTTATTTTAATTGTCACCAAGCACAACATCCCTTTATCATCTTGATAAGACTTAATAATTCTAGGTAAAGATAGAGTTTTATTCCAGAGAATTGCTACTCCTCTTTTCTTTTTAGAATGTTCTGAACTGGCAATGACTATATATTTATTAATATTTAAAAAGTTTAGATTTTCTTTTAAAATATGTGGTTCTTGTAGAAATATTATGTTTGGTTTGTGTATATTTAAGTATTTAAGTAAACTTCCTCTTTTAATAGGGTTATTCAGACCATTTATGTTGATTGATAAACCTTTTAGTGAAGTCATAATATCTCTATAAATGAGTAAGAAATTCTTGTGATTTGTGTATTATCTTGATTATGTTTTATATAATCCTTTCCAAAGTATTTATGTAAATTATAGTCTTTGTTTGTTACCAAATGATATACTGTATGCATTATACAATTCTTGCAGCTTATAATTATATGTATTTGAATTAAGATGGATGTCAGGAAGAACTTATTAAAAAAAGGAATGTAGTATAAATGTGATAAAAAAATGGGGTAGCTACCCGCCTGGAGTTATAAACTCCTTGTCCCAGTGACATCTGTCACTCGGATCAATCCCCTACCCAGCAGCAGCAAAAAACAATCTCCACTGTATATAAATGTGAGATAGGTAAAAATAATAACTCTATATATATTTACATATTCATTAAAACAAGTTGAACAGATCTGTAATCAGTGTAACTCATCTGATATTACTTGTAACAAAATGTCATTTGGAATAAACCTCTAACTGTAGCAACTAAACATCACCTTCACTATATATGAATGTTAAACATACAAAATATTAACTGTATATATGACTGCATATTCATTAACACAGGTAAGGCATAGTTATAATCAGTGTAACTCATCAAGTATTGCTTAAACCATTTTGTCATTCAGAACTGACCTTTAAACAATAGCAACAGAACATATCTTCTTTGTATATAAAGATTAAACAGATTAAATAATAACTTCATATATGATTATATGTAGCTTAAAACTGGTCTGAAATCTATGAAAGCAGCATTCTGATATAGAAGCCTGTCAATTGAAGTTACTACTAGCCATTTAACACATTTGCTTTATGTTGGTGTAATATTTAAAACAAATCGATATAAATATCAGAGTGAAAGGTCAGGTGACACCTTAAGCAGTTGTGATAGAAAATGCCATCATGCATTAAGTGGGCTTATTTTAACCCATATTATTTTCTATCTAGCTATCAGCCTCTGAATGGAAAATCATTTGTAATTTGTAATAAGATTAGTTTATCCTGTTAAGTAAGGCACAACAATATAAATAACATGGGATACATTAATTTAAAAGAAAAAAAATGCACACTTACTTTTTCCTTTTTTCCTTCCCCTTCAGTTTACCATAAACATAAATAAAAATAAGATAATTGAAGATTTCTTTCTTGAGAATCAAACTGAGTCCAAATGGTGTAGTCAGCAAGTTTAAAATACATTTTTAAAGTAAATACAACCTTTACCAGCATTTCTGATGTTTTTTCAATGAAATTATATGTACTGACTTCCTGGATGAGCAGGTCAACTAGCTCTGACGTCATCAAAATGCATCACAATGTCGTGGAGTTCATTCGAGAACGCAGAAAAGATTTTTAGTGACAATAAGATAGTTCATGAAGAAATAAGCTCGTGGACATCAAGCTCAAGCTTTACAAAGCCTCTAGAAGATGTTTTTTCATCATTTTGAGTGAAAAAAATGCCAAAAATAACAAGTATGTAACTGTATTTAAAATGTATAGGGAAACATCATATGAGTAACATCTACATGCTTCCCATAGCCTGCTCACACATGCACAGCTAGTTTGAACTGCCCTTTACAAATAAACAGCACCACAGAACTCCAAATATAGCAGAAAGTATTTTAAATAAATCACATAGCCTTATTAATCCATTTTATATTCACATGGCAGAAAAAAAGTGTATTTAAAAGTGTATTTAAAACTGTAAAGGAGTTCACTTATTAATCATATAAAAATGTTAAGAGATTGTCAAATCATATTATCCCCATATGAATTTAACATATATACACATTTTAATTAATTTTTAGGGTATAAACTATAAAAAAAAAAAAATTGTTCAGTATGAATTACCGAGAATGATAATTAAATGTGTAGTTAGCTCTTATTTACTACTAACTATGTAGGTTTAATTGATCTGACTTTAAATAGTTTTAAAGGAAATAGAGATTATAAAGGGAATCTAGAATGTTTATATATGGGAAGTACTTATTTTACTGTCACAATGGCACCATTTGATTACCCTTCACTCTTAAGATATCTTTATAACAATACCCATAACTATATATTTACCATTAGTATACACTTTTACCTCAGTATAAGTAAAAATGAAATTATGAAATTATGTGTATACTTAAGGTCATGTGTGAATGGCATGAAAAAAGGAAAAGGAGGCTTACCTTGTAAGTGAAAAAATCAACATATAATTAACACGGTGACAGTGTTTCCAGAAACATAACAAACTGCAAACATAGATATGTAAGTCACTTGTTTCTTAGTCTTTTTGTTTCTCCGAAGTCTTCCAAGTGGGATTAGAAGCCATTCTCTTAAGGGTGGGATTAGCCCATTCCAGCTCTTCTATTTTTTCCAAGATCTTATGGAATTTTACATAGTTCAGAGCTAATTCTAAGTCTTCAAACATTTTGGGACCTTCCGATGAAAATATCTTCAGCTTGGCAGGGAACAAAAAGTGTGTTTTCACCTGTGCTTTCTTCAATTTTTTTTATCAAAGGTAAGAATATTTTTCTTTTTGCTATAACTGCTGATGAATAATCATTGTCAAAACATATAGTAGCTTCATTTAATTTAATTGATGACTTGGACCAGGCAGTTTTTAATACTAATTCCTTGTCTGAGGATGAGAGGAATTTGGCAATGATAGATCTAGGTTGCTTTTTGTTAGCAGTATTCACTGTGGGAAGGGGAACGATGTGCCCTCTCAATACCAAAGGACATAGCTTCAGTAAGATCAAGAGTCTTAGGTAACCAAGTATTGAGAAAGTTAGTCATGTTGTTCTCTTCTGTGCTTTCTGGTAGTCCAAATATTCTTAGGTTGTTGCGTCTGGATCTGTTTTCTAGATCATCTAACTTATTTTGTAGAGAGGTATTTTGTTTGAGTAAGAATTCCACATTGTTTTCATTTGCAATAATTCTCCCATCCATATTGGTCAGAGTTTCTTCAATACCTGTTATCTGTGATTTTTGTTGTAACAAGTCTTGGTGAAGTAAATCCATTTATTTGGTAGTTTTTTTCCTTGAAATTATCTATTTTCATATCCAGCTTATCAATTTTTGTAGTAAGATCCTGTATATTTGTTATCAAAGTCTGAATCTCTCTTTTGAGGCTGGAATCTTGGTTGCTGAATTTAGTGAAACTCATGATGAATTCTTTCAGATGAGGAGAAATTATATAGGAATAATTTGACAAGAAAATCTGCCTTTTTTTTTTGTTTTAACTAGATATTATTGTAGATGAAGTTAAATTCTTTCAAATCATATATAAAGGTATTTTCAGTTTTCTAGTTTGAAGGCAGAATTACTGTCAGAATAATATTTCTTTAGTGGAGCTGTTTAAATCTGCTGCTACTCAGAGCCCATCTTGGCCACACCCACCCATTCCAAATTCTTGCTATATTTTGTGAGCCATAACTATTCCTTTTTTGTCTTTGCTAAACTTATGATAAAATTGTCACTATTAAATCAAGTTAAGGTGTTAGTGTTCCAGTCTATGTCTAAGTATGTACAAAGGAAATCGTATTTAAAAGCAAATATGATTTTCTCTAAAACAGTTATAATGTATTGTATAGAGGTCACAGGCATTACAACTGTCTTTACAATCCAAGGAACTTAGCTGGTATTGATCTTATAAATTTCCCTTTGTACATGTTCCAGGATGTTCTATTGTCTAATACTATAGACAGAAAATGAATTATATTTGATAAACAGATGCCACCTGTTCTTTATAAAGCCCAACCATTATGTGTTTGTTTATAACTGATATGTTTCTAAGCAGCAAGCTTAGATGTCTCATTGCTTACATTTAAATACATTAACTTCCATGCTGAATGCTAAGTCTCGAGTAGTATAAATTCCAAGATCTTTAAAATAAATGACTTCTTCTTTACTGGCTGCTTTGAAATATTATTGGTCCCAGTACCTTGTTGCAACTATCATATATTTACATTTCCCCAAAATTAAATTTTAGTCCTTTATTTATAGTCCATACTGATATATCCTTTAAGTAAGTATTTAAACAGTTCAAGTCAATGTCATTCTGATCAGAACACTAGACGTTATGATGATCACTGCTGCAGTAGCCTTAGCTATTCGGGTTATAAGGATATAGAAGCCGGTCAGTTTCCAAAGCTTCAGGACATCTTCTGGTAACACAACTTTTTATTCTAGCAACTTTACAAAATTATACAAGCAATGTTTAAAATATATCCCTGGTAAGTCTCTAGCCATCACCACTTGTGAGCTTTGTCTAGTTTTTTTTTGTGCTAAGAGTTGAGAGCTATGGTGAGAAGTGAGACATGAATTTTTATTCCCCCATTATTGACTTTGTTTGTCCAGGTTTTTTGTGCTAAGAGGTTGAGAGCTATGGTGAGAAGTGAGAAATGAATTCAGTAAATGATAGCCATTAAGTTTCAGTTTTCCTATTTTTCAGTAAGCTGCTGATTTAGCATAGTGGTATGTTGCTCTGACTGTAGTGCATAGGGTCCTGGATTCAAAACTTGCCAGTGAAATACACGGTGGTAACACAACATTTTATTCTAGCAACTTTACAGTTTGAAAGTCCCCCCCCCAAAAAAAAAAAATGAAATTGAAAATAAGTGTGAGAAGCTGTGCAAAATGTCTATGGCTTACACTACTGTCATTCTATTTGTAGTGTTTGTGTGTGTATGTGTGTGTGTGTGTGTGTGTGTGTGTGTGTGTGTGTGTGTGTGTGTGTGTGTGTGTGGACATTGACTTTTATGATGGAAATGTTCTGAATTGGGCAGTTTTGTCATTATTGGTTCATGCATTTTGTTTTATTGCCTACAGTGCAGTCTACTGGTAAATTTTTCAAACAACACATTTAAAATGTGCTCTGTCTAACAAGTGTACTGTATTATACAATGAATATAATTTAATAAAGTCAGGAAGGTGTATCAAAGAAAAGAACACATGTATGTTTCTTTTTGTGTGTGCAAGCGGCCAATGATTTGAAAACAGCCCAAAGGTAATCTTTGTCCACCACTGACCAGATGCATTTTCTTTGGTTGTGGTGTGGGTTTCAATGCTGAAGGGCAGAGAAGTTTTAATGCCAAGTCTATTTTCATTGTGAGACAGTATTTCTTTGTTGACCAGATGTCTATTAGTGTTTGTGCATTGTTGTGCTGTAAAATGTAAAATAAAATCCAAATAATCATTGTAGAAGTAAAGCAGTATGCACATATTAGTGTTTATGGTAAATGGGGAAAAATAGCCAGGTAATGGGGTATTAGAATGGCTGCTGGGGAACTCTGGTGCCATATTTTGGTTGTCTGTTCTTCACTTTGAATTTGAAAGTTGGTATCCCACAAGTCTATTGGAGTGGGTGGGGGTTACGTAATTATCTATGCAAATTAGATGTTAATCAGCGTACAGATTTGTACCTACTTTTCATCGGCCTTATCCAGATTTTTGATGTTTCCAGGTTGAGAGGTATGCCCATACCATTTGTGACTAGGTGGTTGAATATAGCAATTACATGTTTAATTTTAGTTTATATTAAGAATATCCTATTTCTTGATCTCGTTTGTGGACATTGTTGATTGACAATTTGCTCAGATAAACCACACTTTGCAAATGCTGTTACTAACACCACTATTCTGTCTTTAGGAATCTTGGACACCATAGTCCATACAGATAACTGCAGAACATGTTGAATGCACATTATCATAGGAAGTTCAGAGCTGCAGACATTTTCTTTTTCCCTCTCTAGACCATACATCCTTCTCAATGAGGGTGATGTCAGTCAATGCCCAGGGAGAATTATGAATACCAATCAAATTATCCAGGCCCCATGAGAAGGACGATAGTGTATGACACTGCTATATCTGCAAGGAGAGTTTATTCCAGAGATGAGGAAGACACTGAGTAAGAAATCTATCTACCTTGTTTTATTTATCTGCTGAAGCAGGTTTAGATTTCTTGTTCTGGTATTTATGGGAGTGCTTGATTTGTGAAGGGATAATAGATCCTGGACTATTGGATCACTGATTGCTTGGAAACTAAGTCATAGGTCTACTCTCCTCTGAGAAGCCAATAAGACACAGAAAAGGACAGCAGCATTTGTAATCATTTCTGGTAGCTTAGGGATTTTAAGACTATGATTCTGTTTGTTAGGAACCTTTGGGTTCATTCCAAATGTTTGATATATCTGGTGAGGCACATCCCAAATGGGGCATTGCATTCTACAATTGTTTTAATCAGTGCCGGATAGAAGTGGTCAATAACCTCTTTAGATCTGGATAATATTCTTGTGTTGATTAGTTGCACCAAGTAGAAGCATTTCCTGACAGCTGTTGCTACACAATGGCCAAAGAAGAGGAAATTATCAACCAAGTTTCCAGTTCACTGACTACAGTTTCATTTTGAAGTGGGTTATTGTCAGTGCTATATGCCAAGGGATGGTGTGTTTGTCAATTGTGACACTGTTGCATTTTTTAGCATTTAATTTAAGCCTGTTTTCAATATACTGGACATTTATAAGTGTAAGTCCCTTCTGGATGGCTTCTGCATCAAAGACAGATTTGCCAGTGATACCAAGCCTATAGTCATCGGCAGACTTCATTAGTCCTTGATCTTGTTTTTTAGTCTGTGTCCGAAAACTGAGCTCCATAGGACACCAGTGGTTGCTTTCATGTTGTCCACTGCTGCCCTGCCACCTACACCATGCGGGTTCTCTCTTTTAGCCAATTTGCTATTACTTCTATTAAAAAGGGATTTATTTGTAAAGCATTTAGATTATTAATAATGTTGTCTTGGGGGATAGTGCTGAATGCCTTGGCCAGATCAAGGCAAGTTGTGTGTACAGAGTAACCACTGATAACAGCTTGTGTTACCTTCTCAAAGAAGTTAATCAGGTTCTTTAGACCGAATCTACCATTTATAAAAAACAAATTGCTGCAGGTCTAGCATAATGAGATTTTTAATGCTGATTTTAATCATGTCTGTTATGATGAGTTATTTGGCCTTAAAAATGAGACTCATCAGGCCACTGGCCTTATAGTTTCTGGGGTAGACAGTAGGGCCACCTCTATGAAGTGGCATCACCAGTGCTACATGCCATACCTCTGGGACTCAGCCTTTAGCCAGGTTCAGGTTAATTAGCTTACACAGAGGTTACGTGAAGGCATGTTTGGCACTATTTTTCAAACTAGGTATGTTTTTTGGTTTCAAACAAGAATTTTTCTTAGTCTTGGACAGCATGTTCAGTGCATGTTCTATAATTAGAATCACTGTATCCAGTGTGGAAGCTATGAGGTCAATATAAAGAAGTTTCTGGGGTGAAAATGACTATTTCTAAATAAGAATAAATGACAACAATGGTGATGTTTTTGACCATTTATAATTATTATGTAGCTTTTATCAGTATCCTTAATTTGTCCAGCTATGCAGGACTAACATACAAAAATGTGGGCAATCAACATCATTTTGGCTTTCCCAGGTGTCGCTAATGTATTCTATCTAATATATTCATTTATACTTTCATAGTAACTAAACCACGGAGCAATATGAGAGGACTGCTTAGTAAGGTAATTGTTGATTTTCCTTGTTAACAAAAGCAGACTGCATTACGTTATCATCAGGCCCTTCTTTTAGAACTGCATCACCCATGTAACTAGTAGCTACTGACTTCTGATTTCACTTCACATTTCATCTGTCATCACAGGTAACTGTGTAATGAGTAAAGCATAGAAGAAGTTTCCTGGAAAAACATCCATTAGATTTTTTCAGTTTTTCTTATCGCAAACATAATGGTCCATCAGATTTGCTACTAAGACTTATTTTTTTTATATTAACTATCAGATAATTGTCCCAATATTGAATGAGACCATTGCTTTCACCTCAGAGTGGTCGTCATGGATATTTTTGTGGAATAAAACATTTAACAGTGGCCTTTAATGCACATCTAATGTAACTTTTTTTATAGCTACAAGATATATTTTCTGCTCCCCCAGGCCAGGCTAAAGGTTCCTCTGTCTATATGAAAGCAGTGACATTCAGCTCTAATAAATAACCTTAAAATGAATACCAGTGGGCTTTCTTTGCACTGTTCTGTAGTTTATGCAATAGTACAGTTCCAGTTCCTCATGTTGCGGTATCATATCCCACCCAGATAGGCAAAAATAGATCAATGTGGTCAGGATTTTATCTGGCTTGATCATTCCCTTAGAATACATATAGTTATAGTCACACTCTTCAGGTCCTGCAATAATACGCTTAATGCCTGTAGTACCACTGGGACTTCCTTTTGACATGTAAATGCATTTATTCCCAGTCTCATGTATGCTCTCAGGCTTTACAAGTCCTGAAACCTAAATAAAAATATAACAATCTTTGAGTTCTTTTTTAATCTGCATTGTCTGTTTTTGTAACTCACATCCTGAAAAGTATTTTTCTTTTAAAACTCAACCTTACCTCAATTTATTTTAAATCTAGACCCTATTAGCCTCCCTTGGAACTTCATAAGTTATCCAAATGCTGTTCTTTATTCTCCAACATGATGAGGATAACACTGCATAAACAATGCATGTTAGGAAATTCTTGGACTGCTTGGTCAGGCTGTCAAATAGCAAACATAGATAAGTCCCCGACAGGCAGTCATTTATACTTGAATGATGGCTGATGTGTCTTAAGTCTTATGAGTTTCTTAGAACAATCTTCTGCTTCCACCTGCACACACACACACACACACACACACACACACACACACACACACACACACACACACACACACACACACACACACACACAAACATGCAAGCACACGCACACAGACACACACACAAAATGTCTTTCATCTTGGTTCAGAGAACCAAACAGATCACAAAAAGTAAGCTCAAACTTGAATTTAAGGGGAAAACAAAACTGAAAGAAAACTCCTTTAGCAAGTCACTAGATACAAATGTAGCAAGTGGCTTTCTACAATTACAGTCTACATTCACACACACAAAACACTTCAGTGCTTCATTTTTGACCACAAATACAGTACCAGCATTCATTTTTGATTGCCAGTACTGCAATCCTGCAACATAAGCACCTGTAAATGAGCTTCTTAACCCTTCAGCCCAGTGCAGCCACAGACCTTTAACCTGTCCCAGCTATACCTCTGTTTTCAACACAGGCAGACTAAGTGACAATGTTTTTACTCTGTCTAGGTAGCTATGCAGACTCAGCCTTTGTTTGTTTGTTTGTTTTAAGTTAGAAAGCATTAAATTCTTTCCAGTTGGACAAGATGTTTGGAGAGGAAAATTCCAAAACAATGCATTGTATTCTATGATTGGCCTGATGAGGGAAAAATAAAAACTGATTTAAGACATGTTTGGACCTTAGAGTTATGCCTTTCATTATTAACTGTGCAAGCTCAAAGGATTTCCTGACTGTAACTGATAATTGATGATTGGAGGATAGATGGTTCAGTATTAACAAAATATAAACCTGATGGCTGTGTCACTCTTATGTAAGATCTCATTTATGGTACTATCACCAGGATAGAAAGTTTCTCAAAGACAAGTCCATCCTGAAGGCTATGCGTGTCCATAGCAGAGTTAAAAAAGTACCCATTTTACAGTAAGGCAAAAAGGAAACTAATCTTGTGCTTTATTGTACCATCACAGAAATGATGCCACAATATTAGTAAAAGATGATTGACTTTAGTAATTGGATTTAGTAATCACTGTCATTCAGGGTGGCCCAATGTGTCTAAGTACGGACAGAGACTGAAGACAGTCTCACCTGTTTTCCCCAAGGATGGCTTGTACCTGTCTGTTTAGGATTTTCACACACTGGCTAAGAAAATGTCTACCCCCCCACACTGTCTTTTTATGTAAAGTCAATATACTCGCACTAACAACATAATAGATTCACATTCTTAGCTTCCAAACATCAGTGCATAGCTGCTCAACACCAGCAGTCTAAATAAGAAAATGCCACCACTTAGGGCATTCTATCTCTGAAAAATATGGATACTTGCATTGTCACTGTAACTTAGTTTCAGAACAGTGGCACCACTCCCTCACTTACCTGGCTTTTCTATCACAACATGTTTAGACCTGCCAGAGTCGATACCAGTAGTGCTGAAGATGGTTTATCTGTCTTTACTCAAACCCCTATCATCTCTTGACTAACTGATCAGGATAATGAGCTTAAGCTCCTTCATATCATAATATAAGTAAACAAAATTTCATACCACATACAGGGCAACTGCGAAAGTTCATCCATGATACCCATGAATCATGAGAAGAAGTATCTTGGTAAACTAAAGTTATTTTCCTTTAACAAGACACAATCTTTCTAAAGGACTTTAAGTACACCCTCCATAAACTGACACACATACATCTCTACAAATAAATATGCTCAAAGCTTCTTTAACTTTGTCAGTACAAACTCCCCTAGTCAAATAGTACCCACACCCACTAGAAGGACTAATATACTCAATATTGCCCTCATTAGCACAACCCTATCTTCTCCTTGCCTATTGTCATTCCCTCACCAGTCAAAGCATATTCACAATACAGTCTCAGTACAAGTCAAGGATCAACATAGCCATATTAAGGATTTCTCCAAGGCCACATTCCTTGCATTTGATGATTATTTGAGGTGACTTAATTTTCCCCCACACCTTGGTGAACCTGCAACAAATACTGCCAAATATGCCCAAAGTTTAAATTTGCATTTCAACTCTTGCATAAAGTCTCCTTTAAAGAGACCGCTAATATGCTTGCTGCTTCTAGTTGAAATATGAAAAAAAGATGATAAATGTATAGGTATGCCAAGGACTCAATAAAATCTGCTCCATGTAGAGCCTACACAGAATTTACCCTTGTACACGGCCATGGTTCCCCCTCGATAGGATGCCATGCATATTAATCATGACACACAGTTGAGGAAGAGCATAGTAACAATGATATTGAATCTGTATAGGCAGAAATGTTGATGCTGGTCAGATGTTATGTAAATGGTGAAGCTCCCTGTAATGTTTCCTATTGCAGTTGAAGTGTGCTGTGAATTTCCTGTAACTAGTGTAGTCCAGATACAGATTTGTTGTATCCAGGACTGTATGTAAGTGTCTGAGCCCCCCCAAGCATTTCTGTGTTGGAGGGAAGCCTTCTAGCTTGTCAGTGAGAGTGGTAAGCACTAGGTAACCTATCTACCATATAAGGAGTGGTTCTGGCCCAGAAAGTTTAGTTATTGGCCTTCTGGGCAATCTTTTCCATCTCTCTCAACTTTCTGATTTGAAAGCCTGCATTTGCACTTGTTTCTTTCCTGTAGCTAGTCTAGTGCAGATACAGATTCTTAGTTTTTGCACTTGAATTTGCTTATTCGTGCTCAGCACTTGTTCAGAACTTGTTATAAGCACTAAATAAGCTACTAATTACTATAGCACTCAACCTTCCTCAATACTTAGAGGAAAACAGTTTTTTGCACTTACTTTCCTCACTTGCTTAGAGAAAAACAGCTCTTGTACTCACTTTCCTCACTTATCTAGAGGAAAATATATTTTTATTCAGGCATATCCAAATGTCAGCTCCCAGTGTTTTCTCCTGTCTATCTGATGAATCTGGGCATCTTGGGGCAATGTAGAAATTGCCTCATGTAAACAGACAACCCTCTCCTCCTATCACTCAACACTACAACCTGTGAGAGATGCACTTATCTAGCCAAACTGGAGGTAAAGCTCTCTCCAACCAAGAACAAACTTGACATTCAAGAGGAGAAGGTAAACACTTGCACCACACCACACTTATCACATAGTCTCACTAAATCTACGCCACCAAAATCCACACAAAGAAACACAAAAACATTTTCGGAGGCTCTCAATAATAATCTGCCCATGCAACAGAGACCTCCAAAGCAGAAATGCAAACAAATTCCACCCCCCAACACAACCCAAATGACAAATAGCCCACAGACTCAGTGTGCCACTCAACCACAGCCAATAAGGCAAAAGAACGTATCCAACACACTAGTCATAGGTGACTCTATAGTCAGGCACACTGATGTCCCACTCACCAGGCTAAATAAGGAGAAGGTTACTGTCAGCTGTCTCTCGGGTGCTAGGGTCCACCACATAACCCTCGCACTCAGGTCACTCCACAAGTACAAATCTGACTCTGTCATTGTCCATGTTGGTGTGAATGACCTGAGACATACCTTCCTGGATTACATGAAAAGAGACATGGAAGAGCTCTCCGATCTTGTAGCCCAGGCAGGTATGACCCTAGCCCTGAGTAGCATTCTGCCATCGCCCAGAATGATACTGCAGTCCAAGGACAAAATGATTGACTTCAACAATTGGCTAAGCTTCTGGTGTCATTCTAAGGGGATCCAGTATCTGTCTGCTTGGGATGACATGGGTGACAGACCACGATGCTTTGCCAGAGATAGCTTGTCACCCCTGGGATTCCAGATACTGGCTAAGGCTCTTGCCGCCCCATAGTACCTTTTTTAGTGCCTTTTTTAGGCAAGGTTCAAATGACAAATTCACCACAGTAACAGGAACAGGCAAGCAAAAACTGAGGGTAATACTACTCAATCCTAGAAGTCTAAATCTCAAAATGCACTCACTCGAGGCACTCCTTAAAATGGAAAACATCGATATCTGTGCAGTGACTGAGACCTGGTTCAAGGCTCCAGAGACACCCCTGCATTACCAGGCTATAACTCATACCACACTTTTCGGCCATGTAACCTGGACCGGAACACCAAAGGTGGAGTTGTGTCCATATTCATTAAGGTTATCCACACCTCCAGACTAGTTGCTAAGCATAATGCATCTGAGGTTATCCAAGTGCAACTAACTCTGGGCAAAACTGCAATCTAAATTGTAGCTTGCTACAGATCCCCCACCATGCCCCAGGATTCCCACTCCTCTTTTCTGGATGTACTGGAAAATATTGGGGTTCAACAAAACACCCTAATAATGGGTGATTTCAACTACTCCACCATTAACTGGGAAAACTACTCATGTACCAACTCCTTCACACAACGCTTTCTGGAATTCATAAACTCCAATGCCCTGGATCAACTTATCCACACCACCACCAGGGGTAACAATATCCTCGACCTAGTCATTACCAACATGAGTGACTGGTGTTCCAAACCTGAAGTCAACTCCTCGTTGGTCCGATCCGACCATAAGCTAATCACCCATGATATCCACATTCTGCCCCCACCCCCCATTAAGGAAACAACGGTAAAAAATTTCTCCAAAGTCAACTTCATGCTTCTTAAGACAGAAGTGGTGAAATTCATGACACCCATGCAGATGGACAATACAGTTACGACTGCTGAATCCTACACAAATGCACTCTATAAGCACTTACACGAGTGCATGGATCATGCTATCCCAAACAGAACCAAGACGCTATCCTCCAAAAAAAGGAAGACAATCTGGTGGACCCTGCCATAAACAAACTGTACAACAGAAGGAAGAAATTGTTGCAAAAGAGAGTAAAATCCCATGAGTTTAGGAGCTCCCTTGTCAGCCTCAGTAAGAATCTGAGATCCCATTCTAAGATCCTCCAAAGCTAGCTACGAAAACAAAATCACCACTGATTCTAAGGACAACCACAAAGCATTCTATAGCTATGTCAAGAATCTCAATGGCAACACCCAGATCTGCTCTGAGTTATAGCACAATGGCACGAAAATTACAGAACCAACTGATATTGCCAACATCCTGGCAGATAGGTTCAGTGCTAATTTTACCCCCCCAGCCCCTAAAGGGCCCATATCTATACAGGAAGAATGCAGAGTCCCTGTAATCACAACTCTCTAAAGCCAAAAACACAGCATCCATGTGACTGGACAACATCCCAGGCTGCATTTTACACGAACTTCAGAACAAACTGGCTCCCTATCTAAGCACCATGTTCAATCATAGCCTCACATCAGGTTTTGTGCCCACTGAATGGTGTACAGCAACAGTTATCCCACTCCACAAAGGGGGAGCCACCACTGATCCTGGGAACTATCGCCCTATTAGCCTGATGAGCCTGGTCTGCAAGGCCATGGAACATATCATCATCAAACTCATAAACAAAAGACATTGGTAACCTCCAAACTCTGGATTCCACCCAGTTCAGGTTTGTGAAAGGCAGATCATGCCTCCTGAACCTGATTGACTTCTTTGAGGCAGTCACCAGAGCCGTAGATGAAGGTAAGGTTGTACACACAGCCTATCTTGACCTCGCCAAGACTTTCGACACCATCCCCCATTCTGGATTATAGCTAAACTCAAAAAACTAGGTATAAATCCCTACATCACAAGATGGGTTGCCAACTGGCTCACTGACAGAACCCACACTGTAAAAACTGCACACTCCAAACCTGACCTCAAACCAGTGACAAGTGGAGTACCACAGGGTTCAGTCCTGGGACCTCTCCTGTTTGGTATCTACTTCTCTGAAGTATAGGCTAACACAGAAGGCCTCCAGCTAATGAAGTTAGCAGATGACTGCAATCTAGGAGCCATAGTCGAGTCCCCAAATGATGTGGAAATCCTACAGAAGGGCCTCGCTGAGACAGATGCCTGGTGTCAGAGCCATGGCCTCAAGCTCAATGCCACAAAGTGCATTGTCATCCCCTTTGGTAAAAACTCTGTACCCATGAACTACTACATAGACAGCAGTCTACTTAACACCGAATGTGTGATAAGAGACCTTGGGACCCAAGTGGACAGTAGTCTGTCCTTTGATAGTCACATCACCACAGTAGTCAGGAAGCCCTTCTATGTGGCACACCTCATCATAAAAGGGTTCTCATCCAAGAAAAAAAGAGGTCATTGTTCCCCTCTACTCGACACTCATTAGACCCATTATAGAGTACAACGCCCCTTTCGGAATGTACATCACAAGACATCTGCAGCAGCTGGAAAGGCAACAGAAGTACCTCACAAAAAGGATTACTGGCTCAAAAAGATGCCCTACACTGACCGTCTCAAAAAACTCCAGCTTTACTCGGTAGCATATCACCTATTCCAAGGTGATCTCTGCCTAACATATAAAGCTATTTCAAACCCACAGCTGTTGGACATGCTACAGCTAAAGAAATCCCAATCCCTCTGAGCTACATGCTCTAGGGACCTAAACCATGTCACCACAATAAACAGGACATGCTGGAGGGATAGATTCCTGTCCCAGAGACTTCCCATACTCTGGAACAGGCTAACCATCTATGTCAAGCAAAGTTCTTCATTAACACTCTTCAAGAAAAATCTTGATGAGTGGATGGGAAATAGGGAATACACCCCGGGGATCACTTCTGTGTCTCTGCTCGATAGTGGCACAGGAAAATAACTTTCTTGGGTGGCATAAGCCAGGGAACCTTGTTGGCTAGGCTTACGTAGGCCCACGGCCAATAGCCTAGTACCTACCTATGAACCTATGAACCTATGAATTAATAGTTTGTGTTTTAGATGTCTACTTTTTGTTGAATTACTATTTTTTTTATTTAATGTCCATTTGCATGGCAGGGTGAGGAGCGCAGCAATGCCAAGCCATGCTTACACATAGACAGCAGACACCTGCCAGACATCTAAAAATAGAAACCAGATGTAATTAATTATATTTTTTTAATCTTTTTTTTTTTTCTTTTTTTAATTTTTTTTAATGTCTGTTTGCATGGTACGGTGTGGTGCAGCATGGAGCGCAGCAATGCCAAGCCATGCTTACACATACACAGCAGACACCTGCCAGACATCTACAAATAGAAACCAGACGTAATTTATTTATTTCTGCTTTTGTTTAAGCCCCTTTAAGCCTGTTTGTGCGATGCACTGTGGTAGCTTATAGCATATGTGAAGGTAAACTAGTTTGTACACTATCCAAGTAGCTAAATGAGTAGAGTGACAGCCTAAAGATGTGTAGGTCCTGGGTTCAAATCCATAGTGGACATACCATATGTTGAATGTAATCTAAATTTTTGCTTAATGTAAAAGCATAACTTTTACAATTGGAAAAGCACAGTGCTAAGCATCACTTAAACATGGTTAATGGCTACTTGTGTTTGTGTGTTGCTAAGTTTCACTTAAACCTTTGTACTGCAAGTTTTTGCATTGCTCAGCTCTGCTTAGCTGGTTTGCACAGTGCTAAGCACCACAGCACTTTTTTGAATGTTACTGAATGACATGTAAAGGTGGGAAAGCAGCCTATATTAAGGGCAATAGCAGGAATTCTGCAGCATTTGTGGGAGTCCATCTAACTGACAGTATGCCTGTGGTGTTAGAGAAGGTGCTTGCTTTTAGGGACAGGGATGGGGTGTGTAGGAGTCCAGGGCTTTTGTTGGGCTCCCAATAAGCAGTTATGAACCTAGGCTGCGGCAGGGCAGTTACCATGGCTTAGAATGTAAGGCTGATGCCTGGGGTCGGTTGGCCAGGGAACTTACGATTGCTACTGGAATCCACCGCACTGGTCAGCAGAATCTTCACCACTATGATGAGCTGAAGCATAGAAAGAAGGGAACATTGGACACCTGGGTCCAAGAGATGAGGGTTGGCATGCCCTAGACATATGTAAGTATTTTTTTCCAGTATTTAAGTAAAATGCAAGCTGAATCTGTGCAAAACTGGTATGCATAATGGTGTGCTTCTCTCCAAACAGCTTGCAATGTCCAGTCCCATGCTGGCCACCTGGCCAGGTTGAGTATGGTAAGTGCAAATATATTATGCTAACTGTAGTGCAATAAACAATAAAGAATAAAAACTGTACTTCAATAAAGAATAAGCAATACAAACTGTAGTGCAATAAATGAACAATAACAAATGTACTGCAATAAACACTAAACAAAACCAATAACAGTAAGCAAAAGGTGCACAGCAGAATTGTGATGTCATAACATAGTTGCACTAGAGATCTGTGCGTTGTATGTGTACAGTAAGGTTGCTGCAGTCAAGTGTAAAACTGCAATAGTTGTAGAATGCAAAAGTAATGGCCTGAATAATGTATTGTTCATCTCATACTATGGTTTAAGGCTGTCTCCAGGGCAGTGTCAGTTACATAATGTCATCTTCTCCTCCCACTGCAGGAACAAAAGGTATATGGGTGAGGTAGCCCACTTTGTAGGCAGATATTGTCTGTAGACTTCACAGAAAATAAACAGCAGTACCAATAAAGTGTTAAGCAGCATTGTGTTTTCTTAAGTAAATCTGTCTTAATATTTGCATTAGGGCTGTATTCATTGCATGTCTGTTCTAATGTCACTGCAGTTAAGTGCAAAACTGTAATAGCTGTAGAATGCAAAAATAATGGCCTGAATAATGTATTGCTCAACTCATACTATGGTTCAAGGCTGTCTCCAGGCCAATGTCCATCGCATAATACTCTCTTTTCCTCCCTCTCCAGAAACAAAAGATATATGGGTGAGGTAGCCCACTTTATGGGCAGATATTGTGTGTAGACTTCACAGATAATAAACAGCAGTACCAATAAAGTGTTAAGCAGCACTGTGTTTTCCTAAATCATCATAATCATCATTTTTCGGCTTTTCCTGTTAGGGGTCACCACAGTGGATCATCTCTTTCCATTTCTTCCTATCCTCTGCATCTTGCTCTGTCACACCAACCGCCTGCATGTCCTCTCTCACCACGTCCATAAACCTTATCTTAGGCCTACCTCTTTTCCTCTTACCTGGCAGCTCCATCCTTAGCATCTTTTTCCCAATATACCCATCATCCCTCCTCAGCACATGTCCAAACCAACGCAATCTCATCTCTCTTGCTTTGTCTCCAAACTGTCCAACATGAGCTGACCGTCTAATATACTGATTCCTAATCCTATCCATCCTAGTCACACCGAGTGCAAATCTTCACATCTTTAACTCTGCCACATCCAGCTCTGACTTCTGCCTTGTTGTCAATGCCACTGTCTCCAACCCATATAACATAGCTGGTCTCAATACCCTCTTGTAAAACTTCCCTTTCACTCTTACTGGTACCCGTCTGTCACAAATCACTCCTGACACTCTTCTCCACCCATTCACCCTGCCTGTACTCTCTTCTTCACCTCTCTTCCACATTCACCATTACTCTGAACTGTTGATCCCAAGTACTTAAACTTGTCCACCTTTACCAACTCTAATCTCTGCATCCTCACCATTCCTCTACCCTCCCTCTCATTTACACACATATATTCTGTCTTAGCCCTGCTGACCTTCATTCCTCTGCTCTCTAGAGCATATCTCCACCTCTCCAGATTCTCCTTAACCTGATTCCTACTCTCACTACAGATCACAATGTCATCTGCAAACATCATAGTCCACGGGGCCTCCTGTCTGATCTCATCTGTCAACCTGTCCATCACCACTGCAAATAAGAAAGGACTCAGAGCTGATACTTGATGTAATCCCACCTCCACCTTAAATGGATCTGTCACTCCCACTGCAGTCCTCACCACTGTCACACTACCCTCGTACATATCCTGTACTACTCTTACATACTTCTCTGCCATTCCCGACTTCCTCATACAATACCACAACTCTTCTCTAGGCACCCTGTCATATGCTTTCTCCAAGTCTACAAAGACACAATGCAACTCCTTCTGACCTTCTCTGTATTTCTCCAATAACACTCTCAGAGCAAACATTGCATCTGTAGTGCTCTTTCCTGGCATGAAACCATACTGCTGATCACTAATTATCACCTCCCTTCTTAATCTAGCTTCTACTACTCTTTCCCATAACTTCAAGCTGTGACTGATCAGTTTTATCCCTCTGTAGTTACTGCAGCTCTGCACATTACCCTTATTCTTAAAGATAGGTACCAAAACACTTTTTCTCCACTCCTCAGGCATCCTCTGACTTTCCAAAATTTCATTAAACAATCTAGTTAAAAATTCCACTGCCATTTCTCCTAAGCACCTCCATGCTTCCATTGGTATGTCATCTGGGCCAACAGCCTTTCCATTCTTCATCCTCTTCATAGCTGTCCTTACTTCCCCCTTGCTAATCTGTTTCACTTCCTGATTCACTATCCCCACATCATCCAACCTTCTCTCTATCTCATTCTCTTCATTCATCAGCCTCTCAAAATACTCTTTCCATCTACTCAACACACTCTCCTCTCTTGTGAGTACCTTTCCCTCACTATCCTTTATCACCCTTACTTGCTGCACATCTTTCCCAGCTCTGTCCCTCTTTCTAGCCAATCGGTACAGGTCCTTTTCTCCCTCTTTAGTGTTCAATCTCTCATACTACTCTCCACACGCATTATACTTAGCTTTCGCCACCTCTCTCTTTGCCATGCGCCTCATCTCCTTATACTCATGTCTACTTTCTTCATCTCTTTGACAATCCCACTTCTTCTTCACCAGCCTCTTCCTCTGTATACTCTCCTGTACTTCCTCATTCAGGTCTCCTTGTCCTCCTTCCTCTGTCCAGATGTCACACCAAGCACCTTTCTAGCAGTCTCCCTTACTAGTTCTGCTGTAGTTACCCAGCTATTCGGTAACTCTCCACTGCCTCCCAGTGCCTGTCTTAACTCTTCCCTAAACTCCACTTCACAATCACCCTTTTTTAACTTCCACCATTTAATCCTTGGCACTGCTTTCACACTCCTCCTCCTCTTCTTGATCACCAATGTCATCCTACAGACCACCATTCTATGCTGCTTAACTACACTTTCCCCTGCCACCACTTTACAGTCTCCAATCTCCTTCAGACTGGCCCTCCTACATAGGATATAATCCACCTGTGTGCATCTTCCTCCACTCTTGTACATCACCCTATGCTCCTCCCTCTGTGTTTTCTTAAATACATCTGTCTTAATATTTGCATTAGGGCTGTATTAATTGCATGTCTGTTCTAAGTTGCTGCAGTCAATTGTTACATTGTTTGCAGATGTCCCCTGCAGTCACAGCTTTTGGTTTCTACTCCCATGCCTGCTAACTAAGGCATGACAACTGTCTAGTTTACTTAATGTACACAAACATACCTCTCAACTGTCACAATTTTTCATAATGTAATTACAGTAGCCTAATCTGTCTGTTCCATGATTACCACATAAATGATTACCTGGAATACAGCATATTTTCAAATCCATTTACAGAACAGCTTGGTAGTTATGTAAGTCCACATTTTGTGAAACTGTTCTATGTAGTTGTGTACCTGCATTTGTTACTGCTTGGCCCATACTCTCACATGCTAATAGCTTGAGAGGTATGTACATGCTACATCAGCTATAGAAGAATTGGTAGTCACTGTACTCACAACTGACACTCCACACCTGTAGATGTATGTAGTAGTACTCTGTGTAGTCATGTTACCTGCAAGGTAAATGATTGTATCTTTTTCTCTCTCCCCACCCCTTATCTTCTTTAATTTATTATTGATATTTATTATTATGATTTAATATTGACATATTTTCTTAAACTGTTTTATTGGCCTTATGGTTTAATTCATACTGGCTTGCTGTTAACATACTTACTGTTATGATACTTAATGTTGTGTTGCACATGATATACCTTAATATGTATTGGGATTAATAAATATTATGTTCCATTCTGTTAATACTAACATTGGTTTGAATATTACTAACCTTAACTTATTGTTATAACTATCTTACTACAGGACGTCAAGGTCGGCAGGTTACTCATGATCCACCTACCTTGCCTCCTCCAGCCATGGCACCAGGTCCCAGCACATCCTGAACCCAGCCTGGTGGTGTCCCCACTGCTGCCCTTGCACTACCTGAGGCATCGAGTAGTACCACCCCATGGGATGGGGACTGGCCCCACGCTGGGAGCAGTGGTGGAGGGGGAGTTATCACCTATGATGAATTGCTGGGTTTGGCGCACGGGATAGTCTACTGTGGGTCTGGACGACACCTGCATTAGATGGATAGCATGCTGGCTGCCCTGGTGGGGCAGGTTTGCCCTGGAGCTGAGCTTCCACCACTGCAACCCTCAGGGCAGTGATGCAGCAGTATTGACAGTCCCATGGGTGGGGATGTGAGTCATGCTGCTACCTTGTTGAGGCACATTGGACTGAAATTCCATGACACCCTTCTCATCCAAGGTGTTTACCCTCTCACCTACCCAACCTACCTCTCCCACACATATCTATGTCCCTTCCCCAACATTCCATTCTCACCTTAAAAAAAAGTCCACCTACCCCCCACCAAAAAATTGTCCCATACATAGCTGTTCATTTTGCACGTGTCCACTGGACACACATCATTTGGTCCAATTGTCTTAACAATGCAATTATGTTGCCTACCCCTCTCTCTGGGGTTTAGAGTCCAAAGTCATCTACAAATTCTGTCAAAGTGTACAGTTGTTGCTGTACAAGAAATGGATATCTATGGTTCTTTCCTACATCCTTCCTGCACATTCCTACCTGTCTTTCACTGTGTTTTCCCTCTGCTTGCACCCCATTTCACCACTTTCCTATCTCCCCGATTTTCTTTTTTTACATATTTTTAGTGTCATGCTACATAACAAGCTGTGCCATGCAGCTTTGCTAAGCTCAGCTAAATGGAGCTATAGTGATATATGTGTTTTAAATAATAAACATGTTCAAAATAAACTCCTGTCCCCTATTTCGGGCCCAAGACCATCTTACCTGTAGACCACTGCATTAACCTGGCATGCCACACAGCTATTAATTAGAACAAGTGGTTTAAGCAAAACATAGTAATTGAATGTTACATTCATTAAGCATGTTAAAGCAGAGTTGCACATCATGCCATGTCGTGCAAACTTGCTTAAAGATAAATGGAAAAATGGGGAGTTCACCTTGGAGTTTGGTGCAACAGTATGCTACTAGAAAACAAAACACAGAATACTGGATGTAAGTGATGTCTCTAATAGCAGGTAAATGTCCCCTTTTATCAGCAACATTTACAAATACACCTGCTGAGGCATTACTGGCAAAATACATGTTCAACTGGGATCATGGTGCAGAAATACATCCATATAAAGCCATGCACATAATGATGGCTGCAAAAAAAAGTATGTCACAGCCTGTATGTGTGTACTTATATCTTGCAAATACACCTGCTGCACCAGTGATTCAGTAGCTCAGTTTGGTAAATGCCTTGCAAACAGTACATCTCTCTCCACAGAGTCCTGGGTTCAAATCCAGTGGTGTGTAACATTTAAATTACATTATTGTGAAGCCAGCAATTAATGACTGAGTCATGCACTCTTTATCCAGACAATGCATTTCAAATGAAATGCCTGCTTGCACTGATAGAAGTCACAGGCCTGTAGATAGGAACACACTTCACATATCTGTATAGCAAAACTATAAATGCATAGTGTCATGTCATGCATTAATATGCATTCAGAGAGGATTTTAACTCAGGTAATGCACATGAGGCCCACTACTATCAGAGTGTAATATACAAACCTTTCAAACTCACAGTGCAGATTAGAACAGCTGCACAACTAACATACACATATGAAGATCCTGCTGGTAACATGGACTGCCAGCATACATGTTCCAAATGATGAGTGGCAGACTGTAACATGTGGCCTGACAGTTGCCCAAATGGTGGACATAATGTTATATTTATCCCCTATGTTGCTCAAGTACACAATAAACATGTCTCCTAGTACTCTGTTAATGATACCATTGCCTAACATACTTACCTTAAACACATACCTTAATTGGAGTACAATGGTTACCCTTACTTTGACTCTGCCTCTACTACAAGGCTGCCACAGTTACCCTGCAGCATGTTGTCCTCCAAAGTGTTCACACTCTCTGCCTAGGCCTATTACCTGCAGCAGTAGCCGCAGCCTGTAACACACACACACATCTCTTTGTAACAGTAGCTGTTACAGACCTACCCTCTGCGATGGCATAGTCTCCTTATAGGTTCATAGGTTCATAGGTTCATACTAGGCTATCTGCCCGAGGGCATTTACAAGCCTAGCCCATAGTTTTGTGGCTTACGCCACCCCTTTAGTATGGGGAACTATACCCATTATTTTGCTGTGCCTCTGTTGAGCAGTGACACTCTGGTAATCCCTGGGGTATATCTGCGATCTCCCATCCATTGGTCAAGATTTCTCTTGAACAAGGCCAGCGAGGTGCTCTGCCTCACATATACTGGGATTTTATTCCACAGCATAGGGAGTCTTTGGGTGATGAATCTATCCCTCCAGCACATCCTATTAATAGCCGTGTCGAGGTTTAAGTCTCCTGCCCTTGTGGCTCTGACGGATCTAGATTTTTTGAGGTGAAGCATTACCCCAGTAATGTCCAGCACAACATATAAAAAGGGCTTCTAATCTACATGAAGGCCTTATATCTTGTGCAGTGGTTGTATGTCATTGGCTGATGATAGTGCAAATCAGCTGTGTTGGCTGCAATTAGTATTTCAAAACCACAGATTGGTTAAGAGGCAATCACCTGCAAATAGGTTCATAGGTTAGCACTAGGCTAACTGTCCTTTCGTGCCTTTGTAAGCCTAGCCAATTATCCCTTGTGAGCCTCAAACCCTGCACCTTGTGTTTGTAAGGCAAACACCTTAACCATTAGGCCAGCATCCCAACTCCTTTGAGAAGCATGTTAAAAGGCAAAAATTTTGGCTATGGAGAACCATTCTGCATGAGACTTTTTGCACACAGAACATATGTTTGCAAAAACTTAAATATCACCAAATATCAGTAGAGGAGTTTTGCTTTCCAGCAGGTATGTAACCTTTTTGTTTACAACAGGATGCAGATGTGTGAATATACTTACAGGGAATAGGAATCAAACCATTAAGCCTTTCTTAGAACTATGATAATGACATGTCCTTGATCTCCAGATTTGTTACACCTACAGAGGACGTACGGTACATCAAGGGTGGATTTTTTTTTGTCAGTGTGGCACACTAATTTCATGGGACTGTCCCTTTATAGTGGTTGTAATAGCACACTGCTATTTGTTTGGCACTGTTGTTTTGACATATTATCAGGGAGGTTGCCCCTATGGAATAAACTACAATAGAATCCAGTGCTGGTTGTATAATCATACAGCAGTATCTGTCATGGCACACACGGGAATAGCTGACTATCACTAGTATAATGGTTGTATCCACACACTTAGTATATGTGCACACTGTGGAATATGATATGTATGATCAAGCAGTGGATACTGCCAGCCATTCTATTCTTGCTGTATCCCTACATAGTGTACTTCCACATATGTGATCCTGACGTGTGTTTCCATTCTGTTCTCTTTCAGGAATCATGTACCCAAGATGCTGTGCACCTTTCACAGATGTGGAGAATGATATTTTACTTGAAGGTCTCCAGCAGCATGATGAACTCCTACTATCCAGGGGGAGGGAAAACAGGGAACAGCAGGCAGCATTGTGGGCTGACCATGTCCATGATGTGAATGCCACAGGTCATCACAGCAGGGCAGGTGCGATATAGTGCAATGGACATGATCAATGCTGCATGTAGAAGAGCAGCAGATGTAGCCAAGGATCATGGCATCGCTGGTGGAGGGGCTGCAGGGGAACAATCACTCTCAGCCACTGAGGAATTCCTGGTGAACCTAGGCATACACAACAGCTCCCAAGCATTCATCACACTGTGCATTGTGGATGTGGGTGCCACAGTTTCCATGGCAGAGGAACATAAAGGTAAGCTTAGTCTGATCACCATTGCAATACTGTAGAATTCAGTGTGTCAGTGTGTACATACTCCTACATGGGTGTCAGGTCTGTGCTCTTTGGGGGGAGAGGGTTTAACTGCAGTTTGACTCTCGTGCTCAGATGTTGACTGATATAAGAATTAACACGGTATCTACTGTAAATGTGAGATATATGGACACATTACCTTGCTGTCATGCAACATGCGGTGGCACTGACATATACTCTCCCTCAATTTTTCACAGGTCTGTCAGGTATTGGACAAGGTCATGGCCCTGCCCCTGGTAAGCACGACACTGTTTTGTTATAGATATAGGTTTACAGCAATGTAATCCCTAAAGTGTCATCCCGGGCCTGCTGTATGGATTGGTGTACTGTTGGAATGATTGCCAACTGCACAGATATTTTCTGACTATGCACATGTTAGAGTCATACGTATGCCTTGTAGGTGTGGCCACACTGATAGATGTGACAGTATTGTCAGGACATTGCAGATTGACATATGTGTCAACTGTGCAGAGTCTTCACAAATGTCTGCAGTGTACCTCATTGTTGCTAATGAGATTGATGTGTAAAGAGCTTTTATTTACAAGTAACTACAGCTGTTTGTGGGAAAAGTAATGTCTTCTTGTCCTACTATATGAAGTTGGGGTTTCAACAGGTCTGTAATACTGCAAACAATGTACAGAGCTGTACATATATTGCAACATAGTATTGCAGAGCATAATTGTGTAGGTATTAATATACTGCTTTTTCCTTTCTTATCACAGGTGACTGGGGGGAGGGTTGTTATGTGTCCCCTACATAACCTGATGCCAGAGCCCCGTTAGACTCTGATTATGATGGTGGCCAAAGTGAGGCACAGTGAGGGTTTCAGGGGCTGAATTTGTCCCAGAGGTTGACATCACTCTTCTGCTGTCATTGTCACTGCACACAGTCAGTATGCTACACATATCCAGTCCCTGGAGGCCACAGATATTGAACAGTCAAAAGGTGTGGGCATTGAACAGGAATGTGTGGCAACTATGGTTCCAGTGAGTGTAGACACTGGCCATAGCCAGACAGCTGGTGAGGTTCCACACAGGCAGACTGATAGGGGTGCTCATAGGAGGCCTGCTGTCCTTCACCACCTGTTGAAGATGTCACATCACGTTTCACTCACTGTATGTTTCGGGCCATCATGGAGGTACAGGCACATTCTGAAAGGAACTCCAGATGTATGCTCAGAGTTATGGATGCAGCACAGTCTGACATCCATGACTGCCTCCACCTCATTAGTGACACCCTGGATTGGTTCACTGATGCAGTGGAAAGAAGGTGGGCTGAGATAGTGTCTGTCTTGGAATGCATAGTGTCTGTGCTGGAACGTTTGGTTGGAGTTGAGCATTGGCCTCATGGATGTAGGTTAGCGACTCCATCTGCTGAGAGTCCACATGGCCATGCACAATCACACTCCCATAGTGGCAGTACATCCAGTGCTACAGAGGGGAGTGTGCTGTCCACACCAAGATGTGGCAGGCCATGGGCCCGTGGTGCTGGGTGGTCCTGTGGAGGATGCAGTCCCAGCAGAGAGCAGTCACCGTCAGTTACTAGCACCGTTTCTGACCTTGGGCATGGAGGTGCCAGTGCATCTCCTGGCAGAGCCAGTTCCCGTGTTCGGGGACAGAGATGGTGGATTGTCAGCTCTACCATGCACGGTTCAAAGCTGTTCAACATACACACATGTAGGGCTAGCACTGAGCTTGACTGTCTAGTGTACATGCACACACTCACCCACCACTGTAAAATGCAGGTCACCTACAGACACACACGGTGCATTTCCATGGTCCATCTTGACTGCTTCCCTTCCTGACCCACACACATGGTGTCAATCTTTTGGGTCAGACTAGGCCTCTTGCATCCACACACAACACCCTGTGCAAGTGATGATACCTGTGCTACATCCCTGTTATCCTCGTCATCAATGCAGTGAATTGAAGCTATGTGTCTGATGCAGAGGGTGACTATATAAATTAACATGTACTTGTGTAATGCATTGCTGTTTTGTCATGCCACTTGTAGTGGCTACTGACAAATACTGTACGCTGACATTTGTAATGAGTAAGCCACATAATTATGGGTACCATATGTTGTATGATGTTGTAATGGCTGTATATATACTTACACAATGAAAGGTGTGTCACGGACCTGTTTCTGTTTATGTTTCAGGATTCTGTTAGGGACCTCTGAGGATACACAGCGGCAATAAAGTCATAGATGTCACAGCACAGTTAGAATGTCAGCATGGCAGACATATGTTTTCAGCAAGGTACAATGCTATAGGTGCATGGCTCCATAAGTCCATAGGTGTATAACGTGCTAACAAGGACAATGGCTTCATTCAGCATATTCATGCATCCGTAATCTGTGAAAATGTCTGACATCCTTGATAAATGTCACCAGGGTTTTGGGAGCTAACACATCTACAAGCTGTGGTGCTGGAGATGATTCATCTACAAATGCCCTGTGTCCAGTACAGACATTTGTCTGACAACAGCTGTGATTGTCTTGTTCTACATCCCATGGTGTAACCTGAACATGATGTGTATCACAGCAGATGTGTGCTTCACATGCATGGGGGGGGGGGGGCTGTTACATATAAGGTGTACTGTCTGTTACATACCGCACTCTCCAGCATGTGCTATTTATACCACAGTGATAGTGTAGGTGTGTAGGACAGGTAAAACATGTATTAGTCCTGTCATGGATGCACAGCAGGTATACAGTGGCATCTGACAACTCCCTGTATAGCCACCATACACATCCACTCAAAAGCATTTAGTCAGACTACACATGTACGGTCTTGACACGGACTCCATAGGACATGTTATCTTCAATGTGTATTGCTGCACCATGGAACCTGTGTGGCTGCTACAGTTGTAAGATATGCCTGTGTAGTGATATAGCAAGGGTGCCATTGTACACAGTGATAGATGTGATGAGTGTCACATTCAGTATAGCAATGACAATCTGGGTTCATAGGTTCATAGGTAGGTACTAGGCTATTGGCCCTGGGGCCTATATAAGCCTAGCCAAATGGTACCCTGGCTTTCACCACCCAAGAAAATTATTTTCCTGTGCCCCTGTTGAGCAGAGTCACAGAAGTGATCCCCAGGGTGAATTTCCTATCTCCCATCCAATCATCAAGATTTTTCTTGAAGAGTGCTAATGAGGAGCTTTGTTTGATATAGATAGGTAGTTTGTTCCAGAGTACGGGAAGTCTCTGGGACAGGAATCTATCCCTCCAGCATGTTCTGTTTATTGTGGTGACAAGGTTTAGGTCCCTAGAGCGTGTAGCTTGGAGGGATTGGGATTTCTTTAAATGGAGCATGTCCAACAGCTCTGGGTTTGACATAGCTGTGTATGTTAGGCAGAGATCGTCTCTGAGTGAACGATATGCGACAGAGTAAAGCTGGAGTTTTTTGAGACGGTCTGCATAGGGCATCTGTTTGAGGCCTGTAATCCTCTTTGTGAGGTATTTCTGCGGCCTTTCCAGTTGTTGTAGATGTCTTGTGAGGTACATACCAAAAGGGGCGTTGTACTCTATAATGGGTCTAATGAGTGATGAGAAGAGGGGAACAATGACCTCTTTTTTCCTGGATGAGAAACCTTTTGTGGGAGTTATATCACAGACCTTTCTGTTTAGGTTGAACAACATTGAATGCATCCCCACATCTTACCGACCAGCAACAGTCAAAGGCTACATTACTCTCTGTGGCAATAAGTCCATGACTAATGGCTCAACTCTTTGTGTTTGCAGACACCACTATATTTCCCAGGGGTGAATGACTTTCCAAAGGATAGTATTGTGCAGTTGTTGGCATTTAGTATTTGTCAGTGGCACAGGCAACAACTGAATGTGTGTCTCAGGCCATCCTGGATAACCATTGGTTCTGTGTCGGATTCAGTGACAACTCCTGATATGCAATCACTTGATAATGTAGTCAGTCAGAGGTCACTGACAGTGGCTGTGACTGCAAAGAGGGAATGGCTAGAAGGCGTACGCCATCAGTGATGTCTGGGGAAATCCACTGGCGACTGGCATTATTGTAGTGTTGGTCTCCCAATGCTATCTTCCCAAATTATGACTGTCAGACACTTGCCTATCCATCAGCTGGTATAACACTCTGTAGATAACCTACACAGTTTCTAGCAAGGCCTGCTGGTCTAATATTATCAAACACCTTGTCAGGCCATGGTAAGTAGAGTGAGTAATATTTCCATCATCCATTGCATAGTGCAACACTCAATGGGGAAACACAAAAATCCAGGCAGAGTGGCAAACCCAACTAGTCCAAGTGCAGTGACCTGGTAGCCAAAAAATGAAAGTAGAGCGAAGATAATCCAAGTTAAGATCTTTATTTACATCAAATGGACAAAATGATATAACAAGCACTTTCGCTCAGCTTAATGCTGAGCCTCCTCAAGTTAATTTTAAAAAAGCCAAATGGCCACATTAAATAGTCATTTCTAAATCACTAAATTGCTTAATTAGTTAAGCATTGCAATTCAATATAGCAACTGAATGATACAATTAAAGGAGAATGCAATTAAAAAACATCTCCAAGCCAAGGGTGTCGCTGAAAAGTAGTATGTTAAAAACTTGAATTGAATAAAACAGTGCCACAACCAAAAACAAGGTTAAATAAAAGAATGTCACTACATGATCTATGAACATTTTTATGATATTTCCAAACAGAAAGATTCTAATGCCTTTTTTAAACATTCCCTAACATGCCCCAACTATGAATTGAGGTTTTTAGTTTTAGAACAAGTGGTGCCAGGTGCCAGATGCCAGAGAGGGTGACTGGGAGACAGTCTTGGAATACAGAGAACATCTCTGGCAACTAAGGCTGAATGCCAATAGACCCCCAGGCATGAATGACAACATCAATATCATCAGCGTTCTTAAAAACAAAATGGCATGCTTGTGAGGATTTTGGGTTTTAGACAGTGTCATTACACATTGTAAATATATACATTTTTAACTGTTTTTTAGATATTTATTATTGTGATTACTTTTTAATAATACAAGAATATATTTATATTTTCTTAAACTATCTAACAAATTCACTTAGTTTAACATTCTTAAACATTTTCAATGTTCTTTAATGTAATCCTATTGTTATTGTAGTGACATTCTTTTATTTAACCCTGTTTTTGGTTGTGGCACTGTTTTATTCAATTCAAGTTTTTAACATACTACTTTTCAGCGACACCCTTGGCTTGGAGATGTTTTTTAATTGCATTCTCCTTTAATTGTATCATTCAGTTGTTATATTGAATTGCAATGCTTAACTAATTAAGCAATTTAGTGATTTAGAAATGACTATTTAATGTGGCCATTTGGCTTTTTTAAAATTAACTTGAGGAGGCTCAGCTTTAAGCTGAGCGAAAGCGCTTGTTATATTGTTTTGTCCATTTGATGTGAATAAAGATCTTAACTTGGATTATCTTCGCTCTACTTTCATTTTTTGGCTACCAGGTCACTGCACTTGGACTAGTTGGGTTTGCCAATCTGCCTGGATTTTTGTGTTTCTCTGTCACGCTTCGGATTTTTTCAACACTCAATGGGGTCAACTGGTTAGAGTCAGTAGGCATGATTTGGCCTTGAACATAACAAACAACGTGTGGTCCAGTGTCAGTAGATATATGACAGTGTTACTGCTTGTATCCATGCATTTCATGCTACATGAGTCAGAGATCTGGGGGTACTAATTGGAACTACATGCTAGTTGTCCTTTGTGCAACTAAGTATTGCATTTGCTTCAAGCCTATTCCAAGAGGAGAGGCATCCAAGGTGTCTGTACTGACTGCAGACACAATAGGGAACTGTAATATGTATACCATTTGAAGGTAAGGTGGGGGTTTTACACAGATATTCTGCAGTTGGACACTACCCAAGTGGTGTGTACTGAAAGGACACAATTGCTTTGTGAAGACTGTGTTAAATGTGGGAGTCCACGGAATTGCTGGTGGCTGGCAACTACTACTGCTGATCTCACCAACAACACTTTCACATAGGATACCATGCTCTGATACATTTTTTTGTCATCACACGCAAAATGTTACTACTAAGCCCATGATGACAAGAAGGACACAGCCTGCTTCTTCATTCCACATCATGAAAGGCTCTGTAGGCTTCACATACCCTTTTCCAGGTAGATGCCTTGATTTGCAACCTGGGTAATCAGTTGGCTTTTGCATGTGTTATGCCGTCTGTTCCAGGGTTGGTGGTATGTCACTAGAAAACTGACAAGAGGGTGATAAATAACACTGTTGTAGCACCACAATATAATGTACAATGTGCATCGACATAGATGTCAAGTCTTGCTGTAACAATCAACACACTGGCGATGACCCATCGTAGGTGACAATTCCATAGCTAGGCTTGCATCCTTCCCGTCAGCTGATTACTGGTGGCTATATGCATGACATGGCTGTGAGGCCTATTGCAGCATACTGGCCACCTTTGACCAATATGTGTCCACCTGTCACATGTCCTAGGCATGTCATACTGTATAGGTATGTACCTGAAACACATGTCTGTGTTCCCACATCATGTCACACAACAACCAGTGGGCTGTCTAGTTTCTTGATAGGTATCATACACTTGCAAGGCCAACATAATATCAGTAAAGTTGAACAAGTCCTCTATGCATGCACGGGCATCCACATCTTCACTGCAAGGTGTGCCTACAAACACTGTATATCAGGCTGTCAACACCAAGAGTGTAGCAGCATTACCCTACCTTTGCAGGACCTGGTGCTGAGATGTTGGGAGTGTCCCCACCCCTCCACTCCTGTGACACACAAACACGTGTGACAGATGTGACTGCATTTCAAAACATGCTGCCAAGGTGTCTCCAACAGCAGTCATTACATATGGCAATGAGCATTATGCCAACATGCACAGCTCACATCCTGCACCACTTACACCCACATTGCACACACCTGCATGTGTGCAGCTTCTTACCAGACACATTGCGAAACAGGCAGATGAGGAAATCTTGTCTCTGGAATGCACAGTACACATAAAACTGCATGCACCACTCTCTCACAGTCAAACACCCGAAGCAAAACACAAAATCACACCTCTTAGTGAGAGGTGATTACACTGTGAGACACATTGATGTCTGTGTCAAGTGGCTACATATGAGAAAGTTTACAGATAGCTGTTTGTGGGTTGACACAATAGGCCTTACCACACACATTGCTGCAAATCAAGGGATATCAGTTAACATAATGTTGACATGATAGTTACTGCAGGTATGTATGACTAAGGACATATGTCACTGGCCTGTATGTAGACATATGACTGTGCTTAGCCAGTCTATGTCTCTTGCGGGTATACACATAGCTTTTGGCTGCAGTTGACCCTCACCTAGGAAGATGGCTCCATACACGCGGAAATTGATGAAAGTCAATAATTGCCTTGGCATGTGGTGTCATTGTCAGGGGATCTACTACATGTCTGCCTAGGATGCCTTGCTCAGCAGACATCAGTGCTTCACCAGTAATGGTATTCATCTCTCACTCCTGAGATTTGGAGTACCAGCCACAGCTACTGACACCCCCACAATGCATGTTAGATGCACTTTTCAGGGAAAAGTTGACAATAAGAACACCACCTGTGTACAACATCATGGTTTTTCCGGTACACAGTGGGTATGGCAACACTGAACCCCACTCTGTGGAATGTGTCCCCACCCTGGATTATGCAGACATGTGTGCAGTCAAGGACATCTGGTTCAAGGCTGTAGACAACACCATAGCCATACCAGACTACATGTCCAGCCACATCTTCACACCTCAAAATGACAGTTTTCAAGGTAATGCAGGTGGTGTATACATAATCATTGAGGATAGATACACATCCAGATTTTGTGAAACACTGTGATTTCCCAGAGACATACAGGTGCCATTCAGTACTGGAAGGGAACATAATCAAGCATTAGCTGGCTACAGGAGCAGCTCCATGAATTCAGACGTGCATTGGGTGTATTTGTATGTATGTGTTTTCTAATATTAACTTGATGAACTTGGGTATCCTGAGACAATGTAGCAACTACCTCATGTACACTGACAACCCTCTCCTCTTACCTCCCAACACTCAGACTTGCGAGACATGCATTTATATATCCAAATTGGAAGCTATGCACACTTCAGCCAAGACCAGAATAACTAGTCAAGAGGAGAAGGTCAACACTCGCACCACACCACACCACATGGAACACATAGCCTCCAGAACACACACCAGCACTGCCTTCACACACCCATCTTCACAGAGGCTCTCAGTATAAATCTACCCAAACAGCAGAGGCCTCCAAGAAAGAAATGCATTTGACCACCACAGCACAACACTAATCACAAGAAACATAACTCTCCTAAACATGTGCCACTCAACCAAAGCTCTTAAGGCAAAACAGCATGCCCAACACACTACCCATAGGTGACAAGATAGTGAAGCACATAGATATCCCACTCACTAGGTTAAATAAGGAGAATGTAACAGTCAGCTGTCTGCCAGGTGCCAGGATCTGCTATATAACTCACGTACTCAGGTCCCTCAACAACAGGTACAAATATGACTCTGTCATTGTACACATGGGTGTGAATGACCTGAGATGTACCTCCCTGGACTACATGAAAAGAGACATGGAGGAGCTCTCAGATTATGTAGCCCAGGCAGGTATGACCCTAGCCCTAAGCAGCAGCCTACCATCACCCACAATGATACCACAGTGCAAGCAGAAAACAATTGATTTCAACAATTGGCTAACTTTCTGGTGTCATTCCAAGAGGATCCAGTATCTGACTGCCTGGGATGACATGATTGACAGACCTTGATGCTTTGTCAGAGATGGCCTGCATCTATCAACCCTGGGATTCCAGATACTGGCCAAGGCTCTTACTACCCCTATAGTGCCTTTTGTAGGCTGCATTCCAAAGACCAAATTACCACTGTAACAGCTACAAACAAATGCAATCTGAGGGTCATGCTGCTCAATGTTAGAAGGCTAAATCTCAACATGCACCGACTCAAAGCACTCTTGTGCTGTAACAGGCACCTGGTTCAAAGCAGCACAAAGCAGCCCTGCACTACCAGGCTATAACTCATTCCACACCATTCGGCCCCAGAACTTGGATCAATTCTACAAAGGCGGTGGAGTTTCAATATTCATAATGGATGTGCACACCTCCAGACTGGTAGCTCAACATAACGCATCAGAGATACTTCGGGTGCAGCTAACATTGGGTAAGATAGCAGTTTAGGTCATAGCCTGCTATAGGTCCCCAACCATGTCCCAAGACTCACAGTCCATGTTCCTAAGCACCCTGGAGAATATTAGGGTCCAACCTAACACTCTCATACTGGGCGACTTCAACTACTCCTCCATTAACTGGGAAAACTACTCATGTATCAATACACTTGCCCAACATTTCCTGGAATTCATTAATTCCAATGCCCTGGACCAGCCCGTTCTTACCCCCACAAGAGGAAGCAACATCCTTGACCTGATAATTACTAACATGGGTGACCATTGCTCTACAACATTAGTCAACTCCTCCCTGGTTAGATCCGACCACAAACTAATCATCTTGGAAATCCACATACCTCCCACCCCCACCCCCCCCGCAAAGGTAACTACCATGAAAAACTTTTCCAAAGCTAACTTTAGGCTCCTAAAAACAGAGGTGGCTAACTTCACGGCACCCATGCAAATGGAGAATAGTTGCATGACTGCCGAATCATACACCAATTCACTGTACGAACACATACATGAATGCATGGATCTTGCCATGCCCAATAGAATCAAGATGCTCTCCTCCAAAAAAAAGAAGCCAATCTGGTGGTCCCCTGCCATAAACAAACTCTACAACAGAAGGAAGAAACTGATGTGGAATAAGATGAAGTCCCAAGACTGGAAAAACTCCATTATCAGACTCAACAAAAAGTTGAGATCCCTCATCAAATCCTCTAAAGCTAGTTCTGAAAACAAAATTTGCAGCAAATAGTAAAGACAACCACAAGGTCTTCTATAGTTATGTAAAGAATCTCCATAGCAATACCCAGATTTGCTCTGAGCTACTGCACAATGGTACAACCTATACCGAGTCAACAGATATTGCCAATATACTGGTCGACAGATTCAGTGCCAACTTTACCCCTCTGTCCCCTCCAAAGGTCCAATCACAGTACCAGTAGATTGATAGGCACCCAGTATTACTGCTGCACAGGTTAAAACAGCACTGGTCAAGGCCAAGAATATAGCTTCTATGGGACATGACAAAATCCCTGGCTGTGTCAGAACAATGGTCTTAAGCTCAATGCCAAAAAATGTGTCATCATCCCTTTTGGGAAAAACTCAGTTCCCATGAATTACCACATCGATGGTAGTCCACTGAACACAGAAGGCGTAATAAGAGATCTGGGAACACAGTTTGACAGCAACCTCTCTTTTGACCATCACATTGCCATGGGTCTATATCACGTGGTCAAAAGCTAGTAATAGCGAATGACCACAACTTTGAAAACACCAGAACTCGAATTTGCAATAAGGGGGGCTTTGCCCCCCCCCCCACTAAATATGTATATTGTTGTCATTTACTTCTCAGAAGTCAAGACCAATGTCAGTGGTCTGTGGATAACTACATTTGCAGATGATTGCAAATTAGGAGTTGCCATTGAATCTCATACTGACACAAATGTTCTCCAGGAGAGGCTGACACAGACAAGCAACTGGTGTCAGAGCCATGGACAAAAACTAAATGCTGAGAAATGCATAACAGTATCCTTTGGAAGTCATCCATTCCTGGTAACTATCACAATGACAACACACCCCTTAGAGTTGACCCAGTAGTCAGGGGCTTAGGGGCACACATAGATAGTAATCTAACCTTGTGGTGAGGAAATCATTCTATGTTACACAACTTATAAACAAAGGTATGGCATCTAAGTCCAAGGAAGTCATTGTTCCACTGTATTTGGCATTTGTCAGACCTATCATTGAGTACAATGCCCCCTTTAGCATGTACTTAATCAAGCATATCCAACAATTGGAATGTCCACAGAAGTTACTCACTAAAACAATACGGAACATAAGTAAAATATCCTGTGCAGACTGCCTCAAGGCCCTATCCCTCTGTTCTGTCTCCTACAGGCTTTTGAGGTGAGATCTATGCCTGGCATACAGGGCATTGTCAGACCCTACTCTAATGGACCTCCTGTATATCCATTAAACAAACGGCACTAGAATTTCCTGTTCTAAAGACTTAAACCTTGCCTGTGATATAAATAAGACCTGCTGGAGAGATACGTATATATCCCATAGACTACCCTGTCTAAGGATCAGGTTCCCCATCCATGTGAAGCAGAGTTCCTCCCTAACCCAATTCAAGTGCAACTTAGACAATTGGATAGGAAATCAGAAATGTATCCCTGGTTTGACACCTATGTCTCTAATGGATACAGGTAATCTGTAAATGGTTCATCTCCCAGGCCCATGCTTACACTTATAAAGGGTATCAGAACTTGTCAGAGATTTGGGATGCATGACTAGGCTTAAAAAGGCCCTTGTGGTCATTAACCTAGTAAACACTTATAAACCTATGAACCTATATCATTACAGCATGGTATGGGGAGCATTAAGTGACCACCAGCTGTGTTGCTTAGTCATGCTGCAGCTCACTTGCCCAAAGGTTAGTCTACATTCTTAATTACAATGCCTTGGAGCAGTGCAGTGACATCCCCCCAAGGTGAACCAACATATTGTATCACATAGATCAGTGTCATTAAAACTACCAGCACTAACCCCCCTTGCAGATAATTCAGACATATATTTGAACAAAGCCATTTATTACCTCCTGTGAAATGATTTACATAGCTTGACTGCACCTCACCCCTCTGATGGGACAGGCAAGTATGCAGAGCTCTACACCCATGCATTATGCAAGCAGCATTACAACTGCATGAACTTGACTGTACCTGACAAGAGGAACACAGGCTCCTCATGGCACAGAAAACCTACCTGGTGGACAATTGCCATTATCAGGCTGTACAATAAGAGGCGGACATTGCTGTGTGACAGTTGATGTGAGGTTGCTCCTCCCTAAAATGGAGGCACAACATCCTCAGTTGAAACAAGTACATAGTGTTATGGTGATGTTGTACAGACACAGTAAGTGACAAAATTAGCCACCCACACAAAGCAGAACCACAATGCACTGTGTAGTTAAAGTACATGTGTAACCTCAAAGGACAGGCCCATATTGTCAGTGATCTCATACATAATGATGTCACATAGAATGGGTCTGTACTTATAGCTAACCTGTAGTCCCACATGTTCTGCATCAACTTCACTCCCCTGTCCCCATCACATGTAACATATGACATTCCTCCTCCTGTCCCATAACTTCCATATCTACAGAGCAGGTCATAAATGGCCTCTCTGTGGAGGATATACAGCATCTACTGGACATGCTAACATCGCAGGCAGCATCCTACATGGTATCTGTCATGGATTACTAACATGATTGGGAACACCTTGCAATCATACTGAAACCACTTGCTAGACCCCAGATGACTGGACAATGGCAACTGTTATACCCTTGCACAGAGGTCTCTTCCATGCATACTTAGACAACATCATACATTATATCACCTGCTCATCTGTTGCTGTCTATGTGGTGACATCCAGCAGGTACAGTGTTTTGTAGGTTAAGTGCATTATGTACTGCTGAGCCCTTACTTTGGATCCTTTGAGCAACATTATAGATGTGTGATAGAGCACCTTTACTCACCATTATCAGGGTATGCAGGACAATACAGACACCCACACATATTTAAGTATATAACAGGGATGTATAATATGTGGAGAGACTAGGATGTATGTTTAAATATATATATAATATATATATATATATATATATATATATATATATATATATATATATATATATATATATATATATATATATGTGTGTATATATATATATATATATATATATATATATATATATATATATATATATATATATATATATATATATATATATATATATATATATATATATATATATATATATATATATATATATATATATATATATATATATATATATATATATATATACACACACACACACATATATATATATATATATATATATATATATATATATATATATATACACACATAGGTAAATATCTATTTGCAAATGTGTATAGATAGATCTACTATGTACGTGGGAGAGAGATACTGACAGATGGATATGTATACATATATGTGTGTATGTATAGACATATCTATACATAATAGGTCATTTTTATCAAGGGACAACAGGATTGCACTCAGTTTAACTCAGTTTAACTAAGTGTATGGGCATGCTCAGTGGGGCTGTCAGTACTTATAAAGTTACTCCAGCCCACACCTAGCTGTACTCCAGTCCAGGATTTTGTATGTTACAGATACTGACATCTGTTCCTGTTTCTGCAGTACTACACTTCACTCAAAATGTCTATGACATTCTCCAGCTGTCTGATGAAATAATATATGACAGAGGTTCATAATGTTACACCGCACACAGACTGACAGTCAATAGTACTTCACATGCAAATAATGTGGATACTTACGGCATCACCCATGCTAATTTCCCTAGTCCACTGAGCCACCGAAGCTGCCAACAAGAGAGTAGTCATTCATCACACGATCAACAGCATACATATGTACATTGTTATTCCTGTGTTAAGTGAGACATACAATGTGTGATCGAGTCCTGTGTTACTGCCCTGAGTTTGCCTGGACTGCTGATATACCATTGATGACCTACTGTTAAAGAGGTTATATCAGAAAACGACTATACTGGATGTGGGGTAACAACACCACATATTCCGCTGGAATACACAGTAGTCCAACTATCATGTGACCTCACTGTTTAACATCTCCCTTGACTGATGCAGTGCATATTCCAACCATGAGGCCTACTGAATATTAAGGAACACACACTAGTGGACTGGATTGTATTGGTTGTTGTACATTTTATATCAAAGTTTGGGTCTTTTCTACTGTTATTGGTCATTATGTAACACATACTAGTGGACTGGATAACTGTAGTCCAATGTGGATATTACATATGTACAAATAGCCCACTATATTTCTGTGCATAAATGCAGGAGATCCATACAAAGAATACCATATTATAGTAATCCTTACAAGTATGTGTTGGTTAGGGACTTACCTTGTGAATGCAGCATTTGGCAGAACTGTAGTTCAGGGCCGACTCTGTTTGATGCAAGCAGTACACAGCCAATACATGGATAGGTAAAGTTTGCGTGGGTTGCCTGGCATCAATTGTACTATATGTATGTGAGTAGAAGTAAGGTGTTAGTCCCTAGAGCCCTAGGCTTTTAGTGAATGTGCTATGTGTTGTCTCTTAGCCAAAGCCAGGGCATACTGGGCATGCCTATGTCTGCCTACAGGGACATCATCAGGGAGTTCCTCCTCCGAGTCCTCCTCTGAGTGTGATTGTGGTGACCTAGGCATTGGTGGAGGGCTGTGTATCACTTCCCATTGCTGATCCTGCTGCAACTGTTTCCACAGGATCATATTGTGTAGCATGACACATACTGTGAACATATGTGCACATGTGGCAGGAGAGTACTGCAGGGCTACACCAGATATATCAAGGCCCAAACACATGCTCTGTGATGTTCCTAGTTTGTGCATGTGCCTCATTATGGCATTCTTCTGTGGGTGTGGGTGTATTTCTGATGGGTGTCATCATCTATGGTTCCAGGGTGAAGCCAGCATCCCCAGAAAATGGCTATGTGGGATATATCCCCTAGCAAACATTTGGTACAGCTGTGATGTGTGCCAGATATGGGAATTGTGATAACTGCCAGGTGTGCCACCACACACATTCATGATAATCCCCTCAGCATTCTACATGACTTGGCAGTTGATGGAGTGGTAACCCTTGTGGTTGATGTAGATTCTACCCTCCTCACTGGGTGGTGCCTTGATGTCTACATTAGTGCAATATATGGCATCCAGTACTTCAGGGTAGTGTGCTACATGGTAGAATTGCTGCATATTGCTGGCCCTTGTCTCAGCGATGAGAGAAAAAGAAATGGGGTCACTGGCATGTGGTAGCATGGCATCCAGGAAGTGGTGGAGTACCTTGGATGCTGATGTCTGTGAGACCCCCATCATGTCCCCAGTTGGTATTTGGAAAGTACCTGTAGCTAGTATCTTAAGGGCTAAACATACCTTTGTTTCCACTGCGATGGGTTCCCCTCTGTTGGCTCTGGGTCTGAGTTGCCCAGTGAGTTTTTTTAGTATGTCCCTGTCCACCTTGTAGTACTCTACAATCACCAGCTCATGTAGCTCCTGGAAGGTTACCCTGAGCCTGAACATTCTTCTCCTTCTCTGCCTAGGTTTATTGTCAGCAGCAGCAGCAGCAGCATTGACTTCAGCAACTAGCAGATACAGGTGTAGCAGAGCTGCAGCAGCCCCTAGCACTTTCTCAGTTAAAATTCACAAGTCTGTACTCTAATGGTCCAGAGCACTGGAGAAAAATCAGAATGTATGGTGTATGCATAATTTATAGAGCTCTGCTGTAGGTGCAGAATGTGTGATTGGCTAACTATGATTTATTCCACCTGCCTACAATATAATTAACATCATGCAATGGCCCTATTTTAGCTTACACAAGGGTCAACACTAATTAAATACATTTTTTCAGACACACTCAGCTTGGCGGCATGCCAAGCAAACAAGTGTATGGAAGGTAAACAAACCTTAGAAGTTAGTGGACAGACCTGCCTGGAAGGCCAAGCTCAGCCAGGTGGAGCATCATGCAAACAAGCACACCTAAGCTGAAATGAGCTTGGACACACAACCCTGGTGTCAGTAGAGGATATGTGGACACGATTACTCCTTTCTGCTATTCAGTAACTCCACCTCCTCAATTGCATAGCTACCAATCCTCACAGGCTGGAAACAACACACATCATAGCCCAACCACGTTAGCAAAAGCACCAATGCACCATTGTAAGGATTCCACGCATAGTCCTGTAATACATTTCTATCACATAATATTATTTTTTTTCCCAATTTTTTAAAAATCTTTCTATAAAGGATGTTTTCTCACTGTAGCACGCCGTGAAAACATGCCCAGATTATTAAAACAAAATTTAATTTAACTTATTTCCTTTAATTTTTCCCCAATACAGGATAATAATTTCTGTCATATGTGTATGTGATATGACATTTCTGTCCATATATCTCCATTTTTATAGATCCTTTTGTCTATCTACACTCCCACAAAAAGAGCATTATTTCATGGTTGTGCTGTTATAAGGCAAAGCAGTAAGGATACTATAAGAGGTGGAAACCCAACAGAATGCCATACTATGAGAACAGAGAGAAAATTGTGGGAACAAGCATCCTTGGCTGACAAACAGACTCATGACAGCATGTTACTTATCTCAATGTCTTATTGGGGTAGTAACACTTTTAAGATAAAACTAGCAACTTCTGAATAAAGACAGACCATTAGTTCTGCATAAACCATCAATATATGGTCAAACCACTTAGGCTGGGATTCAGAAAGGAAAAGTTTGATGTGTTAGGCAAAACTGTGTGTTGAGCACCAGAGATCAGACTGGAGATGATTCAAAGAGTGAGGAAGCACCCTCACATGGGTCTATATTAGAACATCAAAGTTTCAAAACTTCGAATGTTCTTATATCGAACCCATTTCTGCGAAAGCTGAAAATATTGAAGAAACAGAAAACCAAATTTATTTTCCTAGGGAAAGAATTTGGTTGTCCGTTTCTGTTGTTTTGGGATTTTTATCACTGTGGTGGAAAGTTACGGGTCGGGTTCAGGTAAGTGTGAGATTGAGTGTGGGTTAGGGTTAGGGTGCAGGTTAGGTATGTGTGCGACTGTGTGGACGTGAGGGTTAGGGCGAGTTAGGTGAGTTAGGGTTAGGGCACGGGTTAGGTATGTGTGCGATTGTGTGGACGTGAGGGTTAAGGCGGGTTAGGTGAGTTAGGGTTAGGGCGCGGGTCAGGTAAGTGTGCGATTGTGTGGACGTGAGGGTTAGGGCGGGGTAGGTGAGTTAGGGTTAGGGTGCCAGTGAGGTGAGTGTGCAATAGTGACAGACCTTAGGGTTAGGGTTTGGGTTAAGGTAAGTGGATAGTTAGTGGTGTGTGTATAGTTTAGTGTAGGGTTATGTGTAAGATTTTAGGTGTATGTGTGTGGATTGCTGTTTGTTTGGTGTGCTTGTGTTGTGTGTATGTGTTTTGGAACAGCGAATTTTTCCCCTAGGAAAAAAATTCGCTGATCTGTATGTTCAATGTCTTCAGCTTTCGCTGAATAGGGTTCGATATTAGAACATTCGAAGTTTTGAAATTCAATGTTCTAATATAGACCCACCTCACACAACCCGGTAAAATTGCTCCTTCAATATTCTATACTAATGAGTATATAATGATATGGAAATGTGCAATATTATGGTAAGGTCCAAATTATGAATACAAATACAGAATGAGTCAAAAATGAATACAATTTGTGCTATCAGCCATGACCACCAGCTAGTTTGTACACTCTGATTTATCAGTTTTACAGAGACATTTGCAACACTAAGATGATAGGAGTAGCAGCCATAGCTACAATGTTGCAGAAGGCATAGGCCACACCTAACATGCTATTACTTCCATGACAGAGACATAATCACACTATAATGTGGCCATATGCATCATACGGGAGCATGCAGACATGTGCTATTCTTACTGGAATCTAGTGGGATATATAAAATGCTGACCTAGTGGACATAAAGGTATATGTAGCATTGGCAATCCTTGCTACTGCTCCTTCCACTGACCATAAGAGGACACAGCAGGCATGTCTCAAGCATCTACCTTATGTATTGCACCAGTTCCGTGATGTTCTGTTCTGGCATGTGGAGGAACATACATGGTTCCTATAGATCTCAGAGAAGAGAAACATCACTATGTAAGCATCCTAAAAAATAGAGATTTTTTTTTTTACTCCTAGCAGCTGATCATTGGCTACCCTGAGGGCTTCACCCTGACTCCTGACTCATGCTTTTTGTTGGTGAAGAGATTAAGGCACCTGCCTGTTTCACATGGACATTGGAATATCAGCTAGAAGGATGTCCATTCTATCCCATCAAGCACCAGGTCATGTGCAATGCACAGGGTATTTTATACAATGAGTCTACATACCATCCAAGCACTTACATTTCCCAGATCTGGCACAGTCATACCGACTATCTCAGTTATGGCCCAGAACCATGACTTATAATAATGACATGCAGCTTACAAAACATGTCTGAGATGCAAAACAGTACAATACCAAACTGTCACAGACCTGTAACATTGTTCAGCATATGTTTGGATTTTTCAGTGCCACTTGCACTGCCTAAATGTCTCCATTGATATGCTACAATATGTTCTATAGATGTTGAACAAGATATTTTCTGTCCATGGAATTCTGTACAACATATTGATATGCAGAGAAGGGTATTTCCATTTGAGAAGCAGAGACCAGAGTCAGTGGCAGAGCAGGTTACAGATAAGATGCCATCAGAGGAACTGGCTGCAGGAGATACCATCTGAAGCAGAGGTATGCTAAATACACTGTGGCACTGTCAAATTGGCAGCTTATGGTCTATGACTGTGGAACAGACTAGACACACACAACAAAGCTTAAAACTGATGTGTGCAATACTTCAGCCAGGCTCTGCTTTACACTGCACTGACTGTCTATGCTGTGCATTACACATACCCTACGCATCTAAATCAGAAGAGAGGGCAGGGCGCAGTTATCATTATATGCACAGGTAGTGAGGGCACATGCCAGGGGTCAGCAATCAGCACATTAGTCCTAGGGAACAGACTAAGGATGTTAAGGGAGTGGGAAACATGTCTGAGTGACTGGGTAGCTGAGAAAACTGTGCAAGGAAAGCTAGTTCTTCTTGTGAGTATAAGTGCCCAGATGTAGTGGTTGTAAGTTCAGATGGGAACAACACAGACTGTGAACACTCTCTGCTATAGGTACATCCCCTCTGAGGAATGGCACTGGAACAAACATCCACTAGCAAGAATGAGCAAGAACTGTGAGACTGATACTGCCTAGCCTTGCCATATTCTTGACCACCCCATAAGCTATGGCTTCATAGGCAGTCACTCCAGGATGCACCAGACTTACCATTTGTGGGTGGTGTGTAGAAAAGGCAGAATGTGACCTTGATCTACCTGTCCTGTGAGATGTATCCACAGTAGAGGTAGACAAGCAATGGCCATTAGAATAGCATCATACCTATTGCATAGAAGAAGATAGTGGAGGCAACCAGGTGTCTGCCCAACATGCCAGTCAGTTTGGCCATTTACTGAAAGCCCTTACATATGTCATCATGCACACTGCATAGTACAGTTGTCAACTATGCCATGCTAGGTGCCATCTATCTGTGCCTGGATGACAGCCCTGCATTTTCATTGAATAATTCTCAATGTGACACCCATTTAAGGCAATGGTGGGGAGCCATTGCTTTGAAGGCCACCAGCCTGCCACTCTAGACCTCTGTCTTCACTCTCTGTGGAAGCACCTCTACCTACAGCTGGTGCATAGGCAGGGGATGAGAGTAGTCTCTGAGAAGGACTGTCAGGTATGGCTTGTCTTTCCATGAGTTGTTGAAAGGTTGTTTAAGTTTCACAGGCAACAGAACCATGTCACTGGACATGGAAAATACTGTGCCCTACATAGTCACTGTTGCTGACAGTGGCATGGGTCCTATAATTGTGCTAGTGTAAGACCAATATGACTATCAGTGCCAAATACAGCACCAACATCAAGCACGCCCTGCTCCATGGTGGAGAACCTGGTATCTGTAGCATGTGCGAAAGCAAGCAGGTAAGTATCCATGTGTAATGCTGTTAATATGTGACAATCCCACTTCTCAGTGATCCATCAATGGCACAGATAACATAAACATACTACCTTGTGTGGTATGTCTTCATGCCTGCATCCAGGATGTCCCTGAAGTGCAGATATGGCAGTGTTCAGCATCCCTAAGCTCACAGCAGTAGTATACCACTGAGATCTGTTACAGACATAAGGAAATACAAAACTGTGCCAACCCCAGCAGAGATATGGGATGAGGAATCCAAACTCAAGGCTCTGCCAGGTATCAAGGTCCATTCAGTTTCCCAAGATAGGAACAAGAAATCATACATCACATTGAGGGTGGTCTGCTATGGAAGACCCTCATTCATGGTTATCCTCTCCTGTACAATACCATGGGATTTGTTGAGGGCATGAAAACTCCTATTGGTGACGCTAGAATGAATCTGATGGGCTGCTCTGTTGTGTTAAATGAATGTACTAACAGACACCACCAGCTTACACCACATACTCCCAGAAGGCCTGGTCACTCTAGTCTATGTACAATGTCTGCCATCTATGCTATTAGAAGGCCTGCAAGTAGCAAAATAGCATCTGCATGGAAGAACTTCTCGAGGCCCCATGTAACTACTTGAAAGTGCATTACAGCGGCACATTGGGGAGCATTGCCATCTCACAGCTTGAAGTTATCTGACTCAGTTTTCAACTGGGATGCCTTCTGTGTGGAGTCTGCATTTCACCCATTGTTCATGTTAGTTTCCCTAGGTTCTCTGGTTTCATTGCACATTACAAAGACGTGCAGTAGGTAGATTAATAACATTGAAATTGTCCAGGGTATATGAAGATGTGTATGTGATGCAGACAAAAAAGACTTGAAATCTACATATGTTTCCTCCTTGCCTAGTAAATTCCATGGATAGTGATGGATGTTCGTGCAATTGGTATAGGAGTTGGCTGAAACTCATAATGGATGAATGGCTCTATGTGTAGATGAGAGTATACACCTATGTTCAATGAGAGGTCACAAATTATAAGCAGCACAATCTATACTGATCACATTTTCATTAGGCAGTGAACCGCGATAAGGTGCCATTCCTAACATACTGCATTATCACATGACATCTCCCCATAGTTGTCCAGTTGGGCATCATGGGAATGGACTGTGCAGAGACATGCAACAGGTCATCAACCTATACTTACCTGTGCTCAAGAAAGTATAGCAATCAAATTCCCACATAACCATGCTACCCTGTATCAGTTATCTAGTAAGCCTTTCTCACCATAACCCACTTGCTCTATTTTCTATGGAAATGATCCACGGATAGCTCTCAGTCCTGGCCACCTTCCAGGGTACACAGTCCACCTAATAGAGCCTCACAGTCATATATTCCTATTGCTGGCAGTACCTGTGACCCGTGTTCTTTTATTCACCATCACAGCTCTCTTCTTGCTCCCCATCTCCTTGTCAGCAGGCTGTTATGGACACGCCCCCACAAAAATAAAAGTGTTTTAAACTTATCCAGTCAGTCTCCCCACCTGCCAGTAGTTTGTCTACCATTACCATAGCAGATGTTCCATACTGAAATCCTGTGCTAATGTAGTAATTTATTGCAGAAATGTATAACAATCCTAGCTGTATTCCCTGGCCTGCATTCAATAGGTATCTGTGCAAGAACCCAGCTGATAATAAGTTACAGTTATCCAGTCACTTGCAGTACTTGCCAGTGGTGTATCTATCCTTATCACAGCAGATGTAGCACAGTTATTTCCTCTGTAGACCAATGTAAAATTCTGTGTGATTCCTGAAAAAAAATTTGATTGAGTTTTAATTGATTCCCGTTTGTGCATTGCAATGGTGACATCAGCTTATATTCTCCCATTTCAGGGCTTGTAGCCCATCAGTTTTGTTAGAGTAAATGTCTCTGAATCATAAATTTAATGCAATGTGTACCAGTCCTAAATTGTGGGTTGAGGCTTGTATTTGCCTGTGTACATGCAGAGAGGACTTTGAAGCAATCCACACTTGTGTGGGCAGGTCTGTGACTTCCTTCTGTTGTGAGCGTCTTAATCCACTGTTTGGACCCTAGGAGTGGACACAACCCTGGTTTGTACAGGGCTGATACCATGTGTCTAGAGTGTCTACCCACCATTCAGGCAGCAGACCTGTTGTCAAGCAACCCTGTGGTTGTATTGAGTTGCATCACTTTGCCATGATGCCTGTCGGTGTGCATCACATGATATCCACATCATAGGTCAATGCAAATCGTCTAGCATTTTCATCTTCATAGCATACTATGAAGTGGTTATGACTTATGAAGGGTCTGAGTTGGAAAGACTCACACATGGAGCAGGAGGGAAACTAAATATTTCTCTACCTCCTGCACTAGCATCACTGGGAACTCCTACTGGATAGCCACCTTGAGGGTCCCAAGTATAATGCAGATGTCTAGCATAACCTTGTCAGGGCAGAGTGTGATGACATGGGCATCACCCACTCCAGCAAGCAATACTGTTATTATCACAGTTATTCAAGAGGTGCCAATGTGAACTTCTTAGACAATTGAAAGAGGTAATTAGAGAGATAGAGACAGTAAAAAGTACTGATCCATGGCTGTTTATACATAGGTAGGCATTCTTGTTCAACTATATGCAGTTCTTGGGGTTCTGGAGCAGGAATCCTTTTTTTTCCTTTTTTTTCTACACCTGGCAAGTTTGAGGAAAACTAGATGATATGCCAGAGGAGGCACAAAGGACTGTCTAGGCATTGGGGTACATATATAGAATTGAAGTTATAGTGTTATAGCTGCATACCCATTAGCCACCTGCTTCATTGTCCATGTTTGCATTGCTGCTGTTTTACAGGTTTGTTTTGCTTTATGTGCCACATACCTTGTTACTGCTGGGAGAAACATTTACTGTCCATCCTACCATCCTGGATTCTCACCAGTGGCATGGTGATTTAGATTCAGCTGAGAGTGGTTGTTCCACTACCTTCTCCAAGTGTCATCATCTACTTTAGATCTGAATGGCTGACTTCATTCAGTGCCATGTCCATAGCCATATGCCCTGCCATTAATACACAGTACCCAGAACAGCCTGACATGCTTTACTCTTACACTAAGCATTTCATCAAGCCTTTTTTGTACCAGTTACACCTGGCATGCTATGGTCGTGTTTCCCATAGGCTCTCAGCTGATGCTTCACAGTGCCATTGCATGTTAAAGTCTGTTATTAACAACTAGTTGGTATCCATCAGTATTTAGTTTGGAATTCTGTAGCTATGAATTCATGGCATTGTCTCCACCGTGCCATGCAGGGTGCCATTTGGAAGGCCATATCTTCTGCCTGCTGGTACATTCATATGAATTGAGCAGTACAGGTTTAAGTGGTTATTTAATCCAGATTTACTTCATTTTGCAGTCACACTGTTTACAAATCATGGTCCGTATACATGTCCTAAACATGGTAGACTGGTTAGTTGTCTTTTAATCCTGTCCCTTCTGGCACACATACTGCTTTAGTACATTTGTGACAGGGCTCTATAGATTTGTCATTAACATACTTAACATATTGTACTCCTCCAGAGGCTGTACTGCCAGCCAGTGTAGCTGTAAAAAGCACACATCACTGATAACTGCTTTTCCTTTTGTACGACTGTCTTTTTCTCTGTCTTCCTTTTTTATTTATCCTTTGTTGTTTTGTTTCACTTCCTTAATGTTCACATTGGGTACAGTGCTATCCATGGCAGTGGATAAGGCATGCCAGAGGTTACCACATAGTGCACCTTCCTTTTTATAAACTACTGGGTCCCCAGCAGTCTCCAGCTCTCTGCAAGGTGATTTAGGTCATCTGCTATAGGTCATCTGGTGGGCTCTCTGGTATGCTCTGGTTGGGGGATGTGGACTCCCTATCAAGGGGTTTACCACTGGGTGGGTTCTGTGTGCTAACCAGCAGGAGGTGGAAGTCTCAGTGCAGGTCTTTGTAGACTAGTGGGTTAACACTTGCACTGCAACCTGAAGCACATTCTCCTGTAGCTGGAAGAGTCACACAGCTGCCTGGCCCTGGCCAGCAGACTAACAATGGCTGGATCCATCCTCGAGGGTGGTCATGGAGGTAAATGACCTTATATGGGGTGTAGGACTGTGCAACATGGCAGTCAGTCATCACCTCATACTATCTCCAGTCATGGTGATCTCATTTCTCTTGTGTCAGTTTCCCGAGAGGTTTGCAGTCGAGCCCTTTCAGTCACAAATGGTTCTCCCTCTGTTTGTCTGTATATCTGCTTTGTGTTTCCATCCCCATTTTTTCCTTGCTTGTCTTCTTTGTCATCCCCTGGTGTCATGCCTATACCATTTTTCCTACCCAGTCTTTTTCCATTCTACCTTCTCCCCTTCCCTTCTTGTGAATATTAAAAAATCAGTACCTGTCCCCAAAATTACCTTTTCTTCCCCCATCCCCATACCATTCATCTTTTCCCCTTTCCCTTCTGCTCTCCTTTTCTGCCTGTCTTTTACACCAGTTTGCTTTCCATATATAGTATAAGAAAAGTAGAGGCTTTGCTGGGTAGTCATTAGCTGGGTTTACACTGTGATGGTAGTGGAATGTTATTTCAGGAGTTAACATCCATCATCAGAGCATGATACATGCATTCCACTGGGCTCACGAGGCCACCATGATGCTGTCCTGGTCATTACATGAACTGTTATGTTTTCAACAGTAAATTTCCTATGTTTTCTGGCTCTGTCACACAACATGACTGCCTCTACATAGTTAACCCATAACTGGTTGCATTGCACAATACTGACTGCTCATTTGGCTCTTACACAATGGAGTTAGATTTTTCTGAATCCTGATATTAGTTTTTGGTTTTCTTTTCCATGTAGAAAATAATTATTACTGTTACCGACGAGTGAGCAGCCCAGAAAAAGTATAATGGTACAGTAAATCTGTACTGAATATATTTATTTTTTTATGATCATAAAATCTGAAGAGTCTACATGCAATTATGTAAGCATTATTGTTAATATTTATTTATTTATTTGCAATTTGATTACCTGGGAAGTCCACTGGGCCGAATTGACCCATTTTCAGTGGAGGCCCGGCGAGAAAAGCTCCAAGATGCATTATACAATTTAGATACAAATCATAGTTAATATTAAAGATCTTATGTAGAATAGTTACTCATAAATGCATTCAGTATCATGCATAGTTAAATTCATTAAGCTTGAAGGTAGGGATCACACAGTTTCATTTGAGGAAAACAGATATGGGTTAGTTGTGGAAATAGTTTACATACAAACCTTTTAAAAAAATGTAAATATGCTCTACAAACACACATCAACAGTAGAATGCTATTTACAATATTTACATGGTTGGGCTGTGTGAGGGTAGCTGTAGGAGGTGAGAGTTCAGAGAGAAGCTATAGAAATTGTTGAGAGCTTAGATAGGCTCATAGGAAGATAACTGAGAGTTGTAGAGCTTGGGAACCAGAGTGTGAACCCCCTTGGATTAGGTTGGGTGAAGGCAGGTACATTTCCATTTAGTGGACAGGTGTTTGAATAGTTGGGTTTTGAAGTTTTCTGAGTTTGGTACGGTTTTTAGTGTGGAGGGAAGGAATTTCCATTTTTTGCTTAGTGAGAAAGATAGGAGAAGTTAGCCAGCAGGACGTTTAGGTTTATGGATAGTAATTAAGTTCTGATTTTCAGATCTGAGAGCTCTGTTGGGTGTATAAGGGGGAAGGATGTTAGTCAAAGCGGGACATTTTGTTGGGTGAAATATGAGTCTATGTGCAGTAGTGAGTTGGAGATAGTCTAGGTAGTTTGGGAGTTCAAGCCAATTCAGGGATTGTAGGGTTAGGCAGTGATAGGTGGCATTTTTAGATTTAGAGGCAAATTTAGAGATTTTGTTGCAGCAGTTTTCTAGTTTAGAGGTGATAGAGGAGGACAGGTTGGTTAGGAGAGGGGATCCCTATAATAAGGAAGGAAGAAGATAAGTCGAGGCCAGAGTTTGCCTGGTAGAGTTGGAGAGAAAGTGATTATTCCTATAAGCATACCTAGCTTTTGGTGGGTTTTCTTAATATTTTGTTGAATATGAATATCAAACTTGAGGTGTTCATCTACAGTAATCCCAAGTAGTTTGGCAGAGGGGACTACTTCTATAGGTGAGTTGGTTTGTTTATAGACTTTGAAGTTGTTTTTATCGTAGGAGATGGTCTTTGTGGGAGGGAATAGTAGAATCTTTGATTTATTTGCATTGAGAGAGAGGTGGTTTTGGCGCATCCAGTAGCAATATCAAAATAATTATTTAAATGAATATTATTAATGCATGCTAGATTTATGTAAATACTGCAAGTGCATTAGTCTGACTGCTAGAAACAACATGAAGCTGAGTACGCCAAGGGAAAAGGTTGTTCTTGAACAGTTTTGTGTAACAACATTAAAGTGGTCTTATACACACAGAATTACGCTTCCTATTTTGTTTTTGCTTCTGAAAGAAATGGAAAGTTTCCATGTACTTTATTGTTACGCATGCCCATTTTAGTAGACCATATAAATGAAAAAAAAAATCTTCATAAAATACAGCTGGGATATAGAAATTGAAATGGTAGATCTCCCATGTAATGAATGACAGCTGAGCTGTCTATCACAAAGACATCATAAATAATAAATAAATGAAAATTCAAATTGAAAAATAATATGCTGAATAATTATTTGGATTGCAAACATTGTAGTGTAGTATACAATTGCTGATTTTTATGGTTATGCATTTTAGCAGACATAATTACTGCAGACAGACATTGTCGTATACAGAAAAACTAAGTACTGATTTTTTTATTGTTATGCATTTTAACAGGTAGAACTTAGTAGGTACAGCCTGCTTGTTGTACAGGGGAAAAAAACTAAGTACATCCATGCAATTATTGTTCAGTGCTACAGCTGACATCATAGAAAGTCATTAAGTTTTATAAGAAAAACTCTAGAAAATCTATCTTTGTGGTAAGTGGTCAATGATTATAGGCATGCAATGTACATAAATTATACAAATGCATGCTTCTTTAGTAAATACATTTTGATGTGTAATGTCTTAAATTAAAAAGATAGGGATCTGGACACCTTTAGGCAATCTATCGCACAGGCTTTTGTGGAAAAATCAAAATGTCTACCTTAGTTCATTTAAGTTAGCTTAGATTCCTGCAGCTCAGACGTTCTGGGAGGTAATGCACGAAAATGCAGTTACTGACCTTTAAAATGTAAAACTCTGAGACCCGAGTTGGACTGCCTGTAGCCCATATCCTAAAAACTAACAACATTTCTCCCTCCTGATGTACATTGTCTCAAACTGTGAGGGCAGTCTTTAAGCAAGTCTAAAAAAACAAAAGCTGCCTACACTAAAGCTAAGCAAGATTTTTCAGCCTCCTTTAACGTTATTGTTTTTAAATAACTGCTGAAAATAATCTTAAGTCCTCTGAAATATTTTAATTGGCTTTTGACCTATTGTTGAACTGACCACTTTTGGTATGCACACAAGACGTGGGATGTAGTCAGCACCAACCCCTTAACCACTGTCTCAGTAAAATAGTGCGGTTTTCAAATATAATCCACCTGCTAGTGACCTTCCTATTAATAGTGCATCAGTTCCCCCACCACACACACACACACACACACACACACACACACACACACACACACACTATAATTCTAGGTTGCCAGGTTCTGCAGCTGTAATATGTATATTTTCCCTATTTCATAGAAAGAAACCTCGGCTAACAGTAATGAAGCTAACCTATAAATTATTACAGCTATACAAATATCACCAATAAAAGTTAAAAAAATGAGTTTCTACAGTCAGGAAATTTCATCAGATTTTTTTGGCCAAAATACAATATTGCTAGTTGCATCCCATTATGTTCCCCTAACCTACCCCCATATCCCATCTACCCCCTCCTCCCCAACATTTATTTATTACCTTAGCCCCATTCTCACAAACATACTACCAATTCCCAATGTTTTCCCACCAAAACCCAACTAACTAATAGCATCCTCTTACATGACCAAATTACTAGAATACTTTGACCCACCCACAAAATAATCATAACGATCGACAACAACTTCCTCCTGCCAAACCTACCTAACCAATAACAACCTCTTACATCTTCCTGTTACTATATCTGATGATACTTGTACATTCCTCTTCATCATCTACATATACTCTCCTTTAAGTGTCCTAAATTCACCACCCCCAACTATGATACGATGTCTCACTTTAATCTTCCTCATACTTATACACAAATTATTAAGCTACTCTACATCTTACGAAGCATAACTCACTGACTACTTTACCTATTACCAAAATACATGATTGCAATGTAAACCCTTCATCCATCCTGTTCAATATCAGTCTTCACTAACATAAAAATCACTACACAAACCTCATTAAACATAAAATACTCCATACCTCCAAAAGAAAGTTTCAAAGTATTCTCACCAGCTGTTCCAAATAAACTAAAACAGCATACTCATATAGGTATAGTACTGAAGCTTCGGCTAGCAGGTGACATTCACCCCAACTGTGGACCCTTTTATGGGTCTAGATTTCTTGCCGAAAGACGTGTTCAGCAAACACATCTTCATCGGCAAGTAAACAAGTGCTGAAATCAATGAAAGGCCAAATCAGTGACTTTTGTCCCAGGGGAAAAAAGCCCTTGGCCTACTAAACACCACACAAACCTTCCAAACCTTCAAAGTGGGGAGCTTCACCCCCCACACCCCCCTAACTAAATATACCAACTCTGAGATCACACCACAGTGGGGAAAACAGCAAATCCCTGATGATGGTCAAGTGCTTTTTTTCCCATGGGAAAAAAGTTGTTGATGTGGCCTTTCATTGATTTCAGCGTTCGCTGTTTATTTGCCGATGAAGACGTGTTCGCTGAACACGTCTTTCGGCAAGATAATATAGAACCCCCTTTCATACACCAAGTTACTCCACAAATAATAAATCAGCTCTGCCTGAAAACCTAAACTCCTTTCCTGACAAAATAAGAAAAAACTCGATCTATGCCAAACAAACCTCAGAAGCAATGCAAACAAAATTCCAGAACTACAGACATTGATAAAACATCACTCCCCTGTCATTTTAGCAATAAGAGAATCTTGGCTAAAGCCTAATATCAGTAACACAGAAATACTCCACCTAGATTTACCATCCTTATAGCGGATAGAGTAAACAAAAAGCAGAAGGAGTAGCAATAATGAATCACAGTAACATAAACCTGTTACCTTTCCCATCTCCCATACCATCTTTCTGCAATGCTGAATTACTTCTAAAAAACCTAAAACTAAATGCACAGAGAAGAATATGTATGGCAGCCCTTTATATCCCACCTGAAGACAATATCAGCACATTGGTGGACATCCTATCTTGGCTATCCCACAATGTACACACAGTGACAATTACACTAGGTGATGTTAACATCGGCCGGTCAAGTCTCACCTCTGAGACAGTGACTTCTAGTATAAATCTATACAATTTATACCAAGTTATTAGTGATCTAAAAAGAATCAACTTGAAAAATAGTAAAACTACCACCCTGGACTGATTATTTAAAAGTCACCCTAACAATACAAGCTCTCACAGCAACTGCCCATATATGCCACAAGAGAATGCAATACTTCTCCCAGGGAGCACACAAGTCCTCTCACAACATGAACAAAATTCATCCAGAATTGTTTAACACCTCACTACAATCCCATAACTGGAACATCCTAAAATTCTTACCATTAGATAATGCTATCTATTTTAATAAGATATTTATGAAACAACTAAACAGCATGTCCCCCCTCCTTAGGCTTAAAAGAATGCTAAACAACCCTGCTTCTTCACTCATTCTTACCATCAGAAAACGTATGATGAATAGAGATAAAGACTGGAAGGCAAGATTCAATAATAAAACTGAAAGACAGAAAACAATCTTCAACAATTTAAATTCATATGAAATAAAGCCAAATGCCAAATCAAACCTGACAAAAAACATCATTGCCCCAATTTGCAAAATAGATGCTACAAAAATTCAAGACAATTCTGGGCCACCATATCTAAATTACTACACATTGGCTCAAATGTACAACCAAACCCCAACCCCCATTGTACACATAAAGAAGCAGACAACACTTTTAATTATTACTTTATCTCTGCCATCACTAAACTACTTCACAACCCAACTCAAAACAACTCAACCTCCTCATAAAACCTGAGCACATCTCACTCCATCTCGTTTACCGGGTCTAATATTCACACTTTTTCTTTCAACCGGTACCCATCACAACAATCACAAAATACCTTAAAGTAAGCTAAGTACACTAGCTCCTGATAGAATTCCTGGTGATTTCCTAAAGACAGCGGCCAGTTCAAGTTCCTTTCCAGTATCCATTTACTTAAATAAGTCTATTCAGGAAACATATGTCCCAGCCCTATGGAAAAAATATCCCACATCATCTCACTTCACGAGGGAGATAACTCCAATGATATATCCTACTTTAGACCTGTCACCATTCTCTCCACATTTTCAAAAATCCTTGAATATATTCATTCATAATCAATTAATGAATCATTTACAAATGAACAATCTCCTTTCCCCCATATAAAATGGTTTCAGAGCAGGGCATAGCACTAACACAACTCCTAAACATCACCAACATGACTAACCTAGCCAGAGACAAAAGCCAACTCATTTCTGTTGTGTTTCTAGGTCTAGCCAATAATTACTACACCATTTCCCATAGCTAACTTCTGAAACAACTCTCTTCACTTGGCCTCAGAAACGCCTCCACCAATTGGTTCTCCAGCTAACTTTCCAAAAGACTTCAGTTTGTTAAAGTAGTTAATTCTTACTCATCCTTCCTACCCATCAAAACAGGTGTTCCCCAATATTCCATACTGGGACCACTGCTTTTCAACATATTTACCAACAACGTACAGTCTGACAAATGTGAAGCATCCATTACACAATATGCTGGTGACTCCGCATTAATGTGTTCTGCCAGTAACCACAAGACATTACTCAAGAGTCATTCTCATCAGCTGAAAGCTGTCTGAACAACTCTCAGTTTATACTCATTCCAAAAAAGCCCCTGTTATTTCTCCAAAAAGCCTGTACATACTTCAAACAATATTTCTCAGTTATAGCCTCTGATAATACCCCTATAAAAGTCATCCCCCATACAAAGCTACTAGGTATGACAATTGATGATAAACTAAAATTTGGTTTGCATGTGCGACAGGTCATCAACAAAAAACTACAAAACAAAAAAAACTACTCATCCAGCAAACTCCTGGCCTCTACACTCATACTCCCCATTTTACTATATGGCTCTCCAGTACTGCTTAACCTTCAAGCTTCCATCCAAAATAAATTAAACCAGTGTTACAACAAAACAGCAAAATTTGCTACTAACTCATCAAACAGAGACCATGAGTGCTTAGGCCTAAAAACAGCTTGATTGGCTTGAATTATCCAAGCAAATCATTTACACTCAACTGCCCCAATCCACAAATTAATATACAGACCAGAACAAAGTAAAACAAATATGTGCATCCCTTCTAGGACACTTTAATTTGAAAATAAAATGTTCTTCACTACCTACAAACCACATCGGTCAGGAGGAAAATCTCTCTATTCGAGCTGTGCAGCCCACTCCTTGTGGTACACCACCTTATCCCATAAACATATCAGCGACATTTCAGTTTCAGGATCAATCTAAAGAATATCTGTCACCTGTACCTGTACCTGCGCAACCCTCAAATCAGATGCAAGACCAACGACTCACTAAAACTATGACTTTATATTTCTTAATTCACTAACACCTTCCTATCTTACTAAGTAGTAATGGCCAAATGTCAAAAGCAGCTCTCACTTTAATGACACCATACTAATAATATATGCTCTTCTACATCTTCAGACAACAGTTTTCATTTATTTTCCTCTCCAATGGCCTTCCATAACCTTCTCATCTCGCTAATAACAAATTCTCTCTCCACATCCTTAATTTTCCTTCATGCTCATTACTCCTCATCTCATTCTATTACTCTATTTTAGCAGCAGAATACTCTATTTCCCACCTCCACATATTAGAAATATAATCAAGATTTTGAAAACTATGAATTAGTTTACTTAGACTATTCACTTCTACAAAGTGTCTTGCTACTTGCAATTCATATTGCATTCTTGATCATAGTTTATCCTAGTAATATTCTGAAAATATATCTCAATCTGTTTGTGTTTCATCTTTTGTGGGGATTTTATTTCCTTGTATATAATTTACTTATCAGCTATTGTAAAATGCATTTTATGTGTGTTTTGTGCAGCCTTTCTCCCCACCTCATTGTACAATATTTAATTTGTTGCAGGGTTTTTCTCCCCTTGAGTATAATTACTCTTCAATTATTGTTTAAATGTTTTTGAATCTGTTGTGGAGCTTTTCTCCAGGGGCCTCAGCTGAACTGGGCCATTGGCTCTGTTAGAAAAATATGTATTAGTAATATGCATTAAAACTTCGAGGTTTAAAAGGGTTAATACATTTATTGTGTTCACACTGCATGAATCTGCACAGCTATTAGAAACTTAACAAGAAGCATTCTATTTTCTGCTAATGTCAGCAAATAACAAGACGTATTTCCTTTCTACTAGTGTCATGAGACTTAACAAAGAGTTATTGATTTTCTGCTTATGCCATGAGAAAGTACACAGCTGTTAGAAGCTTTGATAAGGAGCACAATGGACGCTTGAAAGTATAAAGCGTAGTCAGCATTACTTGTACCTAAGCTAGAAATGTACCTTGAATCTAGGCAAAATGTAACACATATATTAGAACTGCACAACTGAAGAATTGAAAGTTTGTGGTGGGCTAAAATAAGCCCCCAAGGCCAGGTTGTTTTTCTCAGATGTTTTGTAAATCAGCAGTTATTCTCAACTAGTCAGCAATTAGTCTTGTAACATTTTCTGTAGAACAATACAGAAAGCTGTATCTAACTACGTCAGCAATAGAAGTAACATTTCTGTGTAACATGGAAAGAACTGTATAAAAAATGCCATACTAATTATTAATGTCCAGACAAATCATTCTGCCTGCATGCTTTGTCTCCTTGCTGCAAGTTAATAAAGGGTGCCTTTCTTGAACCTTACGTGAATTGGTCTTTGAAGTTTTTTCCTTTGACAGATTGGTCATTCGGACCGGAACCCTCTCTTCACCTCGGATCAGATGGGCCAGGTGGTTGAAGCCATACGGGGAAGAAACCAAATCGGTTCTTCTTATCTGAAAAGCCCTCCGACTGAATTGTCATTCAAAAGAGGCCAGCCACTTTCTGATCTGCGACTGAAGGACGGGTCTCCACGAATCAGGTGATCAATCACGTAGGCTCAGGTAAGGTGAATCTACTTTTTCCTGTTTTCTGTTTTAGATCAGGGACTAGATTTGTATTGTTTTTGTCAAGACTGTATTTTTTGCTTACAAGTCAGGGACAGAAAAGATTACTGTCTTGTCATAGATCAGGAGAAACAGAATAACTAAGCAGTCATTCTGAAGAGACTATAACAAAATCCATGGTACCACGTTAAAAATAAGAGAGGTTACATAACGATCGAAAGGGTAGAACAAAATGGGTAATAATTGCACAAAAGACCCCAAAATCTGCCGTTAACCGAAGACACAAAATACATGCAGTCGCAGCGTGCCGACAATATTAAATATTATTCAAAATGGGTTAATAAATATGAATTCGACGGAAAATTAGAAAAATCCTCGCTTATCAAACTTGTCAAACAGCTCAAAACCGATTCCAAAGGTCGGGTAAAAAAGCAACGTAAATTAGGAATTCCTCAGGCACACAGGTGGATTGAGGAAGTGAACCATAGGGAACAAAAGAACAAAAATTCAAAAACAATGTTTTTAGATAAGGAGGACAATAACTTAGTAATAGCATCAGCCTTTCCGCCTCCCTTAGCAGAATATGAAGCAAGTGAACAGGTTAGTCCACCCCCACAATATCCTGTGGTCACTGAAGAACAAGGCATTATGAAAATAAAACCGTATATTAGAGATCCCATCGGGACCAGGTCTCGAACAAGGGCAGGTAATTCAAATGAAGGCATCGAGTTATATCAAATGGTTACGAATTCACGATCTATTAGTGAAAAAGAAATATGCCCACTTACAGAAGTACCTAATCCTCAGGCAGGACAAGATAATCAGGACCCAACTATTTTAGTGTATAGACCTTGGACTCCAGAAGATATCCGGAAAGCCACTGAGGGAATTCCCCATCCAAAAGTTAATTTTAGAAAATTCTCAGAAGATTTGCGAGGAATGAGGCTGAGTTATAACCTAAATGGAGAATAGTTAGAAAAAGTAGTTAGACAAATTGTGGGGCCAGACTGGCACATGATTAGTGGCAACTGGAATCCCGTGAAGCTACACAAAGACCCCTCCCACATAGCAGCGCAGAATTAGACAACAGAGTAAAAGTTCTTACAGACCGCATCTCTGAAAAATGGAAGCCTAGGGCAGACTGGACTTGCACTAATCAATGCATCCAACAAGAAGGGAAAACTATTGACCGGTATTATGCCAGACTATTAGAATGTTTTAATAACCACTGTGGAATGCAGGTTCCTGAAGATCAAACACAAGATTCCCCATATGAACAGCAGTTAAAGAATGCATTTTTAAAGGGCAGTATTGCACCTATAAGCAGTTTTATTACAAAACACATGGTAGACCATCATACAAGCAGGTTACAGTCATTACTTGAATATGCTAGGCATGCCGAAAGGCATTTTAATAGCAAAAAGAAAAAGAAAGCTCAAGTATTTTCTGTAGAAGATGGAGCAGAAGTTTATGTAGTACAGTCTGGGAAAAAGGGCAAGAAAAATGCACAGGGAAACAAACAATCTGATCAACGATCAGAGGACTTTGAAGGGCGAAAGAAAAGGGGTGAATGTTTTAAATGCGGTAAAAAGGGACACTTGGCAAAGGATTGCAGGAAAAGCAAGAAGGCAACCACAGAAGACAAGGAGGGTGAGGACTGACTATATGGTAATCAGGAATCACTAGAAGGGGATAGTGAAGAAAGGACAAATGAGAACGTGATAGAGGGAGTAGAGGATGTGACAGAAGAGATAGAGGAAGTGCAAGAAGTTAGTGACAATAAAGAAAATGAAATATTAGACCTAGCTTTATTGAGCTTGGAGCTCTATTTAGCAGACACAAAACCAGAAGTTACACTCTTGGTAGAAGGGAGGGAAGTCAAATTCTTGTATGACTCAGGGGAATCACGAACCCTGATACATCCCTCCAAACTGTCAGAAAACACAGAGTCACCTGATTACATACTGGTAAAAGCAGCTAATGGACAGCTGTATCGGGAGTCCGTCTCCCATAATATTGCAATAACTGATCCAGTTTCAGGATTGACTTAGAAAAGCAAAATTGTTGTTTCTGCAAAATGCCCAGTAAACCTCTTGGGCAGAGACCTCATGCAACTATTCGGTATAGCAGTAGTCCCAACCATGCAGGGTATGGAAGCACAGCAACAAATTGATACCTTTGCAGTGCAATCGGAGGGTGAAATGTTTTATTGGTACAGCCAGGACTTGGTTACGACTGGTCCAGGGACTGTGACCAAAGAATTAATGAATGTAGCCATCAGCAATTTCCCCTCCCTTGACATTGGTAAGCAACACCTGTTGCACTGTACCCTGTATTATTGTAACACACCAGGACCTGATAAGGAATATAAGCAAGAATTGTTTAAAAATCATACAAACAGATTGATATTATGAAATCTGTACTGGGACACAGAAGGGAACAGTGTAGCCAGCTGTTCATTGCCCCAGAAGTTCTTTACACTTTATAAAGCTAATCGATTACCACATGTTAGTTTAACCATGAACAAAAATATAGAATGGGCAGACCTAGGAGAAAAAGTCATGAGATGGGAGAAACAGACAGAATTAGAACTGTCAGAACAGGGAATACAAATACAGAAGTTGAATTGGATAACTCAGACCCTCCCAGCTATGCACTTGCAGTCTAGCAAGGACAGCTGATTAGCACTCCTATTAAAGGAGGAAGAGAATGCCTTACAGAATATACCAGAAACTCTCTGGTCAATAGGAAAATCAGATGTAGGACTTATTCGGACAGCGGGACCAGTAACTATCACGCCAAAGTCAGCATTCAGACCACAAAAAAGACAGTATCCCTTAAGAAAAGATGCAGAGGTAGGGATAAAGCCTATTATAGCAGCCTTACTTAAAGGAGGGATAGTAGTAGAATCTCCCAATTCACCATGTAACACACCCTTATTTCCAGTTAAAAAAGCAAATGGAGAATGGTGTATGGTCCAAGATTTACAAGCTGTAAATGATGCAGTAATACCAAGGGCACCTACGGTGCCAGACCCACACACCCTGTTGAATGATTTAAAACCTCAACAGAAGTATTTTTCTGTGGTAGACAGCAGCAAAGCGTTCTTTTCGATACCAATACACCCTGACAGCCAGTACTGGTTTGCATTCACATTTCAGGGGAAAAGGTATACATATAAGTGACTACCACAGGGGTATTGTGAAAGTCCAACAATATTCTCACAAGAAATGGCAAACAACTTGGTGGGATTCACCCCACCAAGAGGCAGTCAGATTTTACTTTATGTTGATGACATCTTGCTGGCAGCCCCCACCTAGCAAGATTGTAGAGAAGATACTATAGCGCTATTATGATTTTTAGCCACTGAAGGACATAAGGTAAATAAAAATAAACTTCAGCTTTGGAAAAAACAAGTCAAATACCTGGGATATGTAATATCCAAGGAAGGTAGAACATTAGATGAGGACAGAAAAGTAGCAATTTTGCAAACACCAAAACCCACTACCAAGAAGGAAATGATGTCCTTCCTGGGTACAACTAATTTGTGCCGGAGCTGGATTCCAAACTATGTTTTGGAATCTGCACCTCTGACTGACCTTATATATAAGAAGCCTATGGTAGCACAGGATTTGTTACAATGGACACCAGAAGCAGAATCTGCTTTCTGCAAACTGAAGCAGTTAATAGCATCCTCATTAGTTCTAGGATTACCAAACTATCATAAACGTTTTTTCCAAACTGTAGATTGTAAGCAAATTTATATGACATTTGTGTTAACACAACAGCATGGGGATAAGCAACGCCCCATTGCTTACTATTCATCACAACTAGACCCAGTGGCATGGTCCTTACCCCACTGTGTACAAGCAGTAGTTGCAGCTGCAATGTCAGTACAGGCTTCAGCCTCAGTAGTCTTATTCCACCCTCTCACTTTGAGAGTGCCTCATGCAGTCGCGATTATTTTACTACAAGAAAAGGTGGCATATCTTTCCCCTGCTAGGCATCTTTCCTGTATGACTATATTGTTGAGCCAACCTCACATGACAATTGAGCAATGCATGACTTTGGACCCTTCTACTCTGCTCCCGACCCCTGCAGATGGCACACCACACTGCTGCCTGCAGGGAATTGAGCAAAAGACACTACCTAGAAAAGATCTCACGGATGTCCCCTTGGATGATGCCGAGGTGACATACTACGTGGATGGTTTGTGCAAAAGGGGTCCTGCAGGACAGACCCTAGTAGGATATGCAGTAGTTTCTGACACTTAGATTATAGAAGCAAAACCTATACCACACAACTTATCTGCACAGGCAGCAGAATTGATTGCCTTGACACGGGCATAACAAAGGGTAAATGTGTAAACATTTTTACTGACAGCCAGTACGCTTTTTCTACTGTACATGTTTTTGCGCAACAGTGGAAAAACCAAGAAATGATAACATCTACTGGCAAACCTATAAATCATGCACAGTTTATTTTAGATCTTTTAGAATCTATTCAGTTACCTCAGAAAGTAGCCATTTGTAAATGCACAGCTCACACCAAGCAACAAGATAGGATTTCAAAAGGTAATGCGAGAGCTGATACAGCTGCAAAACAAGCAGCTACAGAAGTATTTCTTTTAAATAAGGAACTACAACCCTCTGAGATTTTAGACTTAGAAATGTTAAAAACAATGCAGACACTCACTACGCAAGCTGAAAAACAAAGATGGGTAAAACAAGGAGCAATTCTCGAAAAGGGGTTGTACATCTCTAAAGAAGGGAAACTGATACTACCATCTAATTTGTTTAGATATGCAGCTTTGTTGAGCCATGGGCAGTGCCATGTCTCAACAGGGGGGATGGTACAGCTGGTGAACCAGGTTTTCACAATGTACGGATTTACAAACTACTCTAAAAAATTTTGTTTGACGTGTCAAATTTGCAACAAACATCATGCGCAAGGGGCGTTAAAGCCCAAGCAAGGGAGTTTCCCTGCACCACCATATCCGTTTCATACTATCTGTATGGATTTCATAGAATTGAACAAATGTGAAAATAAGAAGTATTGTCTTGTCATTGTAGATATGTTTTCCAGATGGGTGGAAGCCTTTCCAACCAAAAATCCAGATGCAGCCAAGGTAGCAAAAGTACTTGTCAAATAAATCATCCCTAGATTCGGCATTCCGGAAAGGATCTACAGTGACAATGGTACACACTTTGTAAACCAAACCATACAGCAGTTAAGTAAGCATTTTGGTATTTCTTTAAAAAATCATTGTGCATACCATCCGCAATCTGCAGGGTTAGTTGAAAGGCATAATGGTATATTAAAAAACAAATTGAGAAAGTTAATAGCTGAGACAGGAAAGAATTGGCTGTATTGTTTGCCCCTGGTGCTGTTGAGCATGAGAACTGTTCTGACTGCAAAAGGATTGACTCCTTTTGAAAAACTATTTGGAAGGGCTTATTATACACCCCAGTGGAAACTTCTCATGTCCTCAGACCAGGAAGCTGATTTTACACTAGCTGAATATATGAAGAAAGTCATGAATTCTAAACATCTGTTGCAGTCAAATTCTGTTTCAGATAAAGAACAAACTGAAACATCGGAAGTGGCAGTGATCCCCGGGGAGTGGGTGTGGGTGAAGAATATAAAGAAGAAGAACTGGTCATTACCAAGGTGGGAAGGTCCATACCAGGTGTTTCTTTCGACACCCACTGCAGTCAAGATAGCAGAGCGAGCTTCGTGGCTCCACCTGACGCACTGCAAACTAGTTAAGAACTTTGAACTGGACAAAAATCTTACCTCTCCATCGGGGCCCTCAGCACAAAGTCTGGCTACAAAGGGGGGTCAGATCAATAGGACTGATCCGTCTCAACCCCAGTGAAGAAACCATTGGTGCTGAAGGTCCTACTAGGGCAGAGAGTAAGAACACATGTCTGAAATAAAGATGACAGGATCCAGTAAGATTCAGATGTACCTATTCGGAAGAGTCGGAGAAAACAGGAATGCAGAACAACAGTTTCCTCAGAAGTATTGCATAATCATCCTGTTGACTGTACTAGTGACAGTAATCTTTTTGTTGTGGCCATTCCTTTTCCCAGCCACCCAAACTGAACTGAATAAGCGTGGAGAGTTGCACGTAGAGTGGCACCCAAACTTCAACACTTACCAGGCAATCAAATATGTGTATGCTGAGACCTTCAATGTTTCGAATTGCTGGATTTGCACAGCTTTGCCAACAGCATACGGGGGTTATTGTTAACTTCAGACCCCCAAGGAGCCAACAAGACCTGGGAAAACTTAGTCTATGATACATCAGATGTCACATCACAAGATAAAGTAGCATTGCACTTGCCTGTTCGACAGAAGGGGACTGTGTGTTTTTACAAAAATGATACAGTTCAGGTGGGTTGGAGCAATTGCAATGTGACTGTTCCCTATAGATGCTACAATAAAACTGACAACACAGGTTCCTATGGCAACACAAGCTATGATTCATTTTTTGAACTGATGCATAGGACAACTGATGAAGTAAAACATAATGCTGACCTCTATAAACAACTGATTATAGTTGACAAAAAATGTTTTATCCAGAGCCAGGACATAGTAAAGTTACTACCAAAGTAGAAGATTGCTACTTTGTATGTGGTAGGAAAGCAAATAAGTAGTTACCTGAGAATTGGTCCGGCAGTTATTTGGGGTATCTGGTTCTGGCCATACGACACACAGCAGTTTTACCTCAGGGGAATATTTGGAATGTTTGACGAGAAATCAAGAAACCTGTCAACCCAGTGGGGCAAATCAATGTGGGCTGGAAAAAACATCATGCTGTGAACCTAGGGAAAAATGGACTGTCACATATGGACTTGGGTGATACCATCATCTCGTGGGCAGGTGTATTGCCAGCGTATGTAGCAACAAAATCAATCTGGGAACTGAGAAAACTGTCTAAACTTCTCAAAATAATGAGCAATGCAACCTTTTCCACTCTAGAATTGGTGACTGTTGAACTGACTGCTATGAGAACTGTAGTGCTTCAAAACCGCATGGCTCTTGAATTCACCCTAGCGGCGAGAGGAGGTACTTGCACTTTAATCCAGGAGGAGTGCTGTTTGTATATTCCTGACCACAAACACGAGATAGACAATCACCTTGAGGTAATTCAGCAGGTGTCGGCTATGACCAAGCTTGGACCAAATCCATTGACAGACTTTTTCCAGAGATTGCTTGGGGGTGGGGCAGTATCCTAATGAACATCCTGATTGCCATCTGTGTAGGAATGATCCTGCTGGTGGTATGTGTGTGCTGCTGCATCCCCTGCATGAAAAGACTGATTAAAGACTTTATAGACATGTCAGTTTTAGAAACCTTATACCAAGGTGCTGAACTTGAAGAATTGTTGAAAAATTGAAAATGCTTTCATAAGTTTAAACTGAATGACTCTCTTAACTGCAAATCCTAAGTAGGAAGAGGTTAGGGGAAGAAAAAAAAAACAGTTTATGCTTATTTTGAAAGTAGAATAAAAGTATTAAAAGGGGAGAAATGTTAGAAAAATATGTATTATTAATATGCATTAAACATTCGAGGTTTAAAAGGGTTAATACATTTATTCTGTTCACACTGCATGAATCTGCACAGCTATTGGAAACTTAACAAGAAGCATTCTATTTTCTGCTAATGTCAGCAAATAACAAGAAGTAGTTCATTTCTACTAGTGTCATGAGACTTAACAAAGAGTTATTGATTTTCTGCTTATGCCATGAGAAAGTACACAGCTGTTAGAAGCTTTGATAAGGAGCACAATGGATGCTTGAAAGTATAAACCGTAGTCAGCATTACTTGTACCTAAGCTAGAAATGTACCTTGAATCTAGGCAAAATGTAACACATATATTAGAACTGCACAACTGAAGAATTGAAAGTTTGTGGTGGGCTAAAATAAGCCCCAAGGCCAGGTTGTTTTTCTCAGATGTTTTGTAAATCAGCAGTTATTCTCAACTAGTCAGCAATTAGTCTAGTAACATTTTCTGTAGAACAATACAGAAAGCTGTGTCTAACTACGTCAGCAATAGAAGTAGCATTTCTGTGTAACATGGGAAGAACTGTATAAAAATGCCATACTAATTATTAATGTCCAGACAAATCATTCTGCCTGCATGCTTTGTCTCCTTGCTGCAAGTTAATAAAGGGTGCCTTACTTGAACCTTACGTGAATTGGTCTTTTAAGCTTTTTCCTTTGACAGGCTCATTCAAAAATTCTTGGTTACCAAAGGACAAATAAAGTAAATAAATAAAATACAATAGAATTATTGTACTACTACACAGAAAGGGATTTTAAATAATTAAGGCTAGAATGACTGACCCAATCCCAAAAATGACATGATCCATCATCAGTGCAAAATGTACACTTATAGCCACTGCAAAATAACTGAGGACTGGCATGCATGACATGATAGCATAGAAAATCATTTACAAATATATCATTTTTAGCTCATACTATTTACTTTTTAATTAATTTACATTTATTTTGTCTCATTTTGTGTTTTTATCAAAAAGCAGTCATTTGTTTGCATCCTGATCACAAGGAAGTTCTCAGTTATCTTGCAATAGCTATCCTGAACCATGAACAGGGAAGCAAGAATTTGAATCTTAACAATTCAGATTGTTAACATTCAATGATTTCTACAAGCTATACTTAAACTGTGTGAGTTTCAAAGAGTGGGTACTGAATGCAACCCTCATAACTAGTCATTTAGGTACTTTGACAAGCTGTGTTCACCACACTACACGAACTAAGCAGCCTGCTGTGATAGTAATTTCAGCAGTGGAACAGAACTCAACTCAACTGCTCAGGATAAAGTTAGGTACATAAAACTTATTTAATACACATATGTAAAAATAACATGCAATTTGCAGCAGCTGCATAGGGCAGCTAGGGGCATACTTCACCCATGTTGCATAGCTCTTGAAGTTTCACTATATAAAATATATTGGTGGACACCTGAGTTTCATAGTTTCTTATTCTTATTAATATGTACATATTATTCTTATTAATATGTACACCCACTAGAAGGATCTAAACACATTATACTAATTAATCCTAGTTTTCTGAGCTGCTGACCACCACTGTGTCTTGCACAGAGTCACAACTATCCCTCCTTTTTAGTAAGTGCAAGGCTTTCAAAATATTGTCTCATGACATAAACAAAATTGAAGGAGACAAAGAGTCCTTGTATGAGATGGCCAAAGCTCAGACTTCACCACTATAGCAGACAGAATATTCACAAATGTGACTGCATGTGTCCACAGGAGAACTTTAAGCTACACATGCTGCTTCTCTGGCAGTATTTTAGTACAGACATGGAGATTTTCCACAGTTTATCAAGTTAAATGTATTTATTTTTATTTTATTTTACATTTATTGACTGGGAAAGTCCGACTGGACACAAGCCCTTTTTGAGCAGAGGCCCAGGGAGAAAAACTCCACAAAACACAAATAAATAAATCAGTACAGTTGATCAAATTACATACAGACTGCATACAGATACATCAAACATTAGAAAACAAAAATATATGAATAAAGGTAAATCAATGTAATACATCATGTGTCAGAGGCTCACATATAGATTTCTTATAATCAAGTTCAGACAAAAGATAGTAGAGTTTGTTTGTTTGTGTTTTTCGGCTTTTCCCGGTTAGGGGTCACCACAGCGGAACTCTGGTCCGCTAATGATTGGCAGTAGATTTTTTACATGCCAAGTTTGCCAGCCCTGATGCACAACCTTCAACGAAGGTACGCCCATTCATGCATGTCTCCACACAGAAGATGCTCTAGCTGAGAATCGAATGGCACAACATCTTGCTGTGAGGCAACAACGCTACCACAGCACCACCACCGCAGTAATGTACAAAAGATAGTAGAGTATTGGATGAATTTTAGCCAGGCTGGTACAGCTGTATGAACCCTGAAATTCTGATATGCACTGTGTTACATAAATCTTTTAAATGAACATTTTATAATTTTCCCTAGTTTTAATTTTTGAAGTAGTAGGTTTACTGACAGTATTATTAGACATGTACTGATTAGACAATCTGTAATCTCCATGCTCTGTATTATAATGATATTTTTATATATAATCAGACTTGTGAAATGACAGTCATGCACATATTCCTCTCAGTTGTGACAGACTTGAGTGTGTGAATGATTTTTCTTTATGTAATACTTTGTGCTACACTTGGAAAAGTTAATTGTACCCTCATTATAATCTGTCAAACAATAGTAGCTCCAATTATTTTTTTAACAATTAACTTATACATGTCTACTTAATACAGATAGCCTTGAAACAGTTTATCTTCAGCTAGTGTGCAGAATTATTATCCCATTGTTGAATAAACTACTGGTAAATCATATGATTTAGTACTGCTTTTTCTTTTATTTTGTGAAATATGACAATCTGGCTACCTTGTATGAATTGCTGTTTTAGTTGTGAACAATGATGAGTTGTAATTCTTTATAAAGGGCTGAATAATTAATGTGTGTGTGTGTGTGTGTGTGTGTGTGTGTGTGTGTGTGTGTGTGTGTGCGTCTGTGCATGTGTGTGCGTGTGTGTGTGTGTGTGTGTGTGTGTGTGTGCGTGTGTGTGATTAATATGTATGTGTGTGTGTGCACGTGTGCACGTGTGTGTGTGTGTGTGTGTGTGTGTGTGTGTGTGTGTGTGTGTGTGTGTGTGTGTGTGCGTGTGTGCGTGTGCCTGTCTGTGTATGTTTAGGTGGAAAAGATTGTGTCCATAATCTTTCAGTAAATGGCATAATATTTTATGCCTTCTGTGCAGCTACAAGAACAGACTGTTCTGTAAGCATCATGCAAGTTGTGAAACACACAGTTGTATATCTAGTTCAATATTTACATGGACATTATTTCCCTGCAAGAAACCTAGATGTAAACAGTAACACCCCATGCTGATCATTGCAAACTGAGCATTGTCAGTGATATTACAATGTCTAGTTACCTTACTGCAAATGTTTAGCATTCTTATGAAAGACACTATTCCAGATGACAATGACTTATTCTGTTTACTGTCATTTTCCTGTGTTTGGCCATTTCTGAGCTTATTGCCTACATATTAAATCAAATAAGGAGTCAGATATTTCAACTATCCCTATTTTGGTGGAGCATTCCTATTTTCAGGCCTGATTTACTCCTTTACATGATGTTTCTTTTTTTTTGGGATTTATGCCCCATTTTCAGGCTTGATTTAAACTTCACACAATTTTATGACTCCCTCTCATCATATATATGTGAGTTTTGAACCTGTCTAGTACACAGAAAAGCATAATATGTGATCAACATACTAGTGTCACCAGAAACTTAAAGAAAGATGGCACACATCTCCCTTTTTAAAAATAAAAATAAATGACCTTGTGTGAGTGAATTTTACAATACAGTTCTTAAAGAACACAGATTTTGTAATTTATCTCTCATAATATGTTCATATTTTTCCATCATTTTGTTACTCTCTGTTTTTTCAAATGTGTTTCTGACTACTATGCCACATTCTTGTTGGAAGCAAGAATTTAAGTGCTATTTGGTACTCAAGATTTTCTGCAAATTATATGTCAAGATTTATGTGTGTATGTGCATATGTGTGTGCATGCGTAACGTTGCAATGAAGGCATAAAAGAGGTTCTCATGCACTCTTTCTGTAAAGTTTATGACAATGAAGGAATTTAGAACTGAAGATGAAATTATAAGCAAGGCATTGTACCAGAGGATCTATAAATTATTATAAGGGTGCAAGAAACAGATACTGCAATGATGTAAGTTATAAACATTTGTGAAAGTCTTACATTACTTGGTATGAATCTACTTTCATCCCTCATTCAATAAAACCCATTAATGTCCGATTGTCATACTGTCAAAAAAGGAAGCTATCTTATACTGTATCCAAAACATTTAACTGTGCCTTGCAAACAGCATTACCTTGAAGGAAAATAAAAATACAGTTAAATTTGTGCCACCATTAAGTCCACTTTGCTGGAATCATTAAAATCAAAAAGAATGTCAAGAATTGTTTATTGTTTTGATTACATCTGTTTTTTTAGGATCATAGAAGTGAATGTATAACATTAGATCTCAGCTGGGACTCAAACACAATACCTCCAGCCATTACCATACTGATGGAGAAAGACTGAACTCTCAAGTTTCATTTGCCTGATGTTCAACCTGACAATTGGAGTTCCTCCATAGGAAAGCACTGTTAAAGAATTATTTTGGTAGAGATGCCCTTTGCAGGGCAATGTCCTCTTCTACAAGTCGGTGTGACTGTGGATTTGGCATATATAAGTTCAGTAGCAGCAGGAACTTGCCCACTTCCACGCAAAACAAAAAACTCTTAAAAACGTGTTTTTTTTTCAGATTTTTTGGAAGAATACAGTTCAGAGATTCAGTTTCATTCACTCATAGTAGAACCATCTCTAGCATGCAGTGCTGAGAGCACTGAAATTGTGCCAACAAGATCCCCTGAGCAGATTGCTGTTGAGACTTCTGTTAAGAGCCTTATGCTTTCAGCTAGGAAACAACCAGATGGATGATTATGGTCAGATTACAAACACGTGCACACAGATACTGAGAAAGCATTCTGCTTAAGCACTGTTGGAATGATATACTGTAATTGAAAGGGTAATATTAGTTTTCATTTGGGACTTGAATCAAATGACCAAGACCTCCAGTGTACTGTGTTGATGTTACTGTCACTGGACCAGTAACAGCTTTTGGGCTTGTTTTTTCCGATGAATGTGACATTTCCTAAGATTACATTATTAGCTAAATGTAGTTGGTTCTGACTTTTGCATGATATATCTTTCATTTTATATTACCTCTGCTCATAATGGAACGATTCCAAATAAATACATCCAATGACAACCATTCCATGAGTTTCATTCTGCATCAGGAAACAGCAGCAAGCAGATATAAACCACCTATACATTTATTTGTTTATATCTGCTAAGTGAAAAGTTTCAACAAGGCAGTGTGTGTATTTATAGTGAAAGCATATACATGAAAGCTCCAACACATTTATGTACTTATACAAAATTTCATATAATTAATGATAAGGGTGTAACCTATATCCATTTGAGCTGTAGCAATTCAAATGTGCCAATTAGAATGCACTTCAAAAGAAACATTATCATAGTACTGGAATGTGTGAGATTCATTGGTATCACATAACAAAAAGTAACACATTTGAGTCAGTGAGCATACTTGAGTATGGAATTGTTATTTGTAATGCATATAGGCAATCATCCTAACATCAGGACCGCTGGTACATAGCTACTATAATATAAGGTAAAAAGAATAGTAAAAGAAGGAGATGGTCTAGAGAAGAAGTGATAAATGGTAGGTTATGATGGAAGAGTAAATGATGAATTGTAGTCAGATGGGGCAGGGTGAAAGAAAGGGGTAGAAGGTTGCATAAAAGGAATTCATTATGAAGTCAGCAGGAAAGGTAAGGAAAACTCAAGGAACTGGTCAGATTCGCATATAATTTATGGGTCTTCTGTATACTGTTCATTCTTGAAACCTTTTACAAAACTACTTGTTCAAATCCTTGACACTATCAGCCTCCCACAAGATTGCTGATTAACCAATCTAAAAACATTTTACAAGTGTCAAAGTTAGCTATCTGAAACAATTTTATTATGCACTCTTCTTAATCCATTTAAAGTTTTTATTGTTTGGCATTTCAGCATTCTTTGATCACTTTGATCTTGCTTGCAGTATTTCAAAGCAGAGTTTGAACCTATGCAAAATGGTAGCATGGAAGTACCAGTCTAGACTGTTTATTAATCAAGTCGCTTGTTAAGATGGGGAATGGGATATTCCAGCTAGAACCTTTTCAGTCACTGCATGACCTACCACTCATTAAAATAAGCACAGAGTTATAAATAAGTTGCATTAGAATGACAAATCAACATGTAGTATGATTATTTGTGACTGTAGAAAAGGGTTACAATCATTAATACATGCAGATAATATTGTAATATGAAGTTCAACAAAGAACTTACTAAAGTAATCTGAATGAAGTCTGTGCAAACTTTCTTCAAACTCTTTCCTGTACCAAATAAAATGGCATAACAGCACTGTTTTTATTGAAATTGACTCTAAATCTTTTAACTTCGGTTAAGTCAATAACAGAAATTCTTAAATTTCTCACTAATTTCTAAACTGATAGCATTTAAGTGTAATAGCAATGTTATCTGCACAGTTTAGATCAGAGACATCAGGCAATATAATCTGGAGCTGATAACAAAGAAAACATAGAAAGGAGCTAGGTCTAAACCCTGTAGTTAGGTTTAAAAGAAGGACTTTTTTGAACTTCCACTGCAGTGACATCATTGTCCTGATTTAGTAAAATAATCACAGTAATTATCTTTAATTTCTAGAAATCAGTGATGAGAAGCAGTTTTAATGAATAAAGTTCACTAATTTAGACTGTGCATACTGGCAGGTAGACCACTGCTCATTTTCAGCAACGGCCCATGGAGAAATCTCCATAACGATATTGGAATACCATAAATAATAACTGACCACTTGTAATCAACAATGTTAGAGTTAGTGTAATTGCACTTTCTATCAAGGTTTACATGAACTTGGAACAATCTAGATTAGTATGATATAAGTATTATATGTGAATGGTATATGAAACAGGCTTCATGCTAGATCTGGTGTGTGAAATGTGGTTGTATAGTACTATAAAAGAAGACTAAAAATAAAACTGAGAATGGAAATTACTAAAAAAGATTGTAGGATTAAGAAAACATGCAAGGAAAAGTCAGTCATTCATTAGGACAATATGGATTTGATATAGAAGGTACGTAGAATTAGAAGATGTGTCTTAAGAGAAGTAAATAAGCTATTACATAAAAGAAGATCTACTTTCCAAAATGCAAGTTAAGTATTTTTTTATTTTATTTCGAAAGACATTACACCATTTTAAGGTTACTTGGTAATTCATGTAGAAGTTGGGGGAGATATTTTTTACAGAGGCTGAGAGCTAGTGAAATAAATGCTTAAAGATTACATCTGAAAAGAAATTCAAGAAATTAAAGGGATATAAATGTATTTTAGCCTCATCAAAAGCCATGGTGATGATAACAAATAGTAGTGCATTTGATAAGACACTCCCTGAGTTGAGGATATACAAACGTTTTAATTATTTTGTCCATTTTCTCTATTGATGTAACTCTGTAATGACTGAAGTGATATGCAGTAACCTTCTTCATTATATGAACTACATCAGCCAATCTCTAGACTCCTCTAAAAGAAGACAGAACTTTCACATATTGGTCAAGCTATGGTTGGTGAACTTAGAGTTTATTCCAACACCATAAGAGAAACTGGTGTTTTGAAAGCAGTTTCTTAACCTACCCGAAAGATCTTGGAGAAGAAGGGTTCTGCAGGATTAAGATCAGAAATAAAAACAGGACTTAAGGTAGGACATGAAGCATAGAAACCAGAAATAGCGAGTCTTGGGTAAGCCATTCCCTGAATGCTTCATCTATAAATGTAGCATCCTGGGAAAGTCTATAGTTATACTGCTAAGAGGATATTATTCAGATGAAAATCTTGTATGCATCTGAAAAAATGGTTTGGATTCCAGTCTCCCTTTTGCACAATTACAAAGTTGATGTATTCCTTCCAAAGGAAGAAATAGGAAGATGAAGCCTTAAATTCTTTCGATAGTCACACAAAGACATGCATTTAACATGTACTTAGCCAATTAATGGAGACATGCTTCAATCTTGTTTGGCAAGGATTTATGTTCATTTTAGGGATTGAAGGGGATGTTAATTGAATTCATCAGGCATCCTGCAAAGACAGCAGTAGATTTTGGTCAGTGAAACTAAGCTGTGAATTAAGTGACTACTTACTGATTTTAGACAAAAAATTAATGAGATTTCTGAAGTTAATGTAAGGAGTCTGACTAATTTTCCAGCTAAAAATACTACCTTTACTCAGTGGTTACTGAATGAAGAGTCAGTGGAGAGAGATCTGCTATACTGACAACTCTGCTTGTAATGACATAGCCAAGGATCCAGTGATTCCTTGAAAGAAGGTGCTAGACAATAATATTCTATGTGCTTTATGTACCAGCAAACCCTGCAGTCGCTGGGTCCCCCTTCTGGTCCTGCGGATCTCCTAGCAACAGCAAGTTATCTTATTCTGATATTTTGTAACATGTGTCAACCCAACAAAAGCCAGTACAACAATCTTGTGTAATTAATAAGCCAGGCAGATAATAATTACTTTTATTATATCTCTTTTAAAATTCAAAGATATCCCTGAATATACTAACAGTATTTTGTCAAGTTATAGGCTACACAATTTCGTTATTTTTTTTTTACTATTGACATAGTGACTTTTCTTAGCTAAATCTTACTGGTGGGCATTCTAACACCAAAACTAACATCATAGTCAGTTCTAGGCACCTGTAATACCCATGGCTGCAGGGGGGCACATTAATCGTTCCTGACTTCAAGAGGCCCCAGAAAAACTGCTCCTGGTTGAGGAAAATGAGGAGAAAAAAAGAATATTAATTTTCCAATTGCAAGCTTTATCTGAAATATGGTAGTGTTATGACCCTGTTAGGATAAAGGTGGTAATCAGAGAATGAACATGAGCAAGGTAAGCTATAGAGATCAGCAGTCCTGAATGACTGATCTCAGTGCTTACCTTGGATTTTAAAAGCTGGTGGTTTTCTCTTTATGGGAGTTTTATAAATAATGGCAGAACACCAGGTGCTATAACTCTCAACTTCTTTGCTCAGGATATGTGTGCAAAACCAAAAATAATAGTAGACTAAAAGCAGAAAATCAGGAACACTTTTAAAATATTAGTCTAATTCACTTAAAAAGTTAACAGAATAAAATATGTTGCATTAATATGCAGTTTTTGGATAACAAGAAATATGAAACCTTTAAATCTGGATTTATTGTCTGTCTGTAATTTTGAAAGATTTACCATTAAATCAAAAGTTTTATGAGTGACAGAAGAAAATTATGGCACGAAATCAGGAATATTCTGTTAAATCAGGGACAGTGATAGGTATGCATTACTCATCAATGAGGTAAATAAAAGTGACGTACCCTTGCTGCTGTTTGATGACTGCTAAACAACAGGCACTGATCTGGTATGGCAGTACTAGTGTTGCCCAGTATATTGATATTTGCTGAAATCAGTGCAAAACTATGGTTGCTATGGTGTTTGTGTGTGTGTGTGTGTGTGTGTGTGTGTGTGTGTGTGTGTGTGTGTGTGTGTGTGTGTGTGTGTGTGTGTGTGTGTGTGTGTGTGTGTTGCAGTGTAAAAGTAACAAGCTGGCTTAAAGTTTTTTTTTCTAAGACAGATATCATCAGCATTGTAATTACACTTCGAATGGTTGCAGTGCATTTAAAAATCACAAGTTAGCCATATTTTCTTTCACTTGCCAGCACAAATATAGACTTTACACATGATAGGTGGTCACCTTGAGTAGTTTTGGCAGGAAGAGAATGCGTGATAGAAACAGTTTGTTGCCTCTGTGGTACAGTGAGTAGCTCAGAGGTGTGCACAGAAGGTTGCTGCAGGTTGTGTGAGGGGCTGAGGATGGTGTGGTTATTACTTCTTTAATTTTCATCACAGACTTTAGAGATGTGCACAGGAGGTCATTATAGGTTGTGTTAGGTCTGGTGACAGTGTGGTCATTGTTTCTTTTACTTTTCCTCACAGACCTCGGATGTATACAAAGAAGGTTACTATAAATTGTGTTGAGGCAGTGTACTGTGTAGGGGCAACAAAGTGTAATACATTAATGTAATCATTATTTTTTCACTTTCCTTGAAAACACAAATCAGGCACATATACAGGTGGCTGCTTTTGCGGTATAGGGGTGAAGAGGAAGCATGTTATGCATATACATGACAGCAGTCACTTGAAGTACATGACTGTGGCTACTTGAACCTCTCTTTTCATCCAAATCTGATGCCAGAGGGATGAACAGGCAGTCATTGTCCTTTTTTGGGGGGTTAGGGAGGCAGGCAGTATTCACAGATAGAATGTATGTATCATCACAATTGTTTTGCTAGTTTACTGGGAGTACTATTTTATCACTTTTGAACATTAAGCCTTGGCACAACTAATAAGACTCGAACTGTTTTCTTACTCATGATTTTTGTTCAGGTTACCATTGGAATAAAAGGTCGGGATAACATGTATCCATAAGCATCTATAACCCTATTGCTTCTGAGGGCCCTGTCTTAATTGAGCTGTTTCCTAAATGGTTATTAATGTGCTGTCTTGGTCAGAAAAGGTGTGGTGAAAGGATTCAAGAAATACTAAAGTTAAGCAGCAACACTGAATTTCTTGCCTTAATTGTAACTTCTGTTCAAGCCATTATTGGATGAAAAGTGTAAAAAGAAAAAATAAAATAAAATGCACTTCTTAGCATATAGAAAGCCACAGCATCTTTAAAAAACTGAACAGGAAGAAGAAAGTAATGCACATGATTTGGGGAGCACTGCAGGATGTGTATGTGGGTGAAACATTAATCAGTGCCTAGAGCACCATTTCACCTATGTCCAGTCCTGTACATAGAGGTGCTGTAATGTATCACTGTTGCAATTAAATGCCAATAATTGTGAATGTCCCTTTGTGAGATGGGCCAAAATAGTGTGGTACACGGGCCTGTCATGATGTTAGAGCGGTGTAGCTACATTTCAGTCTGTGCATACTACTCTTAAAGCTCTGCAGCATGAACTAAAATGTCGCTTAGGAGGGATGACAGTCACAGGATGATACTTAGACTGGACATGTGCACTAACTTCACTTTTGCTGGGGCCCCAAAATAAAAACACCAGACCTAATTGTGCAAGTCTTCTTCACATAAGAAGATTAAAGGATAAGATGGCAGTCATTACAACTTGAGCTAACAATGGATCAATGTCTTTCTATTTAAAGAAAGTAACACATTCCAGTACATGTCTGTGATTAAAAGTAGTTTGTGAGTAAATTAAAAGGGATGTCTTAGGTCTTGTATAATCTACAATAATAATGATAGGAATCTCCATTCAAAAACCAATTATTAGCACATAGGGCAGCTGGGCTTCAAATATGTTAGCAAATAAATTATCATGCCAAGCTGTAATGGAGACTTACAACTTCATCTGTTGAAACAGATGCTCCAAAAATGTTCCTATTTTACTTTGCATTGATATCCTTCCACCTCTAACTCCAGATAACTTGTGGTTTTGTGAGCCTGGTTATAGCTATCTTTTACTCTACATGGGGTTAAGATTTTGTTCATAGCATGTGCTGGTATTTTATGCAGTAGTTTTCTGATTTCACAAATCGTTTAGCCATGACTGGAAAATTCTGCATAGGAAAACGGGAACAATACTGAGCAAGCAATCGTGAGGCTTATAAGATGCCTAGCCATATACATTTACAAGGCCACTCCCCTGTTAAAGAATAGGGCTGTATATGACAATCCTAGTGCAAATTTGTGTTTACCCATGCATTCCCAAAGACTAGCATTAAATGTAGTAAATGTAGTGGTAACTTATTCCATAGCATGGATTATGCTGAATTGGGAAACTATCTCTGCAGTAAGCCTTTTTTATTTGTCGATATAGATTTAGATCCCTAAAGTGGGTGTTTAATGAGTAACTGGTTTTGCAATGAAAGAGGAGGCAAATCTCTCCAAGATATTAGAAAAATGTATTCACTCACAGCTTCTCAATCACCTCCTCACACACCACTTACTTACCCCTACCCAACATGGATTTCATCCTCACCACAGCACCACCACTGCCCTCCTCTCCTTCACTCATATCATTGCAGAGGCCCTAGACAACAATAAACTAATTTCCTGTCTCTTCCTATATCTCTCCAAAGCCTTCGATACTGTCTATCATCCTCTACTACTATCCAAACTCGCAAATCTCCACCTATCCCCCTCCGCACTTGCCTGGTTTAATAGTTACCTATCTGGCAGGGAACAATCTGTCAAATGGCTCTCATCCTCCTCACCTTTCCTTCCCATCTCCACTGGTGTTCCCCAAGGCTCCATCTTGGGACCCCTTTTGTTTAACATCTTCACCAATGATCTTTACACCTCATGCAAAGAATCCTCCCTTATTCAGTATGCCGACAACTCTACACTTATATCCATCTCAAATAACATTCCTGAACTACACTCCCTGACCCAACAGGCCCTACTATCCACTGAACAATGGCTCTCTCACAACCTATTGATCCTAAATCCCAAAAAGACCAAACTCCTACTTTTCCTTCCCCGTTCTCTTTCTCATCACAAAACCTCCTTTTTTATTACATCTTCTAACAATACAAAATCCAACCTGACACCCACACAAAACTCCTAGGGGTCATTATCGATGACAAACTCAAGTTCAATCTACACATACTCCAATGTATAAAAAAAACAAACCAGAAACTAGGTCTGCTATATCGGAACAAAAATTCCTAACCCTGAATCTAGACTTACCCTGGGCCACGCACTCCTCCCCTCCCTCTTATACGCCGCCCAAGTTCTTACCAATATCCAGGCCTCCACTCTAAACAAACTGCAACAGACTTACAATAAAATAGCCAGATTCATTACTAACTCCCCATACAACTCACACCACTGCATTTCTTTAAACTCTCTTCAATGGCTTGAACTTTCCCAGTTTCTGCTATCTTATCAATTTCATATGCTACACTCTATTCTTTATAAACCCTCCTTCTGTCCATCTCTATCTTCCTTAGTCTCCATCTACATCCCATCTCGGACCCTCCGTACTTCTAACCAACAATTACTTGAGGCAAACTACTCTACAAACGCTCCCTTGCCCATGCTTGGAACAAACTTCCCCTTGACTTACATTCAATCTCCCACACCTCACACTTTAAAAATGAACTAAAAGCTTATTTTCTCAATTCCAGAACCTGCCCTTGCCATGACCCAACCTAGTCTTCCTTCCCTTTATGTACCCTCAAAAGGACCATACTTAGTACCTCATTACACCTCTCTCTCCAGTGTGTCTACTATGCATTTGCACAATTTTATACAAACAAAAAATGTTCATTGTTGACCTATTGAACTATATCAATGTAAAATTGTTACTTAGCTTATTTTTAATGCAACTTTAATTTTATGCATGTATCCCAACATATGTGAATTGTTTTGCTATAACTGCTATTATATCAATATTGTTTAAAATTGTACTTGTTTTAAAATGTATTACAGGAGCTTTTCTCCTCGGGTCTCCACTGAAAATGGGCCACAAGCCCAGTTGGACAAACCCGGTTAACAAATGCCAATAAATAAATAAATAAAATAAATAAATAATAAATAAGAATGGGTCCTTCATTGCTCAATTAACAAGCCACAGATAAGCTTAGAGTAGCCTATAGGTTACTCAATAGCCTATAGGTTACTGAATTAAATATCCACAAGTCAAGCTTCACTTGAGTAACCCGCACACGTGGCCTCAACCTGGTCTGTGACATCAACAGGACTTGCTGGCGGGACATATTTGTGTCCTAGAGACTCCCCCATCTATAGAATAAACTCTCTCTCCATGTCATGCAGAGTACCTCTTTACCACTTTTTAAGCGCAATCTGGATAACAGGATGGAAAATAGAAAATACATCCTTTAGATTCCACCTGTGTCCCTGCTGGACAGGGGCATCTGGTGCTGATTTGTCTATGCATGGGCTAAACTCTTGCCTAGGCTTATAAGGGCCTCAGGGCCAATAGCTTAGTAACTTTCTATGATCCTATGATTAGGATCGAGGAAAAATGCATCACTTTTGATTTTTGCTAACATATCTTTTGGGGATTTCTAGTTGAGCAGTATGCTTTGATTTATACATACCATAGGGGGAACTGTATTCAGTGATGGGTCTGATAAGGGAATACTGCAGTGACAGAATGACTTCTTTGGATCTTGAAGACATTCCCTTGGAAATTAACTGGAACAGGTAGAAGTATTCCCTTACTTCAGTGGAAAGATAATGACTGAATGAAAGAGCATTGCTCACGTAAGTACCCAGGTATGTTATGACTGTGTCTGTTTGAAGAGGAGTATCATTTAAAATGTATGAAGGTGGAACAGCTTGTTTACCAAATACTACCACACAGCACTTTTTGCATTTAACTTGAGAGCATTTTCAGTACAAAAGGCATGTGCATGTCATAGCTCTTGCTACAGCTGTTTACCATCTGCAGATAACAGTTTGCAGTCATCAATAAATGTGGTTATCCACACTTCAGGCATATTGGTCTGGATGTCTACAAAATAAATGCCAAATAGGAGATGTCTAGCACTGATCAAAGTGGTACCCTATTGTAATAATTTTATTTATTTATTTATTTGCTTTTGTTAACCAGGAAAGTCCACTGGGCTGAAATGAGCCCATTTTCAGTGGAGGCCCGGGGAGAAAAGCTCCAAAAAAAAAAAAACAATGTACATAATTAAGAGATTATTTAGAGAGTTAATATACAGCATTTAACAATATACAAGAGTAATAACAGCATTTAACAATATACAATAGAATAATATAGGAGTCAAAAGTGACACAGTAACTCAGGAAATGTATAGCAACATTTTGTGGAAGACTCAGGTGCTTGGCAGGTATTCAGTAGATCAGACAGATAATGATAATCTGCACTTACACAATTTGTACGCACCATGTGAGGCAGGGTGAGGCACACTGTGCTGTGATTAAGGGTGAGTGCACAATAGGGAGAGTGAAGAAGAGTGTGGGTATCTGAGAGATGAGTCAGGTTAGTAATCAGGTAACTGAGGAATTGGGGATAGTGCAAGGGCATAGCCAATGAGAGGAGAGATGTTGGTAGAGTGATTTTTTGAATGATGGGGCATTATTTATAGTCCATAGAGAAGGTGGAAGGGCATTCCAGAGTTTAGCTACAGTGAAAGAGTAAAGGTATTGGCCTACAGGGAGTTTAGGTCTCTTAACTTGGATAAGTGATTGATTTTCAGATCTTAGCGAATGGTTTGGTTGATAAAGAGTCAGAATTGAAGCCAGAGCTGGGCATTTGGAGGATTTATAGATGAATTTGTGTGCTGTGGCTAGTTGTATGTAAGTTAGGTGTTGTGGGAGTTCTAGCTAGTTCAGGGATTGTAATGAGTGACAGTGGTGGGAGGAATATTTTTCTCTAGTAACGAATTTAGCAATTTTGTTATAGCAGCCCTCTATTTTATTTTTTAATGATGATTGGATGTTTGTCAGAATGGGGGCACCATGGAGGAGAGAAGGTAGGAGAAAAGTCTGGGCAAGTGTTGTTCTAGTAGAGTAGTTTAAAAAGTGTTTATGTCGGTAGAGGGTACCAAGTTTTTGGTGTGTTTTTTTGATGGTGTTGTGGATGTGTTGGTCAAAGGTTAAGTTGTCATCTAAGGTTATGCCAAGTAACTTAGCATGGGAAACTACCTCTAAGGCAGTCTTGTTGGAGGAGAAAATGATGAAATCAGATTTATTAATGATGGTACTTTTTTTGGGCGTAAAGAGCAAGAGTTTTGTTTTATTTGGGTTGAGGGCAAGGTGATTATTTGTCATCCAGGTTTCGGTAATAGAGAAAGTGTTCTGGGTGATGGTCTGAAGTTCGGTTTCAGAGTTACCAGAGCAGATAATAGTGGAATCATCCATGTATTGAACTACAGATGCATGAGTGAGAGTGGAGTGAAAGTCATTAATAAAAATACTGAACAGGAGGGGGCCTAAGATGAATCCTTGGGGAACTCCAGTAGAAGTAATGAGAAAAGAAGAGAAAGAGTGCAACCATTTGGTGGATTGTTGTCTGTTTGTGAGGTAACTGGTGAACCAGTTAAGGATAGGTGTGGACAAGCCAAGGTGTGAGAGCTTAGAAAGGAGGAGAGGATGGGAGATGGTGTTGAAAGCATTAGAGAGGTTTACCATCATTGCAGCTGTGGTTAATAGTGTCTAGGAAGGATAGGAGAGCAGTTGCAGTACTATGGCCAGGGCAGAATCCATGCTGAGTTGTGGAAAGTAGTTGGTTTTGGGATAGGTAATCCATGAGTTTAATTTGAATACATTTTTCCATTATTTTAGAAATAGGAGATAGAATGGCTATAGGGCGGAATTTGAGATGTCTGAATTAATACCACCTTTATGTAAGGGTATGATATAAGCTTTCTTCCAAATGGATGGTACATAGGCTTCTTGGATAGATCTATTTATGAGAATGCTTATGGGGTAGCTGATGGATTTGGCAGACATTTGAAGGTATTCTGGGGGTAAACTGTCTGGGGTGGTGCTACCGGGTTTGAGTTTTAGCAGGAGTTTAGAAATAGTGGAAGTGGGAATGTGCGAGAAGGAGAAATACTGGTGGGAAGGCTTTTCTGTGGTATGGTTTGTAAAAGTGGGGTTGCTGTTGTGAGTAGCTGTAGGAAAGGTGGAAGCAAGTTTGGATATAGTGTCTATGAAGTAGGAGTTGAAAAGGGTAGCTAGTTCAGCAGGGGGTTTTGTCAGGGTTTGGGCAAGGATTGCTTTTGTTGCCAGGGTTTAATAGAGTGGAGACTGAATTCCAGAACTGTTTTGGGTTATAGTTCTGTTTGTTTTGGAGATGGAAGTAGTACTGTTTTTTATCATTAATAACTAGACACTTTACTTGATTGCGGAGTTGTTTGAAAAGCTGGATATCTATGGGGTTTTTACTATTATGTCATTTTTTCCATGCTCAGTGTCTGGTATTCATAGGTTTTTTTGTGTCTCTAGAAAGCCAAATTGCATGATTTGCTTTGATTCTCTTATTCCGGAGGGGGGCCATTCTATTGAGTATACTGAGGAAAGTTGAAATAAAAAATTCAACTGCTTCATCTAGAGGCAAATACTTTAGAATGCTCCAAATGATTTTGCTTAATGTTTCATTGAAGCTTATGGGGTTGAAATTAGTTAGACGTCTAGAGGTTCTGTACTGGTGCCCATGTAAGGATGAGGAGATGGCACGTGTTATATAGGTGGGCAGATGGTCACTGACATTGCAGGGTAGAGTTCCTGCAAATGTAATTTTTTTGGGATCGGGGTAACAGCAACTTTCACAACTTGGAATATGATGGATAGCCAATTTCCAATCTAATGGATAATATAGGGATTTACATTAAGGTTGTCTACTTTTTAATAAAGTCAGCATGGGAGATATTGTCAAAAGTCTTGACCAGATCAAGATAGGCAGTGTGCATTGCGAGATCACCATTCACAGCCTCAGTAATCTACTAGATTATGGAGACAGGATCTGCCCTTTACAAAACCAGACTGACTGAGATCTAGATCAGTTAAGTTGCCACATCTATTAAATGAATTCTGCTATGATACATTCCATGTTTTTTTAGGTAAGACTCTTGAGACTGATGGGCATATAATTGCCTGTATCTGTAGAGGAACCACGATTGTGCAGGGGAATTACAGTTGCTGTTGTCTAGGTATCAGGCAGAAACCCTGTGGATAGACTGCAGATAAAAACTTTGTAGATTTCACTGAAATCCAGCTGATCACTTTTGCATCACTGAGACTACCTGTACAGTGAGGAGATATCTGATTGACTTGATTAGCACATGGTATGTGGTAATGACTTCTAAGGTCAAATGGCTGGATTCAGGGTATCAATTGGTCTTACACACCCAATACTATATAATTCCAAAAATTACCCTAACCCCATTTATTTGAGTGGTACTATATAAGAGCAATCAGTACCCTGACACCAGTTATTTGACCTTAGGGCAAGCTGCTGACCATGTACAAAGTCTTTTGTATTTGAATATTTGGGATTCAAACTGTTTTTCTCTTTATATAGACTGAACACTTGACATAGACTCACATGTACATATACACAGATACACACACATATACACACGCACACATATACACACACACACACACACACACACACACACACACACACACACACACACACACACACACACACACACACACACACACACACACACACACACACACACACACACACACACACACACACACACACACACACACACACACACACAGATACAAAATATCAGACAAAAACAAACATCCCAGCCCAAGCAGATTGTCAGAATCAAAAAAAATTATTGAAGTGCAGTCTCCTGCTATAACGGACACCATCGTGGAGGGAAGTTACCTTTCAATATATTATGATCTGCTGGCATTGCGATTTTTGTTTTTGTTTAGTATTTAGTATTTTTTAGCAAATAGCATCCATAACTGATCAAATACTGTGTGTTTCTTAATTTAAATTGAGACCACAGTAGCCTACTGATACAAGATTATCCTGTTTTTCCATCTGAGAAATGGTTAAGAAATGACTTACAGCTTCAGAGCAGTCCTTGGTCATTTCTGATTGTTTCTTTAACACAAACTTGTCTTTGCTTTGGCTCATTAGTAGCAGTACAAAATAACTGCCTGCTCACACCCTTGTTCTCCCCCCCTTCCCTGTTTATTACCTTAAGCCAATCCCAAAGTTAATAAATATTACCTGTGGCAGGTACCATTTTTAAAACTACAATCCATTCTGCTACAGGCCCCATGAGGAGCTCAGTGTCTCTCCAGTAAGTGTTTTACAACTGTATATGCTTATTTATGTTGAATTGTGTTAGCTATCTAATATGATTTATGCTTTATTACTGGAAGTTACTATGGCATGCTAGCATTGTGTTTGTCTGCACCAAGTTGTTTTTAGTATAACAGTATGGTCTATTTGCATAGCTGCACCTTGTTAACTAATGTTATTCAAGTATATGTGTTGTGTGTAGACAGCTCATACTGGTGTCTAATTATTTCTATATAATTGTGCAGTTACTGGTTGATAGAATCACATTAGAGACCCAAGACAGAGTGCTGCTCGCTATATTTTTATCTATGATTGCATACCTGTCAGCTGAGGTCCCTTCTCACTGATGTGTTTTTCCAGTTGGCTCAGTATCTGCATATACTAGTAGTTGATTCAAGACATATTTTCCTGAAGGCAGTAGCTGTTTGCTCAGTTTGATTTTTTAATCTTTATAATATATCTTTACCATCTCAAAAGTGCTTACTCCTCTCTGTACTCTTCTTTTCTAGACCTAACATCACTCTAAGTATTCAGCTGCGGTGCCACCTTTATCTTTTATCCAACCGGTGGATACATTGTTATAAGAAAAGTGCAGTCCGGGTCTGAACTGTCTGCAAACACAAACAGCAAATGTTAACTCTGAGTATGTGTCTACCTATTTGAGCTAATATTCATTATCCCCTGGAGAGCACTCTGATTTGGCTCGTAAGCAACCCTCCCCCCATACACACACACTCATCTCCCATTTTCTCTTTTATTCCCTTCTGTTAGCAAATAGTATCCATAACTGATCAAATAATGTGTGGTTGTTAATTTAAATTGAGACCACAGTAGCCTACTGATACAAGATTATCCTGTTTTTCCACCTGAGAAATGGTTAAGAAATGACTTACAGCTTCAGAGCAGTCCTTGGTCAATTCTAATTGTTTCTTAAACACAAACTTGTCTTTACTTTGGCTCATTAGCAGCAGTACAAAAGAACTGCCTGCTCACACCCTTGTTCACCCCTCCCCTTCCCTGTTTATTACCTTAGGCCAATCCCAAAGTTAATAAATATTACCTGTGGCAGGCACCATTTTTAAAACTACAACCACCCTTTGAGCACCTTATGCTCAGCCCTGTCATAAAACTTACTAAAACTGCCTGAACTGGGGCACAGCTAACTGATAGTTCGTGGAAATACAGGGTACCTACCTGAGTCTCCACATTCACTATCATATGTTCTTTTATCAATTTACTCTGCTACCTGATTGTTCCCAGCCTCCTCATAATAGCAACTAACAGGTTCTCTGCCCGCTTCGCTCCCCACCCTGCCCCCAATTCCCTCCCACCCTCAGTGGTCCTACCTTTATTACACACACAAACCCTTCCCATCTTTCCAACAGCCAACCACAGCACTAAACTCAACACTACCTCCTCCATCTTCCCACTACTATCACTCCTCCTCAGTTAACATTTATAACCATACCATACCTATGCTCACTGCATGCAGTCTCCTTGAATATCTTACATCCTACCAAAACTCCATCATTCCCCCATTCAACCACTACCACTGTACTACTACTCGCACTACCACTCATGTCTCACCCTCACTCAGCTCGCCTCCCACCAACTCAAGAACCATCCCTATGCACCCCCCCACATATTCTATCAGCTATATTACTCAAACAAAAAGCATCCCTACAACTTAACATAGTAACCCTCCCACCATACCTATTACCCACAGAGCACGATCATAGTTTCCCTAATAAACAAACACATTCAAAAACGGAGAAAACTAATAACCTCATGCATATCAATACTAGCCCTAAGTGGAGACATCCACCCCAACCCTAGCCCTAACATCTCCAACCCCACTCCTCATAATCAGACTAGAAACCACAACTTCTCCCAAATCACAGCCAATAGAAAGCCAAGTGACTTCCTTCTACTAAGCCTAAATATTAGAACGATATCCAACAAGGTCCATGAACTCCATGCCACCATAGACTTGTACTCCCCAGATATAGTCACCCTGACAGAAATATGGCTACAACCTCACATTACCAGTGAGCAAATCCTCCCTACCAGTTAAGGCATACTAAGAGTAGCCTGGCTAAACAAGAAAGGAGGCTGTGTAGCTATAACATTTAAACAGCATCTAAACATCCAGATCTTAAAATCATCAGCTCCACAAATAGGCAATGAAGAAATAATATATACCAACCTCAAAATAAACCAAAATAAAACCATCAACATAATTGGATGCTACTTCCCACCTGGTCAAAACATCCCTCCACTAGAAAACCTCCTCAACTGGTCTACCCACCATCTCCCCCAAGAAACTATAATTTTAGGTGATTTCAATATTGACTGGCAATCCTGTTCTGGCAACCATCCAACCCATCATCTAAACCTTCATGGCTTCACCCAACTAGTCCAGTCACCAACCAGGATAAATAAAAACTCCAACAAGCACACTACCCTGGATTGGATACTAGTCAGTAAGAGCCCCCAGTCATATATAACAGGCTGCTTATCGGATAGCCTCAGTGATCACTCCCCAACATTCCTACTCAAAAAACACCTATACCAAGCTAAACCTGTCATCTACCATCAAATATGTAAAAAACTAAACTTTAACCCACTCACATTCATCTCATCCCTCAAAGAATGTAACTGGCATCCTCTAAATTACCTCAGTCTTGATGACACAGTTAAATTTTTTAATACTACCTGCCTGAGGATCCTTAATTATCACGCCCCCAAAAGACTTTCCAGAACCACAGCACAACCCTCCCCATGGCTCCAGAAAACCACTAAGTCAGAAATAAAAAAACAGGGATAAAGCCTGGGAGCACTGGCGCAAAACCAAAATCCCCTCAACTAGACAGAAATTCCTAGAACTATGCAATAGAGTCAAAAAGATACTAAAACAGGACAAATTCCAATACTACCAGTCTGCCCTAGACTCCTCCCAACACAACTCCAAACAATTCTGGTCCTCCATAAACTCCATCCTCCACCCAGGTAAAGTCAGTACCGCTCCTCCTAACATCCCTCACTCCTCCATAAATATTACTACTTCATTCAACACACACTTCACACAAACCATACTATCACTAGCTAGACAACACAAACCCCCTCCCCTCCAACCCACACCCTCAACTAGTAATCTCCCCTCTGTCTTCTCTTTTTCTCCTGTTCCTACCTCCAGCATAAAAAAACTCTTAACTAAACTTAAGCCCACCACATTAGCAGCAGACAACCTCCCAAGTGAATACCTACAAATCGCAGCTGATGCTCTGGCCTACCCAGTATCCATCTTGATTAACCGATATCTGTCACAAAGTTACGTTCCCACACTATGGAAAGTATCACATATAATTCTCCTCCACAAAGGCGGCCTCTCCACAGAACTAACCAATTACCGCCCCATAGCTATTCTCTCTCCACTCTCCAAACTACTAGAGAGATGCATTCACTCGCAGGTTTCAGACTAACTCCTTACTAACATCCTGCTTTCCAATACTCAGCATGGTTTGCGACCAAACCATAGTACCACCACCACCACTGCCTTACTCTCCTTTACTAACACTATCCTTTAGCATAAAAACAATGTCTATCTCTCATCTGCTACTTTCCTAGACCTATCTAAGCCATTTGACATGGTCCCACACAAACAACTCATCTCTGTCCTCAATAACCTATCCTTCTCTGAATCAGTCACCAACTGTTTTCAGAGTTACCTGTCTAACCACCAACAATCCATTGTATGGCAAAATGACATATCTCCCCAACTACCTGTCTCTATAGGGGTTCCCCAAGGATCCATCCTTGGACCCCTACTCTTCTCTATTTTCACCAATAATCTATCCTCTGCCACCAAACATGGCACACTCATACAACACGCAGATGACTCAACCATCATCTGCTCAGCCCAGTCCCTACCCAAACTGCAAAAATTCACACAGGAAGCCTTTTCCTCTGTTGAAACTTGGTTATCCGATGCCCAATTAATACTCAACCCAAACAAAACTAAACTACTCATCTTCCAACCCACCAAACATACTCAAAACAACTCTCACTTTAACATCACAGCAAAAGACAACACCACTATACACCCAACAGAACACACCAAATTGCTAGGAGTGGAAATAGACAATAAACTAAAATTTGACATTAACATATCCATGATCATAAAAAAGTCCAGAAAAAACTAGGAGCGTTATACAGAAATAAGCAACTTCTCACCAAAGCAGCAACAATTTCAGTAGCAAATTCCCACTTTATCTCCATCCTACTTTATGCCTCTCCAATATATACCAACCTAAGGCAATGTGATCTAAACAAGCTAGAGACCTGCTACAACAAAATCACCAAATTCGCCACAGGGGCATCCTACCATAGTCACCACTGTCTCTCACTTGCTGAACTGGGCTGGCTTGAACTCCCTCACCTCCTTCAATGGTATCAACTCACACTCGCCCACAAACTAGTAAACCATCCACTAAAAGTCTCATCCCTCCAGAATCTACTCCAACCCTATCACACCACCAGACTAAGATCCTGCAAGAAAAATCATTTACAGGTCACTAAAGCCAATAAATCTGCTGGAGAAGCACTATTGTCTTGTGCCATAGCCAAATTATGGAACTCCCTCCCACCCACAATTACCTCGATACCATCATGCACCCACTTCAAAACTTTACTAAAAGCGCACCTAAAAACATGCTGGCTATGCCCTTGCAACTCCCCCTCTAATATCACCCACCCCATCCACCTACTACCTTTCTTTCTACCCCACTAACTACCTTGATTATAGAAAGCTCGGATGCTCATAAGCCTAACTACTTATTATACAGCAGGAACTTCTTAATGTAACAATTGTTGATGTCTATTATGTACTTCGCAGATGATAAAGATTCTAGTTGTCTACTGATGTACTATGTTCTTCATCTGTAACTATGTTTGTAATTGTTAATTGCTATGTTGATCAAATTGTTAATTGCTATGTAAGTCGAATGTAACTACTGTCTGTATATTTTAACTGTGGAGCTTTTCTCCCCGGGCCTCCGCTGAAAATGGACCTACGTCCAGTCGGACACTCCCGGTCAGCAAATGTAAATAAATACATAAATAAATAAATAAATAAAAAATGTCAGACAGGTTCACTGCTGCAGCTGTTGGACTCTCATTAGTTAAAACTGACCACAAATGAGCCACCTTCAAATTGACACTAACACCAGAACTCGCAAAGGGTGAAATCAGACTAAAAAACTTCACCAAGGCAAACTATACCCTCCTAGGTTAAGGTATAAATGCATTCAAAGCCCTACCCCAAGCTGAAAGTTGTAACTACATCAAAGCACACACTAACACCCTGTACAATCATTGCATAAATGTATAAACTCCACTGTACCAGATAGAATCAAACCCAGAGCCCCAAGTAAAATACAGCTGCCGTGGTGAAATTCCAGCATCAACAAACTCTGCAATAAATGTAGAAAGTTGCTGTCCAAGAAAACAAAAGAAGGATCAACAATGGAAAAGCACCCTCTTCAGCCTTAACAGGCAAATAAGACAACTTATTTAATCCTCCAAGAGCTCCTTTGAGAGAAATCTAGCAAGTACTGCCAAGGATAATAATAAGGCCTTTTACAACTACGTACGTAACCTAAAGGGTAGGACTGAAGCATGTGCAGAACTGGTGGCCAAAGTTATCACACATACTGACCCCACAGAGATAACAGACCTGCTGGCAGATAGGTTTGGTGAAACTTTCACTCCCTTGTCCTGTCCTAACTTACAAAAAAAACCTCCCCCACCCCCACCTTATATATCTGAAAAACAGGTCCTCAATGCCCTATCCAAGACAAAGAACACAGCCTCTATGGGACCAGATGACACCCCAGGCTGTCTTCTAAACAGGCTAAAACATGAGCTAGGATCACCATTAAGTACCCTTTTCAATCATAGCCTAACCACAGGCTTTGTTCTTGTGGAATGGAGAACAGCTACAGTTATTCCCTTCCACAAAGTTGCCCTAGCAACAGACCCAGGAAATTACAGACCCATAAGCCTGACCAGCCTCATTTGTAAGGCTATGGAGCGTATCATTATGACCTCATAAACAAAGACATAGTTGACCTCCAAACCCTGGATCCTACCCAATTCGACTTTGTGAAGGGCAGATCCTGCCTGCTAAATCTGGTGGATTTCTCTGAAAGTGTGACCAAGGTCATTGATGAGGGCAAATCTGTGCACACAACATACCACGACTTGGCAAAGTCTTTTGACACAAATGTAGCAAACTGAATGTAAACCCCTTCATTGTAAGATAGGTTGTCAACTGGCTCACAAACTGGACTCCACATCAACAAGCACACCTGTTACCAGCAGGACTCCACAGGAGTCAGTGCTGGACCCCCTACTGTTTGGTATACACTTCTCAGAAGTTCAGGTCAAAACTAAAGGATTGTGGTTGACCAAGTTTGCAGACGACTGAAAACTAGGTGCAATCATTGAATCTCCAACTTATGTCAGTATAGTCCAGGAACTGGTGTATTAGTCACGGTCTCAAGCTGAATGCAAAGAAATGCATCATTAATCCCTTTGGCACAAGCAATGTCCCTTCACACTATCAAATCAATAACAATACCCTAAGTACCCATGAAGTGGCAAGGGACCTGGGATCACAAGTTGACCTCTACCTTAACTTTGACCACCACATGTCTACTATTGTAAGGAAAGCTTTCCATGTAGCTCACTTGATTAGTAAAGACATCACCTTAAGAGCAAAAGAAGTTATAGCCCCCCTATACTCGGCACTTATCCAACCCATAATTGAGTATAACTCCCCATTAGGTATGTACAGTAATAAGGACCTACAACAATTAGAGAGCCCTCAGAGATTTCTAACAAAGAAGATCAAGAGCCTCCAGTATGTACCTTTCACAGACTGACTAAAATCCCTATCACTATACTCTATATCATATAGACTTCTTAGTGAAGACTTAGGCCTGGCCTACAGAGCAACCCAAGACCCAAATCTGATAAACTTACTCCATATCTGTAAATCAAATGGGTCTAGAGCTACGTGTTCTGGGACTTAAATATGGCCTGCAACTTAAACAGGACATGGGGGGACAGATTTATCTCCCAGAGGCTGCCATGTCTTTGGAACAGGCTACCAATTCATGTGAAACAGGGCACCTCTGTGACACTGTTCAAGAGGAATCTGAATGAGTGGATGGGGAACCATAAATTCTTACTAGGGATAGTGCCCATAACCCACCTGGACATGGTCAGTCATAATTAAATCCAATTTTGGGTACTGACTAGTACTTCTATGGTATTATATTGAGTTGAAATGGCTACGCTTAAAATGACCTCCAAGGCAATAGCCTAGTAATCCCCTATGAGCCTATGTGTATACTTTTCCCAATGCACCAACTGAAACATCTTGTTTCTCTTTTTGTGGATTTATTTATGTATATAGATTGGTAGATAATTTAGAACCAAAAGAAAGATTGTGTGACCTTCCAGTTGTAAACTACAAAAAAACCCCAACAAAAGTGAGAAAGCTCACATAGTGACAAAAAATGAATGAGCAACTTTCTATCCTACCAGTTTTAAAATTTAGGTTTGTTAACTTATAGTTATGAATTAGTGCTTATGTTGTACTGTTTCATTTTTTTTATCATTTTTGATGAGTATTATGTTATGTATATATTTATGAAATGGTCTTATTTTGCACATATCTTGTTGACTGAAGCCTTAAACGATAAAGAGGGCAATTCAATAAAGCCTACATGGAGTGATTTTCCATGTAGGCATAGTAGCACGGAGCTTACACAGAAGTAAGCAGCTGTGCAATCCAGTAAACAGAGTAGAGGGGCGTGCCCGGGCGTGTGGACATGGAAGTGTCCATGGCATGCAAATCACCTTATAAGCAGGTGAACTGCATGAAAATGAGGGTGCTGCAGACCCCGAGTTGGTGTCCAAAGTGTACATGGAAATTTTCCATGTAAAAGAAAGTAAAAATTGAACAGGGGCTGTAAAAGCCTATTTAGAATGTCATGAATTGCATAGTAGGCACAGATATGTGCAAAAAATGCCCTGTGTGTCCAAAAAATAATGCAAAATAGTATAATATATATTTTTAATACACATATTACATTTGCATGCAAGCAGCTGTGTGCAAACATAGCGTTATGCAAAAAAAAATATTAAAAAGTTTAAAAACTAAAGATAAGGCATGTGAGAATAATGCATTATAGGGCCGTGCATGGAGTATGTACAATGGTAGATTTCAGTGGTTGCTAAGGAGGAAGGCCCTGGAATAGTGAATTATCAAGGTTGTATGCAGGGATCTGTATGCAAATGAGCTGGGGTTATTGAATAGCAAAAATGGGCCACTGTGTCCACAGATAAAAATCCATGTAGCCTCAGAACCATGTTGGTGTCCACAGAAGAGCTTGCTGACATGAAAAGGGGGTGTGTCACAATACGTTTAAGTGGATTAGAGCTCAGCGGCGCAGGGGATGTGTCCAGTGCTGCTAAGCTTTGTTTAGCTGCAGGGTATGTGTTTTAGCTGGTTTGAGCTATGCTGAGTGTGCCCGTACATGGGGTGTGTCCAGACTGCTAAGCAGTGCTTATATTAGTGGTGCGACTGTATGGATTGTAATAGAATGTATAGAGTTCTGCAAGTGTATGTTACATTGTACCTAGCATTGTGAATTTCTGGTACATTATTGGCAAATAATTATAGGTTGATATTAGGAAATGCTGACAGACATTTGAGTTACTGACTCCATACACATCAGGTAACCTATGCTAATGCATGACTTGCTAGTCTCTGAACTGTTTACATTTGTCTGGCCAGTAGTTAATCCTTCTCCTTGTATTTGGGCCTTTGTCCCACTATTGTTCATGGCTGTTTCAGATTTCCTGCTGTAAGTATGATGTGACTGGAGTACATGCTATAACAGCACACAAAGGGTGACAGTCTACATACCTCTCACTGTACATGTTTTTGCAGGATGTCCAGCATTCCGCTCTATATGTCTGTTCCGTTCCTCATACAGTTGTGGTTTCCTGGAGCCTAATGAAAAGTACTGACACAGTTAAGTGATGACCTTTGCATCCTTCTGCTAATCTGACCTGTTGCAATCTGCTGCTATACTAGCCACCTACTACGTTACTCAGAGCATGTATAATGTCTGTATGTTTGCCCCTCTGCCACCCATTATCTCGGCCTTTCTCCAGTTTTCTGGCATGAACAGATTGTGGCATATTGACAGTCTGTAGGATTCCTACCATATGAGTACCTCATATGCAAAAGTTGTAGGTGCAGCCAACTTCCAACCATCAACACCATACACCATGCTAATGTCCTTAGCCCAGTGAGGCACAGCAGCACTGGAATGTGAGGTTTAATTACTCATACTATCAACAGCAGACAGACAGACATACACTGTGACCCCTGCTATGACTCCTGTGTTTTGTGGAAAATAAGACATTTGGGCAGGTTCTTTGTGACAGCCCTGTGATTGTGTGGTCTGCAGATATATCATTGCAAACATACTGTTACTAAAGTTGTATGGGAACACTGATGTGTTGGGGGTAGTGGACTCTGGCATTGACAGTAGTGCATCTGTCCTATGACCATGCTGTTTGGCATTTCCCTTGCATACTGCAGTGAGTTTTCCAGCCATGCAGCCTAATGGATATTATGGGGTGCTCAGTATAGGACAGAGTACCTGTTGTCCCAAGTAGCTGTTAGGTCTCTGCATAGTAACCCAGCAACCCACTCTATTCCCTTACATACATGTAGCAGGTCCATACATATGCTACCATAGTGTAGTACCCTGCACATTTGTTGTAAAGGACAGTGACTTACCTTGTGAACACAGCAGTTGAGAGACCTGTGTTTCAGGGCTGAGTGTCTGATGCACAGAGTACACAACCAATACATGGTAAGGTACTGGTTGTGTGGTATGGCTGGCATCCTTTTTAATATGTATGTGAGTCAGAGTAAGGTGTCAATCCTAGAACCCTAGGTTGTCAGTGCATGTACTATGTGTTGCCTCTTTGCCAAGGGCAGGGCATACTGGGCATGCCTAAGTCTGCCTACTGGGACAGGTTCAGGGGGTTCCTCCTCCTAGTCCCCCTGTGGGTGTGGCTGTGGGGCCCTTGACACTGGTGGAGGGCTTTATGTCCCTTCCTTGTGCTGATCCTGCTGCAGCTATTTCTGCAGGATCATATTATGCAGCATGGCACATACTGTGAACATCTGTGCACATGTGACTGGAGAGTACTGCAGGACTCCACCAGATATATCAAGGCACCAGAACCATGACATGAACAGCTGAAACACATGCTCTATGATGTTCCTAGTTTGTGCGTGTGCCTCATTATGGTATTTTTTAGTAGGTGTGTGTGCATTTCTGATTGGTGTCATCATCCATGGTTCCCATGCATAGCCAACATCCCCCAGTAGATGGTCAAACGAGATGTCCTCCCTTGCCAACATCTGATACTGTTGTAATGTGTGCTAGATATGGGAGTTGTGATAACTGCCAGGGCTACCAGCACACACATTCATGATAAGACCCTGGGCATTGCACATAACCTGGCAGTTGATGGAGTGATACCCCTTGCAGTTGACGTAGACTCTACCCTCCTCAGTGGGTGCTACTTTGATGTGTACATGAGTGCAGTCTATGGCACCCAGTACCTCAGGGTAGGGTGCTACATGGTAGAAGAGATGCATACTGCTGGCCCTCTCCTCAGGGGTGTGGGGTAAGTAAATATGCTCACTGGCATGTGTTTGTATGTCAGCCAGGAAGTGGTGGAGTACCCTGAATGCAGATGCCTGTGTGACCCCCATCATGTCCTCACTTGGTCTTCGAAAAAAGTACCTGTAGCTAGTATTCTAAGGGCTACACATACATTTGTTTCCACTGGGATGGGTTCCTCTCAGTTGGCTCTGGGTCTGAGTTGAGGAAGGCGGAGCTCAATGGGTTCTTGTAGTATATCCCTGTCAACCCTGTAGTGCTCTACAATCTCCAGCTCATGTAGCTCCTGGAAGGTTACCCTGGGCTTGAACACTCTTCTCCTTCTCAATCGAGGCTCTACAGCATACTCTCTAGCTCAAGCATTCCTATCATACCAGACCTTTTTCTGCTGTTGGGCTTCAGTCAGGTTCTCCTGGGCCAAGCCCGTGAGTTCCCTGAGCCTTGTCCTGAGGTTTAGGACATATGCCACAACAGACTCCTTGTGAGATTCACACTTACCATCTCACTCATCTTGAATCATATCTAGAGGTCCCGTAACCCTATGCCCATACAGCAACTCAAAGGGTGAAAAACCTGCGGATTCCTGGGGGAACCTCTCTGTAAGCAAACAGCAGATGGGGCAAATATTTGACCCACTCCCTCTTAAACTGGTTTAGTGTAGAGTTTAACCTCTCAAGAATACCATTAGTCTGGGGATGGTAGGGCTGGTCTTTAAGTGCTTCACCCCACAGTACTTCCACTGACAAGCCCGCAGGTCTGACATGAAATTGGTACTTCTGTCAGTCAGTATTTCTTTTGGGAAAGCTACCCTGCTGAAAATCTCTAACAAAGCATTTGCCACCTTTAATGCCTCAATGGAGGACAGAGCCACTGCCTCAGGGTATCTGGTAACATAATCTACTACCACTGGGATATACTTTTCCCTGTGGAACTTAGGTTACTCAGAGGCCTCTCAATATCCATGGCTACTCTCTGAAATGGCTCCTCAATCACAGGCAAAGGCATCAAAGGAGCTTTTACCTTGTCTGCTACCTTGCCTACCTTTTGGCACTGCTCACAGGTCTTGCACTACCCTGTTACATCTCTAGAAATCCCAGGCCAATACAAGTTCTGCGTAATATGTTTCTTTGTACACTTTATACCCATATTACCTGCAAAGGGAATATCATGGGCTATGGCTAGAAGTGCCAAATGGTAGGCTCTGGGCACTACCAACCGCTGTATTCTCTTACTCTCTATCCCTCCCTCAGGGGTCCACTCTCTATACAGTAACCCTTTGTCTCAGTATACAGATTCCTCCTTCCCTTGAGAATCAGGTGCCTCACTAGCTACCTCCCTCAGGACTTGTAATGTAGGGTCTGAAGGTTGAGCCTGTCTCAACTCTCCCTTCGTAACCATTCCCAGCTCCCCTTCCACAGGAAGTCTGGCATCCCCTGACAGTGGTGTATCATTGTCAGCCTGGGTACTACTACTCACTTCTGCCCTTGCAGTCACTCCATCCAAGAAAACATCAGTATCCACAAGCAGCCATGGCTCGCCTTCAGTCTCACTGCTACAGGGTAGCTCCCCTCCCTGAAGTAACCACCTCACCAGTCCTGGCTGCAAGTATGCAGTCTGTCTGGGTCTCCCCCAGGCTACCAGGTTCACATGCTTGTCTCCAAGCCTGACTGTGTGCAACTGCATACACACACAGTACTGCATTATCAAAATTATTCCCTATCATGACATCTGCAGGGTGGTGGTTTGGTATCCTTGTTGTCTCAAGACAACCTACTGTTGGCATTTTGTCATTCCCACTTACTGGCTCCACCACGTTTTGTTCCCCACCTTACCTCTGTGTATCTTTATATGCTACATGACCCCAATGGTTGCATTTAAAACATTTAACCATTGGTCCTGGACATGTACCTGGACTAGTGGCTTCCCCTGCTACTGGCAGACTCTGTTGAGGCAGTCTGGGATGCACAACATGGGTTCCCTTAGGCCCATGAGCAGCACTGGGTGTCCCTTTCTTGTGCAGTGATGCCCTGCTTGCTAGGTATAGGTCTCCCTTCTTCCCCCAACTCATCCGCAGTAGTGCATTGTTGATCTGCTAATCTCCCATATCCTCAAAGTACTAAGAGCTTGTTCACTCACCAAAAGGTCTGCCAGCCCTTTAAAAGTGGTGACCTGACATCCACTCAGCCACCTATGAAAATAAGTGCTTAGTTCAGCAACATATTCACACACACACTTTCATCTGCCTTGGGTCTATGGTCAAGAAACTTTTTCCTACAAGCTTCAAATGTTAACTTAAAACATTCTAGCAAACACATTTTGACTGCATTATAATTTAAGCAATCAGTATCAGACAGTTTAGAAATTACAATTACAGCTTTACCATGGAGTAAGGGGGTCAGGAACCATACCCAAAGCCCTTGGTCAACATTATACTGCTTGCATACTCTTTCAAACATGTGAATGAAACTATCAAAAATACCCCCCCTGTAAATTATGGAAGAAATTTACTGACTTTTGTTGATTCTGGGGTTCAGTTACTCCCTTCCCCATTACCTCCATGACTCTGGTGAAGAGTCAACATCTCCTTTTCATGTTGCCTCTGCCTCTCATTCACCTCAGCCTCCAGATGTCTCAGTCTCTTATTCTATTTCCAAACACTTGGCCTCCAACTCAGGTCACTTTAACTCTAGATGGAATTTAAGTCCTCTGTGGAAAGGTTGAGCTGTCCATTTTCTGAGAGATGTACATCTCCACGGCCAGTCTGATTGTCCTCCTGGTTGCTATTCTGCGATGGAGCTGTGGCTAAAGCTGCTGTCATGTCTGCTTTAGTCAGGTTGGCATGCACCAATCCTTTAGCCTGGCACATCTCAGCCAACTGGCTCCTTGTCAGCTTGTCATACTCCTCTGCTGACATGCTTGCCTGCTCTCTCTGACTAAAAAAGCAAACAAAAAAAAATAAAACTATTGTGATATGAACTCTGAATGTTCACTGTGTGGCTGATTGAGAGTACAAACACCTTCAGCAACCACTGTACACAGGATACAGGAATTCAATATCCACATGACTACAAGCCAATTAATATGTGATGTGGCTAACTCACCACTGTCAATCAATTAATATATGATATGGATATCCCACCACTGCCAGACAATTAATATGTGATGCCCCGCACTGGCCCAGTAATCAAGGAGCCTCAATCCTCACGACTAGCACCACTGAGGGACATACACATTGGGAGGTTGACAAGTACACACACAGTTTTCCAGATCCCCAGTAAGACTCCCCACTGGCACATCTATAGGGTTGAGATCTCAGATGAGTGGCCAAGCCAAAACCTCCAGCACCCTCTCTGTCCAACCAGTGCTTCGTGTCCCTGCCCAAGTAGCTGACACACACACACACACACACACACACACACACACACACACACACACACACACACACACACACACACACACACACACACACATATACTTTGAGATTTGATTTATACACAAACACACACATGGGAAAGGCTGGCACAGGTTCACTAGCTATGCCCACTTCTGCCCAGTCTATAAGGTAGCACCAGCTGCCACCAGCTACTACTTATCAGCTACTTAAGGCCCTTACAAAGGGTGACCATTCCTACTGTGTAATGTTACTATTATCCAAATGGTAAGTGTGACCAAGAGTTTTAATGCTTTTTAGGAGTAGCCTGTACAGTGTCACCAAATACATATGCAAGTACTCTAAGAGCTTAAATATCTCTGGACAAACCATCCACAATTAAATGGTTTAAATATATTTAATAATAAATAATAAAAGAACAAAACAATACTCAATAACTCAACACAGTGACTGCAGAGTTCAGAATCACAGGAAATATTTTATAACAACATTGCAGGACAGTCTCAAATAAATACAGAAAACATCTAACCTAATCTTTGCTATATTCCTATCTATATCTAAAGGATACTATGCCGTAAATAACTTACCTACAGAGCAAGGCAAATGCAGATGAGAAGTGCTGAATGGATGTTTCTAGATCCAAGACAAGATACAAAATGCACACTCTTTTCTGACAGATTTCTTAAATTGATAATCAACATTACTGCTGGGTTAGCTTGGATGACATCATTCTTTGTCACCTGCTTTCAGTTCCCAGGCTAATAGAAACTTACAAAATTTAACATTTCTCTGTGAAAAATACATATCTCTCAGATGTTTGCTTAGAGCTGGAAGTCATAAAACAATTAAATACTTTTACATTTCAGACTTAGTAATTACTTCTCTCCAAGACAATAGAAAGAAACATCTATCTCTAGACGTTGGATCTGTTTGCTGCACTGAAACTACTTTTATAGCACATCATAAAGTGCTTTTAATTTCAACTTATTTTTTTGAAATGTTGTAAGTTAACTCTATGTGTTCCAGCTTCTACTATTAAAACATACATTTGCACAGGTATATAGTTTTTTATACATTTCTGTTATTTTCCAGTAGGGTACACTGTGGTTTCATTCTTGAAGCTCAGTACATAACACACAGTTCTCTTACATTTGTAGGACAAGCATATGAATCATATTACTATTCACAAATGACACATGATTATTTACAAAATTCCAGATAGCTGGGCTGGCAGTGTCACATTTCTATAGAAATCATATTAATATTTTCAAGTGACATATAATTATTTACAAAATTCCAGATAGTTGGACTGGCAGTATTTCCCTGGTGTTACAGATGGTAACAGACCAAGGCCGCATTATGACAGAATCTGCCCAACCACAGAACCCTCTGCCTGGAATGTCACCCTGTACACAGACAACAGTGAGCAGGTGATGTAATGTGCAATAGCTTCAATGTAGGACTTGGACAGGCCATATTGTCATTGGCGAATTGTCCACCTAGCAAACTGCAACCAGCCAAACATGGCAAAACTGGTACCTGTACATACATAGTAGAGGTATTAACAGGTAACCCACCGCTAGGACACTAGATACACTAACAGCATAAAGTAGGTTCACATGCTGTGCAATACAAAGCACTTTGCATAGTCCACAAGTACTGTGACTGCAGCCATGTGTACAATAATTTAACCAGTGGCACATGCAATACATACTGTGAGCTCTAGTGTGTAATAGTAATTAGGTAGGGATTCTAATCTCACTTCAGCCACTTTGTGTGGGTGTGCAGGTATCTCCCTAACAGCAGTGCAGACATGCCCATCTGGTCTATGTCTTTGCAATACTGAATCATTTTATGGCCCTGTGATTAGCATCCTGCTGGACATTGGCCTCCCTGTCTATAACTGCTGATGTAACTCACCTTAACAGCACTGGCTGACATTCTACTAGAAGATAAGCTCTGTGGCGTATGCAATAAATACATCATGCTTTACTGTATACTACTAGATAGGTAGGGGTTCTAATCTCACAACAGGCAGCTCTTAGTGTGTGTATGTAAATATATCTCCTTGCAGCAGTGTGTCTATCTCACCTATCTCTGTGCAATGGCTATACATTTTAAGGCCCTCTGCCTACCTGCCAGCCTCCCCATTGACCTCCTTTACAGGGCCTTCTGATGTCATCCAGCTTAACAGCACTGGCTGACAATCTCAAGATAGATAACCTCTGTGGCATATGCGATAAATACTTAGTGCTATAGTGTATAGTAATTGATAGGCAGGGATTCTAATCTCAATAAGGCAACGTGTGTGTGTGTGTGTGTGTGTGTGTGTGTGTGTGTGTGTGTGTGTGTATGTGTGTGTGTGTATATGTGTGTGCATGTGTATGTATATGTATGTGTATGTATGTGTGTGTGTGTGTGTGTGTGTGTGTGTGTGCGTGTGTGTGTGTGTGTGCAAATATGTCTCTTTTCAGCAGTGTGCCTGTCTCACCTATCTCTGTGCAATGAATGGTTGTATATATTAAGACCCTGTGCCTACCTGCTAGCCTCCCCATTAGTCTCCTTTACAAAGCCTGCTGATGCCATCCACCTTAACAGCACTGGCTGACAATCCTAGAACAGATAAGCTGTGTGGCACATGCGATAAGTACACAGTGTTCTAATGTATACTAATACATAGATATGGGTTCTAATATCACTAAAGGCAACTCTGTGTGTGAGTGCACAAATATATTCCTATGCAGCAGTGCACATACGAGTGTGCAATTATCATGCATTTTATTGCCCTCTGACTAGCTGCTGACCCTAAATCACCCACATCTACCTAGGCATAAATGCTATCTGCCACCACCTACATTTGTATGTACAGAACACCCAAGTGAGCCATATCAAGGATAGCAGGCCTCATCACATGGTATTCATGCATGATTATGCTGTCTGCCCCCATTGTCCCTGACACACTGTTCTACACATATGCACCTAGGTAACCACGCATGTATACAGACCTACCTTGCTGATGTCATATTTCCGCAGTGCTGCCATGCCATCCTGAGCCACTGTATTGCCACCAAGTGTCCATAGCTTAGCCACTTAGACCCCTGGAACAGAAACCTGCACAGTTTTGTGAGACACCTGTCATTCCGCAACACTACTGCCAACCTAACATCATGCAACCAAAGTACACAAAGTCTGATGTGTATTCATGACACTTGCCAGCATACAGCACCTGTCATGGCATAAAACTACTGCACTACAAATATACATGTAATGTAATATAGTTATCCTGTGCATCAGACACATATTTGCATATCCCTGCATTGATTGTATGGATGGCAGGGATGTGGCACATGTATCATCACATGCACAGGGTGTGGGGATTCCAGAGGCCTAGGCTGTGCCAAACAGTTGACAGTATGTGTGTGAATCAGGAAGGGGTGCTGGTTAGCTGGGCCATAGAGAGGTGCCATGTGTGTCTGTTGGTGACCTGCCTGTGACAGTAATGTTTGAGTGTGTCCATGTACACAGTCAAACTAGGTGTTAGCCTTATATTTGTGTATGTTGGACAGCTGTGGACTGTACATGGCAGAGTGGACACTTCACCATCTCTTACCATGAACATGGGAACTGGCTCTGCCAGGAGTGGCACTGGTACCACCATGCCCAAGGTCAGATGCAGTGCTAGTAGCTGATGGTAACTGGTGTCTGCTGGGCCATGTCCACCATGGGATCACCCAAGACCACATGCCCATGACCTTCCATGTCATTGTGTAGACAGCATACTCCCTTCTGTAGTGCTGGAGGTACTGCCACTATGGGAGCATGAGTGTGCATGGCCACTTGGACTCTCAGCAGATGGTGTTGCTGACCTATGTCCATGTGTCTGATGCCCTACTTCCAACAGATGTTCCAGTAGAGACAATGTGCAGTCCAGTACTGACAATGTCTCATCCCACCATCTGTTCACTACATCAGTGAAACGATCTATGGCATCACCAATGTGGTGGAGGGAGTCATGGATTTCAGGCTGTGCTGCATCCATGATCCTGAGCATCTGCCTGGTGTCACATTCAGAATGTGCCTGTGCTTCCATGATGGATCGAAACATGCGTCGTTTTACCTGTGATGTGACACGTGACAGGTGGTGGATGGGCAACAGTCCTCCTTTGAGCACTCCTGTCAATCTGCCTGTGTGGGACCTCACCAGATCTCTGGCTATGGCTAGTGTCTTCACTCAATGATGCCATAGTTGCCAAACTCTGCTGTTCCATGTTGCCATACTCTGTCTGATATCTGTGGCAACAGGGGATTGGGTATGTGTGGGCATACTGACTGTGTGTGAGAACAATGGGGGAGGAAGTGGGATGTCAACCCCTGGGACAGATTCAGCCACCAACAGCCCCACCTGTGCCTCACTATGGCTACCATCATCATCATCAGAGTCCAATGAGACACTGGCATCAGCTTGTGAGGGGGATAAACTCCAACACCCATGATTATCTGTGAAGAGGAAGACAAAATAAGTACATTACTGTACTATTATGTATGGTAATGCACACACACACACACACACACACACACACACACACACACACACACACGCACACACACGCACACACACACACACACACACACACACACATGAGGAGACACAACTTCATTACACATACCACATCTTATTTCTGATCCCATACACAACACACAAGCAGACTACAACATACACAGACAAGACAGTCCCTTTATAACATGCAACATACACAAACAAGACAGGCCCTTTATAACATGCATTGCAGCTACGTCCGGTTAATGTTGACAGTACTCTACACCTGTGTGATAAGCAATATGTCAGTGTATGTCATAGACCTACACCTAATACACAGTGCACCTGTCTTAAGCATACTATGCCAGTTACAGTATCACTGCCTCAGGTATGTACCATCTCCATATTGTGTGTGAACAGGCACCTGTGAGTGACTGCCTCCTGTATAGCAGACTGCATAGACCTTCTCAAATATAACTGCAAATGTGTTACTGCTCCTACAAATACATAACTGCGATTACCCATTCAATGCACTTCAGTTAACCCATCCAAAATTGAACATACAAGTATTGTACTCTGGCTAAGCATAACAATTGTGCCTAGGGAAAATTGGCAGCCCTTAAGATTCTTAGGGTATACATGATCTGTAAAACAACAGTATCACACTTACCAGGTGCAGAACCTTGGACTCCAGCCACACCTGACGTATCTATGGAAATGGGATGAAAATGTATTGTCAGCAGTACCAAATGTGGCATTTTTGCAGGGTAATATGTGCATATATCCACATATACAGTAGCTAATGTTTATACTTTACTACCTATTTTAGGTGCTTTAACACCCAAGTCAGCTGCTCGCTCAACTCTACTGTTTCTCCTTAGCTAAACAACAACCCTCCGGTTAATATAAAGCTGTCTCACCAATGTGTGTACGACCACCTCTGCTTCTAATAAAATGTTTATTCCACAATTTTATTAGAAGCAGACGTGGTCATACACTCACTGGTGAGTCCGTGGCTGTGAGAATATTGGTCATTGTCTTTTTTTGTTCAAATTTAATATAAAGCTGTGTAATACCAGTATTCAGAACAGTCTGCCATGATAGAACCCCTTACATTAGACCTGAGTAGTCTACTGCCCTGCACTAGCTAGCTTTGCCTCCCTCCAACCTACCTGATTGTTTTTTTTTCTTTCATCTGTCCTACTCCCATCCTAGAAACTTACAGTTCACAGGTCTAAACCTGTTATTCCTAGCCACCTCCTCTGGTCCAGTAGTCCCTCCCCTCCACCTTTCTTCCCCATCCTTTGCTTACCATTACCTAGGCTGTGATATCCCCTCCCACCTTTATGAAACTCTACCAATAGGGGTTCACACTGACTGACTCCATTTTTGAATCTAAATCACCTCTCCCGTGAATGCATTCCCCCTTCCCTCGGCATTGTGTGCATAGTAGTAAGTTAAATGTTTGATCTATGTTTTTGGTCTCTGATAATACAACCATGCTTTATTTTTTTTTGTTTTATAATGTAATGTTACCAACTTGTCCATCATAGCAGTATTAGAGTGAGCTGTAAACAATTTAAAAGACTTCTATATATTACGCTACATCGCTAATTACTTTTTCTTATGTATCCTGTATAAGATATACTACTGATGTTTGATGCTCCCTGAACTGAAAACTGATGCTGCTTGATTATTTTTGCAATTGCTGCAGCCTTCTCTAACTGTGTATGTATTTAGTGTGTTAGTTAGAAACTCGCCTCTGTGGTTGCTTAATTTAAACTTTTTGGTGCTTTTCCTGGTCAAGATTATATATGCATTGCCTGTAATGTGTTATCTACGTTTCTCTTAAAGTCTCCTTTTCTCTATCTCTACTTGCACCCACTATCTTAGACTGGATCCTTATGTCTGACCCTTGTGTCTATCACAATCCTGGCATACTTCCCAATTCCCTAAGTGACCATTCCCCTATCTGCAACTATATATACTCAAAACTGTCTCCCAAACAATACCTTTACAGAGAACATCATAATCTGAATCAATTTGACCCTAACAAATTTAACTCCACTCTGGCCAACATCAACTGGACCTTCCTATATAACCTCCCCCTTAATGATGCTGTTACTGCATTCAACAAGATATTCCTTGATATACTAAACAACATGGCCTCATCCAGAAAAATCAGGATAAAATCTAACTGTGCTCCCTGGCTCACCAAGCAAACTCACTCTAATATGTAACAGAGGGATGCTCCTTGGAAAAGCTGGTTCAAAAATAAAACTCCAACCCTACTCCAGCAATACATAGAACTTAGAAACAAATGTAAAAAAACCTCAAACCTTGCTCACCCTCTGCTACCACTCTAACTCCCCCCTTCCTTAAATTTGCAGGCAGCTCTATTGCCTACCCTGTTTCTATCCTTATTAATTGCTCCATCACCAACCCAATATATGGAAACCTTTTTACAGTATTCCTCTCCACAAAGGCGGTAACTTCACTGGCCCCTCAAACTTCCACCCAATAGCTATACTATCCCCACTTTCCAAGATACTTAAAGAATGTGTTCACTCCCAGCTACTTAAACACTTGCTTGAAAATAATCTCCTAAATCCCACCCAGCACAGTTTTAGACCCCATTACAGCACCTCTACTAAACTTCTCTCTTTCACCCAAACAGTGGCAGAAGCCCGTGATAACAACCTACTTCTCTCTTGTCTATTCCTGTACCTCTCTAAGGCCTTTGACACAGTCTCCCACTCTAAACTGTTATCTAAAGTATACACATCTTCATCTTTCTTCTCTCACTATATCCTGGTTCTCTAGTTATTTATAAAACAGACTACAATCTGTATGCTGGCAAACCACTACCTTTCCTTTTCTGCCCATCACTACTGGCATTCCCCAAGGGTCTATCCTGGGTCCTCTCTTGTTCAATATCTTTACTAACAACTTACACTCTGATACCAACCTCTTAACCCTTCTACAATATGTTAATGACTCCACCCTCATAACCACTGCCCACACCATCCCTGAACTCCTTTCTTGTATCCAAGACACTTTCACCTCCATCAAGTCCTGGCTCAGAGACAATCAGCTAATATTAAATCCCCAAATAACTAAACATTTGCTGTTCCTTCCTAAAAATATTGTACAGCATAAATTCTCTTTCTTCATCTCTTCCCTCAACAACATAACCATCAGATTCAAACTTCACACCAAATCACTTGGTGTCACCATCGACAATGAGCTTAAATCCGACATACATATCAATCTTTGTATAAAAAAAACCAACAAACACTTGGCCTCCTGTACCGAAACCAGAAATGTCTTTCTCCCTCCTCAAAACCCTCCATAGCCACATCTCTCCTCTTACCCTGTCTACTTTATGAAGCCCCAATCCTTACTAACCTTCAATCATCTCTTCTCAGCAAACTGGAACAAACCTACAATAAAATATCTATATTTGCCGCAAAAATCCCCTATAAATCTCACCACTGCCTTGCTCTTAAATATTTGCAATGGCCTGAATTCCCAAAACAACTTCTCCTCCCACAACTGCATATAACTCACTCTAACCCCATATCCTGCCCCTCTATCTCCAATATCATATCTCAATGTAACCCCCACTGTCAGCTCCGTTCATCAGACAAACATCTTCTGGGCATCTACAAACCATCAAATAACATTGGCAAGTCATTATATAAATACTCAGTTGCTCACTCCTGGAACTACCTTCCTCATAATATTAAAAGTATCCCCCATAAGTCCCAATTCAAACTGGCACTCACGCACTACCTACAGAGCACCTGGTCCTACCCCTGTCTAGCTACAACCTGATCCCACTCACCTTCTTTCCCTATACCACTTCCTTATACTCTCCATCTTTTCTACTTTTTCTCTTCTTGCTCCTCTTATTAGCAAATCAAACCAACTCCCACTATGAGTGCATAATCTTTTTCCTCCCTTGCACCCTCACCATAATGTTGGTACTATACATATGAATATACATTTATACAAAAAGTTGTACAAAATCTTATATTTGTGTGAACATCTTTTGTTGTAATAATTCTCATTACAATGTAATTTCCATTTTGTACATTGTAATTGCAATTGGAGCTATCTGGTCTCCTTTTGTGGTATAAATTTTATTATGATATAATTTCTTTTTGAATGTTTGTAATTGCAATTGGAGCTTTTCTCCTCAGGTCTCCACTGAAAACGGGCCATTTGTCTCAGCTGGACCAACCCAGTGAACAAATGACAATAAATAAATAAAGAAATAAATAAAGTGATGCTGCCTACATTGCTGACATTCTGAGTAGGTGTGCACAACTGTGTGTTTAAACCAAATCCCCACCCCTCCAAAGCAGATACACCTGACATCCATGGACTGGTATGCAGAGGCTGACACTATGACTGATGCAGTATTACAGTGATGGACACAGGAAGCATAACCGGATGCTCCTCTGATGGGGATGCTGTGGCACCTACCTCCACGATGTTTGGGGTGATGGATGCTTGGGAGCTGGTGGTTGATCCCAGGTTCGCCAGGAATTCCTCTGTGGCCGAGAGTGGTTGTTCTGTTACAGGTCCTCCAGGGGTGGCAGCACGGTCTCTGGCCCAGCAGGTGCCTTTTGCCATGCAGCATTAACCATATCTTTGGCCTGGTGTCAGACCTACTCATAGGTTCTGTCCTGTTGGCCTACTAGATTGAGTGCTGTGACAAGGTCAGCCCACAGTGTTGCATGTCGTTCATGATGCTGACAACTGCTGCACAGCAGAATGGTATGATTCAGTCTGAGGCCATCCAGGATAACATTGTTTTCAACAGCAGAAAAGGGAGGATGGCTCCTTTGATACATCCTTCCTGAAAGACAACAAGAGGGGAACACATCACAGGACTAGCTATGTCGACATCTACTATGTACAGACCCTGCACAACCAAAAATGGCCTACACTATCCACTGTTAACTCTCACGGCATGTTTTGCAGTCTATCAACACACTATGAGTGGCTATCAGCAACATAGTAGTGATACTGGTTATGTCTCTGTGTGCTGTGACAGAGTCTGCTGTATGTCTCCACACCCATCCATGCCATCTACTGTGGTGTGCCCCCTATGGAGAAAGTCCCACTACTATGGCATGCAGCCACTGTCAGACAAATAGGTGTGTGTTATTAAAAGTATATGGGGGCAGTCCAGCAACACCAGTGTGCCAGAATGACAGACAGAAATGCAAACCTGCTGTAGTATATCTTCCCTGTAAGTGTCCTACCTCTCTAGTACACAGATGTTTGCAGAATGTGTATGTATGCCTGATATATGTGGTCCTTCTGGCACACATATGTGGCCAGTAATCAATGTTTTTTTCTCAGAATATACTGTAGGGAATCTGGCTATCACATGCAATAACCCTCAGACAACAGTTATGCTACAGTAATATTTGTTAATCTAATCATACTCTTACTTTGTATGACTAATATGTACACTCTGTCACTGAGGTTTGGCCTGTGTCCCCCACTAATAATGGCCATGACCTGAATTTTTGCTATAGTGGTTTGCCAGGTACATTAGCCAAAGCTCTCAAGTGATGACATATAAATGTTAACAAAACAGTGACCTAGCCAGAGTACATCAGGGACAGTCAGGGACACATTTACAATGTCTGAACTATTCCTGTATGACATTCACAGACTGAGAGGAGCTGTATGACAGTACATTATGTGATATTACAGCTGTGTCCACTCTTACTTACTGTCGATATGCCTACAGCATAATTCAGTGGCTTTCATACAGGAACCAACCATTGTAGGAGGGAATGAGTGAGGGGGCCACAGGTGTAATGCCATTCACAGCAGGCACAGTTTAGAGGCATGCCTGTAGCTGTTGGACAGCAGAGTATCGCCAACATATCATTCCCTGAGATGTACTAGAGGCCTACTGTTGTAATTCCTATTCCTCTGCTATCCCAGGCTTCTCATACATCAATTAATGTTTATTTGGCTGTGTATTTGTGTAGTGTCTGCATCACAGTCCCAAGTACACTGTCAATTTCCCCATTATATGTACTTGCAGAGTGTCACTGGCAATCGGAATATGTTGGTGGAAACACTTGCTTTAATTCAGGCCTAGTGGGCTAATGTACTGTGCTGTAGTTGACAGGGTCCTGGGCTCAAGAGATGGCAGGGGTGATTATTTTTCAGATGTGCCTAACATTGTGAGATAGACATAAGATGATTCAAGAAATTGTAAGCAGTTTTAAGTGGGTTTGTGCAATGCTCCACAGTGCATCACGTCACTTAGCTCCACTTAAACCTGTGCCAAAAATAAAAAAAGAAAAGAAAAAAGAGGTGATAGGAAAGTGGTGAAATGGGAGCAAGCAGGGGGGAAAACATACTGAAAGCAAGGTGGGGATGTGCAGGATGGGTATAGGAAATGACCATAGCTTTCCATTTCTTCTACAGCAACAGCTGTCCAGGTTTGACAGAATTTGGAATTTGGAGCCTCACAGCCCAGACAGAGGCCGCGGGCAACATAACTGTGTTGATTTATTAATGTAATAATTAAGTGTGTCCAGTGGATGAGGGTATGAAATGGAGAGCTATGTATGGGGTGATATTTTTTTGTGGGACAGGTACACTTTTTTTTTAAAGAGAGAGTGGAATGTTGGAGAAGGCATATAGCTATATGTGGAGATGTAAGCTGGGTAGGAGAGGCTGTATTTCCAGACAAACAAGATAGACAAGAGAGCATACCCAGTTAACAAATAACAATAAATAAATAAATAATGTGATGCTGCCTACATTGCTGACATTCTGAGTAGGTGTGCACAACTGTATGTTTAAACCAACCCCCCACCCCCGAACGCAGATACATCTGACATTCGTGTATGGGTATGCAGAGGCTGACACTATGACTGATGCAGTATTACACTGATGAACACAGGAAGCATAACTGGATGCTCTTCTGATGGGGCTGTTGTGGCACCCACCTGCATGGTGTTTGGGGTGATGGATGCTTGAGAGCTGATGGTTGATCCCAGGTTCACCAGGAATTCCTCTGTGGCTGAGAGTAGTTGTTCTGTTACTGGTCCTCCAGGGGTGGCAGCATGGTCTCTGGCCCAGCGGCTGCCCTTTGCAATGCAGCATTAACCATATCTGTGGCCTGGTGTCAGACCTGCTCATAGGTCCTGTCCTGTTGGCCTACTAGGTTGAGTGCTGTGACAAGGTCAGCCCACAGTTTGCATGTCGTTCACGATGCTGATAACTCCTGCACAGCAGAATGGTATGATTCAGTCTGAGGCCATCCAGGATAACATTGTTTTCAACAGCAGAAAATGGAGGGTGGCTCCTTCGATACTTCCTTCCTGAAAGACAACAAGAGGGGAACACATCACAGGACTAGCTATGTCGACATCCACTATGTACAGGCACTGCTCATCCAAATGGCCTACACTATCCACTGTTAACTCCCACGCCATACCTTGCAGTCTATCAACACACTATGGGTGGCTATCAGCAACATAGTAGTGATACTTGTTATGTCTCTGTGTGCCATGACAGAGACTGCTGCATGTCTCCACACCCATCAATGCCATCAACTGTGGTGTGCCCCTATGGAGAAAGTCCCACTACTATGGCATGCAGCCACTGTCAGACAAATAGGTGTGTGTTATTACAAGTATATGGGGACAGTCCAGCAACACAAGTGTGCCAGAATGACAGACAGAAATGAAAATCTGCTGTAGTATATCTTCCCTGTAAGTGTCATACCTCTCTAGTACACAGATATTTGCAGAATGTGTATGTATGCCTGATATATGTGGTCTTTCTGGCACAAATATGTGGCCAATAATCGATGGTTGTTCTCAGAATATACTGTACGGAATCTGGCTGTCACATGCAATAACCCTCAGACAACAGTTATGCTACAGTAATAGTTGTTACTCTAATCATACTCTTACTTTGTATGACCAATATGTACACTCTGTCACTGAGGTTTGGCCTGTGTCCCCCCACTAATAATGGCCCTGACTTGAATTTCTGCTGTAGGGGGTTGCCAGGTACATTAGCCAAAGCTCTCAAGTGATGACATATGAATGTCAACAAAACAGTGACCTAGCCAGAGTACACTAGGGACAGTCAGGGACACATTTACAATGTCTGAACTATTCCTGTATGACATTCACAGACTGAGAGGAGCTGGATGACAGTATATTATGTGATATTACAGCTGTGTCCACTCTTGCTTACTTACTTTCAAAAGTTGCACATTCCAAATCTGACCTCAAACCAGTGACAAGTGGAGTACCACAGGGTTCAGTCCTGGGACCTCTCCTATTTGATATCTACGTCTCTGAAGTACAGGCTAACACAGAAGGCCTCTGGCTAATAAAGTTTGCAGATAACTGCAAACTAGGAGCCATAGTCGAGTCCCCAAATGATGTGGAAATACTACAGAAGGGCTTCGCTGAGACAGATGTCTAGTGTCAGAGCCATGGCCTCAAGCTCAATGTCAAAAAAGTGCATTGTCCTCCCCTTTGGTAAAAACTCTGCACCCATGAACTACTACATAGATAGCAGTCTACTTAACACCAAATGTGTGATAAGAGACCTTGGGACCCAGGTGGACAGTAGTCTGTCCTTTGATAGTCACATTGCCACAGTTGTCCTTCTATGTGGCACATCTCATCATAAAAGGGTTCTCATCCAGGAAAAAAGAGGTCATGGTTCCCCTCTACTCGACACTCATTAGACCCATTATAGGGTACAATGCCATTTTTGGAATGCACCTCACAAGACATCTGCAGCAACTTGAAAGGGCACAGAAGTACCTCACAAAGAGGATTCCTGGCCTCAAACAGATGCCCTACACTGACCATCTTAAAAAACTCCAGCTTTACTCCATAGCATATCACCTACTCCGAGGTGATCTCTGCCTAACATATAAAGCTGTGTCAAACCCAGAGCTGTGGACATGCTACACCTAAAGAAATCCCAATCCCTCTGAGCTACACGCTCTCAGGACCTAAACCTTGTCACCACAATAAACAGAGCATGCTGGAGGGATAGATTCCTGTCCCAGAGACTTCCCATACTCTGGAACAGGCTACCCATCTATGTCAAGCAAAGTTCTTCATTAGCACTCTTCAAGAAAAATCTTGATCAGTGGATGGGAAATAGGAAATACACCCCGGGGATCACTTCTGTGTCTCTGCTCGACTGTGGCACAGGAAAATAACTTTCTTGGGTGGCGTAAGCCAGGGAACCTTGTTGGCTAGGCTTACTTAGACCCTCGGGCCGATAGCCTAGTACCTACCTATGAACCTATGAATATGCCTACAGCATAATTCAGTGGCTTTAATACAGGAGCCAACCATTGTAGGAGGGAATGAGTGAGAGGGCCACAGCTGTAATGCCATTCACAGCAGGCACAGTTCAGAGGCATGCCTGTAGCTGTTGGACAGCAGAATATCACCAACATGTCATTCCCTGTGATGTACTAGAGGCCTACTGTTGTAATCCCTATTCCTCTGCTATCCCAGGCCTCTCATACATCCATTAATGTTTATTTGGCTGTGAACTGGTGTAGTGTCTGCATCACAGTCCCAAATACACTGCCAATTTCCCCATTATATGTACTTGCAGAGTGTCACTGGCAATCGGGATATGTTGGTGGAAACACTTAATTTACTTCAGAGCTGAGTGGCCTAGTGGGCTTATTTACTGTGCTGTAGTTGACAAGGTCCTGGGTTCAAGAAATGGCAGGGATGATTATTTTGCAGATGTGCGTAACATTGTGAGATAAACATAAGATGATTAAAGAAATTGTAAGCAGTTTTAAGCGGGTTTGTGCGACACTCTGCAATGCATCTCGTCACTTAGACCCACTTAAACCTGTGCCAAAAATAAAAAAAAGAAAAGAAAAAAGGGGTGATAGGAAAGTGGCGAAATGGGAGTAGGCAGGGGGGAAAAACATACAGAAAGCCAGGTAGGGATGTGCAGGATGGGTATAGGAAAATACCATAGCTTTCCATTTCTTCTACAGCAACAGCTGTCCAGGTTTGACAGAATTTGGAATTTGGAGCCTCACAGCCCAGAGAGAGGCTGCAGGCAACATAGCTGTGTTGATTAATTAATGTAATAGTTACGTGTGTCCAGTGGATGAGGGTATGAAATGGAGAGCTGTGTATGGGGAGATATTTTTTGTGGGACAGGTGCCCTTTTTTTAAAGAGAGAGTGGAATGTTGGGGAAGGCATATAGCTATGTGTGAAGAGGTAAGCTGGGTAGGACAGGTTGCATTTGCAGACAAATAAGACAGACAAGAGAGCATACAATGGTGGTGTGAGACACATGAGAGGGTAAACACCTTGGACAGGGAGGGTGTTGTGGAATCAGAGATCCATGTGCCCCCAGACAGCAGCAGTGTGACTGAGCTTCCTACTCATTGGCAATCAACACTGCTCCTTCACTGCCCTGTAGGTGGCTATGCTGGAGGTTGGGTGCTGGGGCCACCTTGCCCCACCAGGTTGGCGAGTCTGCTCTCAAGCCAGTGCAGGTGATTCTCATAACAATGATGCACTATCCTGTGCATCATCACCAGTAGCTGATCCTGGGTGACACCCCACCTCCGCCCCTGCTCCTGGGTGGGACGGCTTCCGTCCCCTGAGGCGGTTCCACCCGTAGGTGGTGCAGGTCCAGCAGGGGGGATCACCATCGGCTTGGGTCCTAGACGTGCTGGGACCCTGTGTCACGGCCAGCTGAGGTAGGGTAGGTGGATCAACAGATACCGGACTACCCAGTCGAGCTGTGATGTTAAGTTATTTCAATGTGTATAGGTTAGTAATGAACATAACGTTTAGTTAGTTATAACAGCATGCCAGAACATTGCAAATAACCCAGTAACATAACATTGCATAGTATATGGAACACAACTATAAGTGAGATAACAGTCAGTATACTAACAGCATTCCAGAAATAGTTATGGCATAAGGCCGACAACATAGGTAATTCAACAAGTTATATTAGTATGCAGCCATTGTATTACATAACAATAATAAAACACAAGGCCCAACATAATGTTTAGAGAAAATTTGTTAATAGTAAACCATAACAATTTTTTTTGGCTTTTCCTGATTAGGGGTCGCCACAGCAGATCACTGGTCCACTTATGATTGGCAGTGGATTTTTATGGTGCCGATTTGCCAGCCTGGTGCCCAACCTTCAGAGAAGGCACACACACAGACTCATGCACCTACCTGCAAGTATTTTAATGTTCAGTCAATCACAGGGAGGACATGCAGACTCCACATAGAAGGAACTTCAGCCGTGAATCAAACTGGAGAGCCTCTTGCTGTGAGGTGACAATGATAACCACTGCACCATCTCAGCCTGCATATAACAATAATAAATTATGATGAAGATAAGTGATGGAGGGAGAGAGAAAAACAGTCCATTAATACCAGTATAGGCTATATAGTTTGCAACAGTACTGTAAAATACTCTACAAGTCTGCCCTTCCTTTATGTATAACAATGCCCTATAGCTGATATAGCACATACATACCTCTCAAGCTATCTGCATGGGACAGTACTCTGATCCCTGGTACTGGCCCTGCACCATCCAGTGTTCATTGTCTTTCACAAGGAGTCCAACCATGACCCTGTACTCCAGAATGCCCCACCGCTGCTCCCGGAAGCACACACCCTCTCCAACACCTGCCATAGTTCCTGCACAGTTCAAACTCCAACAGATTATGCTATATTCCTGCCTGTTGCACTTAAATAAGCCTGTTTTCCTGCCCTTACACACCATTGCGCCATTTTTAAAAATGTGGTGCATTGCTTGGAACTGCACAAGCCAGCTTAGCTTAGCTGAGCAGTGCTTAAACTGCCAATGTTTAGCTGTGTGCAAACCTGCTTAGCTGAGCTGAGTAGTGCTTAAAGTGGCAAATTATTAGTAGTGCTTCACACCACTTAGCAATGCGTAGACCAGCCATAAAGGGCTAAAATGTTCCTTGCTTGGCATGGCTTAACTATGCTTAGCAAAGCTTAGCAGAGTGCAGCAAAGCAAGATTTAAAAATACTTTTCAAAATTTGTATTTCCAAAATAAATGCTAAATAACCTGTATGTGCATTCAAACCTTGCACCTACTGCACATAAGGCTGTCACTCTAACCATTTGGTTATGTAGGCATGTAGAATACTGCTATACATTTACATATACCTCTCAACTACATTTAAGCTCCACTGAACACAGCACCATGCAATTTGCAGTCATAATTAAATATATACAGTTTCTATTTTTAGATGTCTGGCATGTGTCAGTTGCTGTGTGTTGCACCGTGCCACCCAAACGTGACAAAAAAATGTAAAAAATATTTACTACATATGCATACATTGATATCTAGCAGTTTGAAAGTGCTTTCTGGACACAGCAACACATTCCTTACACTGATTCAGTAACCGTGTTACATGGCTCTCCCTCAGTAACATGCCTTCATTAACATGCATGGCATGCTACCAAGGGCATACTGCATACATGGCCATGGTACCTTCCATGTAGGCTTCACACTATGCCTCCTTGGATTTTGTTAAATCTGGGGGAAAGTTCTTTCACTGTCAGTTTTTTAATGTTACTTTACTATGCTATTACAACCTATGAATTGGTTGAATTTGATTGGAGTTTTATGATCATATGACTTGTCTAAATAATTATTTAAATGGATCATGGAGTATTCTTTTAGGTTTTGATGAAGTCCTAGATTATGAAAGGATAAAAGCACTTAAGCTAGTTGTGGCTGTTAAATTACTGTGTTTTTATTATTCAATGACCCTGAGTTATTTATGCATTTTAATTTTATTGTGGTTCATGATATTTTTGGTACTGGATACTATGTGAGCTTGTTCACTTTTGTTAGTTTTTAGATAGATAATTTTTTCATGCCGTTTTGCTAAATACTATATTGTTTAAATATGGTTTTGCTGTGGTTACAGTACTATGCACCATCACCCCCCTCCTTTTTATATTTGTTTTTATTTTATTTAGGTTTTGGTTCTAGAAGCATTCACTGATGTGGTTCTAATGCAATTTTGATATGTTTACTATAAAAATTAGAACAATTTGTAACTTCTGCAGGTTATTTAAGTGTAATGTGTTTCCATGATTATCTTAAAATTAAGATCCTGTTTCTTTTTAAATTCCCTCCCAGAAATGACATTATGAGGATCTGTGGAGTCATTATGTTAATCTTCCCTGTTGTGATAGCTGCAGTACTTCTCATTCCATTTTCTGTCTCACTTCAAACATACATTAGCTATCTTCTGTTGTACCACCATAGGTTTTACTAAACTCGTACAGTCCAGGAACATCTTCTCCTTCTTTCATCTGCATTCTGGTACCCCTGGGGAAGTACTCTTCAACTTCCTTACCAGTGAATTAACATTTTCTTTTGAGTCAGCTGGATTACAAAGTGAGTTCCTGCTGCGTGTTACATGTTTCTGCATAATAAATTCATACATTATATTTTAAGCCTCATTGGCTGCTTCCTGTTCATTGTAATATGCAATACTACTTTGAAATGGGGTCAATGTGTTTACTTGGCAATCTAAAATTGGCAAAATACATACTGGTGCTACATTACAGGAACCATACATAGGTAAATACTAAGTTATCACTCTACAGACTATTGTAAGCATAGTCCGTTATGAGAGGTCAGAATCAAACCCTGTACCTTGTATCTGTGAAGTGAAGACTTTAAGCATCTCTTCTTCCTTGTACCTTTTAATTAAAAGTAAGCCATATATGTTGCATCCTGTATTCTTCAGTGCCTTCCCTAGGACACATATACCAGAATTATATTCCCCATATATCTGTAACCTTTTCCATCCTGGGGTGTGTCCTATGTAGTGTAGCAGTCACAAAGTGAACACAGGGTGAAAGTAAACAGGTTATGTCAATGTCAAACAAATGTTATATGCAACTCAAGAGATGCAGGACCCTCTATTTCTTAATGAGATGCTACAAAATCTGTTGCTTGGAACTACAGTATCATCTCAACAGGAGAATCAAAAAATGCCTGTTCGTCGGTGAGCAAGCTGTGCTAATGGGAGGTACAGAGATGGCATGCATATAGTCCTATGCCTGCCTTTATACAGTCTTTGTATTTCCAGTCTTAGTGGAGATGTACACATGCATCTGGCCATGAGGTTGTTTTGTTCACCTCAGCTGGCCCTTGGTTTGCAAGCAGGTCAGCTATCACACAGCAGAGCACTGCTATGTTTTAAGGTAAGCTTATATACCTTACTATATTGTATTCCCCTATTGCATTATGTTCTACCATCATGTCTGTGGGAAAGCCATAAGAGTGCATCTCTCATTAGGCATGATAGTAGGGCTAGGATCATTACTATTTTTTGCTGCTGAGGAAATCTGATGCTATATGAGCTCCCAGTTGCAGGTCCTCATTAACATGACAGTGTGGGACTGAAAAATCTGAACTTTTCAACATGAGATAGTAGGGTAATGTTTTAATACAATATAAGGGAGTGACTTCTGATTTTTATTTTGTACACCAAAAATATGTTGCTCAGGTGTTTTTGCTGTGAACATGTCAGTGAGGCATAGGGTCATTGTGCTTGCAAATGTAACACCATCTGCTTGTCTGTAGTTGCTATCTATACGTTAACACATTGGCTCCAGCATATATGCAGAGAATGTTAGCTTTTTGAATTGCATCCAGTCCTGGGACAGGGCCTTTTGCATTTGTACTCTGTGCTTGTAGCAGCATACCTACACTTTGGGATAACACTGTGTAAAGTGTCTTAACCCACTGTGTGTAGTCAAAACTAAAGGGTTGTGGCTGACAAAGTTTGCAGACAACTGCAAACTAGGTGCAATCATTGACTCCCCAAATTATGTCAGTATACTTCAGGATGGTCTCACACACACCAACGACTGATGTATTAGTCACAGTCTCAAAATGAATACAAAGAAATGCATCATCATTCCTTTCGGTACAAACAATGTCCCTTCACACTATCAGATCAATAGCAATATCCTAAATACCCATGAAGTGGAAAAGGATCTGGAATCACAGGTTGACAGTGACCTTAACTTTGACCACAACTTGTCTGCCATTGTAAGGAAAGCTTTCCATGTAACTCATCTGATTAGTAAAGGCATCGCCTTGAGAGCAAAAATCTCAAAATATAGACCTCCTATACTCTGCTCTTATCTGACCCATAATTGAGTATAATATTCCATTCAGTATGTACCATAATATGCATCTACATCAATTAGAGAGACCTCAGAGGTTTCTAACAAAGAAGATTAAGGGCCTCCAGCATGTGTCTTACATTCCCAGACTATAATCCCTGTCACTGTACTCCGTATCATATAGACTTCTTAGGTGAGACTTATGTCTGGCCTACAGAGCAACCCAAGACCCAGACCTAATGAACTTACTGAATATCCATACATCAAATGGGTCTAGGGCCACCTGTTCCAGGAACTTAAATATGGCCTGGGACTTAAATAGTACATTCTGGATGGACAGATTTTTCTCCCAGTGACTGTCATGAACAGGCTACCAATTCATATGAACCTGCGCATCTCTATGACACTGTTCAAGAGGAACCTGGATGAGTGTATAGGGCACTGTAAATTCTTACTAGGGATAGCATCCACATCCCTCCTGGACATGGGCAGTCATCACTAAATGCAATCTTGAGTATTGACTAGAACCTCTAATGTATTACATTGAGTTGAAATAGCTAGGCCTAAAATGACCTACAGGTCACTAGCCTAGTAATCCTCTATGATCCTATGATCATATGTGTAAGAACCTTTATGAATAGGAAGTCTGAGTAAATTGGCCATATAAACATCAGATGTGTTATGTTGTTTGTATAACTAGAGATTTTTTTTATTCCAATGATTTCCTTACTAAAATGGTTTGAGCTTGCCCTTTCTTTGCTAATGTACTTCTTAATAGTAAGAAATTACTTGAAACTAAAACAAAGACTATGCTGGATGCTGTACAATTAAACTTAACAATGAGGAAAGCAATTCACAGAGATTTTGTGCAAGATACTAGGCATGCTGCTCTTTGGCTGGAATACTTTACAGCAGAGCTGCCTTTCAATGTGTTTGTACAGAAGATTCCAGTACTTACACACTCCATTCAGATTTCAATAGTTAGATATTGTGAATGTTACCCAGCACATCAAAGAAATCAACCTGTAAATGGTAGGATACTAAAATGTCATTCAAGAGCAGGATTACCCACTCAGTGATAATCTGGTCCACCCCCATGAATTCTCAAGGCTAAAGATTTCAGAATCACATCCTTATTTATGTTAGAGTGAAAAAGTGAATAACTATGACTGTGCTACACTATTTTGGGTAATTTTTACTGCTTCTTTTTCTTTCGCGATATTATTTGGTTTTGGAGTTGTTATATGTAAGTTTAAGGTTTGTGGAGTACAGGGTTTTGCCATGCTGCAAAAACACTTATCTGTACACCTGTCACATTACATACAATGCGTGGTGTTCAGGGTTTTATGAGATAAGAATGTCTCAGTTTTGAACTCACATAGTAGAAGCAAAAACATAATTTCAAGTGCAACAATTATTTAGTGATTCAAGAGCAATGTTTACACTAATTTTTAGACTTTGAGACAGAAGAAGCGGTCAGCTTGGTCATTCTTTGATTAATGTTCCTCACTGTAAAGTATTGACAAATTTATTTACCTGCAGTAAGCTCATTATTATCCAAGGTGTCTCTATATATTTTATTTCAGGTTTTACAGATCATTCGTCTTCACTGACAACTAGGGGTTTGAAATCCAACAGTGAAAACCTGGGACAGTGCAGTGGTGTAGCGGTTAGCATTCTCACCTCATAGCAAGAGGTTCTCCAGTTCAGTTATCAGCTGTGGCACTTTCTGTGTGTAGTCTGCATGTCTTCCTTCCATTCCTGTGGGTTTCCTCCAGGTGCACCAGGTTCCCCCACATTCCAAAGACATGCAGAAGGTGGACTGGATACTCTAAACTTGCCCTAGGTGTGAGTGTGTGCATATAGATGTGTGTGATGCACCCTCCGAGGAAGGTTGGGCCCTGGACTAATAACCTGAGCCTGTAAAACCTGTAACTGCTAGAGAAACAACAAGCGCCAAAAGGAGAGATAGAGTGTGGAAAACTGAATACTGATTAACTGAGGTAGCATAACAAAGAATTTCACTTCAATTTAATCATTGGTTATCAATTATTCATCTGTTAAGATTTTATTAAAAAGATATTATTAAAACATCTTCCTGTGAAGTGTTCAGTGTTGATTTTGTACTACAAATCCCCATTTCTCTTTAGAATTTGTGACTTACCAGTGTGTGCTATCAACTTAGTGTTACAAATATGCAAGTTTGCCCTGAATAATATTCTTTGAGATTCACACTGAAGAGTTTAGAATTCCTTTTTTTTCAATAAATTGTTACCAATGGTTTGTTTCCACACTAGTGGCCTCAGCCATCCAGCTTAACTTAGTTATTTCCTCTTGTAACATGTTCATTCCTACAGCAAAATCATTCAGTGTAAATTATCTATCCTGTTTTGCGGAATGACAATGACATGTGGTGGTAATTTTGGCAGCTTTTCAAAATACTAAGTTTTCTGTGTCACTAATTACAATATAACATAAAAGCCTCCTAAGAAATACAACATGTGATATAAATATATTTGAGTGGTGTGCTCAACTTTACTTCAAACTTTTACATTTTTATTTTGTGACTACTCAAAATTTCTAATTGGATGATGACACTGTTTGACTTACAGAGAATCAGAGATACTGTACCAATGTGAGAATATATCACCAAGAATGTTGCATGGGTTCATATAGGGTATAGCAAAAGTTATTTTCTGTTCCATGTTTTGCTCTATCAAATGAGCACTGACTTCTTATAAATGGTCAAATCCATTTCAAAGAAAGTTAACAGTCTTTTGAGCCAATCTCTAATCATTTTCCCAGATTAAACTACTTGACAACAAGTGTATAAAACTGTCTCTTCATTGGTTTCATAAATACCTGAGGAAATCTGCAGTGATATTCTGGTCACTACCATAGTACTTGACTGTATGACTAATGCATTTCTGGTGTTAACTTCTAAAGGGAGAGACTAACACATTCAAATGTCCCAACTATTCCCAATTTCGATGTTCTCTTTTAATTGTGAAGTTTTTACAATAATAACAGCCTTTGGACTTCAGTAGGTAATCTTTATGATTTACTATTAAAATTGCGAAACTGCATTGGTCATAATGTCGACCTGAAATGCCGAATCCGTACCATAGAAAAAGCAGTCAAATCTAAAATGAATACATCAACACCCATAGTTCAATGTATTTGACAGAGCAAGAGATGACATCAGTCACCCATGCTATGCATCTTAATGTACCATTACACTCTACAGTCAATGGTACATTTCTTTTACTATTCTGTAGGGGCAAGCTCCCCTTCACCCCCCATGTGGGGGACTGTGTCCCCCTCACCCCATGCAAATTATATATACCAGCTGTAATATCACATTCAATGAGGAAATGAGTTAATTCCCTGTTCCTTACTGAACCTTGATCTCCACCAATAATGCCAAACTCAGATAATCAAACAAAACTACCCATTCACTGTCATCATTATCTTCTTTCGGCTGTTCCCATTAGGGGTCGCCACAGCGGATCATCTGTTTCCATTTCTTCCTCCACTCTGCATCTTGCTCTGTCACACCAACCACTTGCATGTCCTCTCTCACCACATCCATAAACCTTATCTTAGGACTTCCTCTTTTCCTGTTACCTGGTAGCTTCATCCATAGCATCTTTTTCCTAATATACTCAGCATCCCTCCTCAGCACATGTCCAAACCAATGTAATCTTGCCTCTCTAGCTTTTTCTCTAAACCATCCAACCTGAGCTGACCCTCTAATATACTTATTCCTAATCCTGTCCACCCTCATCACACCCAGTGCAAATCTTAACAGCTTTAACTCTGCCACATCCAGTTCTAACACCTGCCTTTTTGTCAGTGCCACTGTCTCCAACCCATATAACATAGCTGGTCTCACTACCCTCTTGTAGACCTTCCCTTTCACTCTTACTGGTTCTCGTCTGTCACAAATCACTCCTGACACTCTTCTCCATCCACTCCATCCTGCCTGTACTCTCTTCTTCACCTCTCTTCCACACTCACCATTACTCTGAACTATTGATCTTAAGTATTTAAACTCATCCACCTTCACCACCTCTACTCCTTGCATCCTCACCATTCCTCTACCCTCCCACACATATATTCTGTCTTAGTCCTGCTGACCTTCATTCCTCTTTTCTCTAGCGCATATCTCCATCTCTCCAGGGTCTCCTCCTCCTGTTCCCTACTCTCACTACAGATCACAATGTCATCCGCAAGCATCATAATCCACGGGGACTCTTGTCTGATCTCATCTGTCAACCTGTCCATCACCATTGCAAATAAGAAAGGGCTCAGAGCTGATCCTTGATGTAATCCCACCTCCACCTTAAACGCATCCATCACTCCCACCGCAGACCTCACCACTGTCACACTACCCTCGTACATATCCTGTACCATTCTTACTTACTTCTCTGACACTCCCGACTTCCTCATACAATACCACAACTCCTTTCTAGGCACCCTGTCATATGCTTTCTCTAAGTCTACAAAAACACAATGCAGTTCCTTCTGACCTTCTCTGTACTTCTCCATCAACACTCTCAGAGCAAACATTGCATCTGTAGTGCTCTTTCCTGGCATGAATCCATACTGCTGATCACTAATCATCACGTCCCTTCTTAACCTAGCATCCACTACTCTTTCCCATAACTTCATGCTGTGACTGATCAATTTAATCCCTCTGTAGTTACTACAGCTCTGCACATCACCCTTATTCTTAAAAATCGGTACCAAAAAACTTTTTCTCCATTCCTCAGGCATCGTCTCACTTTCCAAAATGTCAGTAAACAATCTGGTTAAAAACTCCACTGCCATTTCACCTAAACACCTCCATGCTTCCACAGGTATGTCATCTGGACCAACAGCCTTCACATTTTTCATCTTCTTCATAGCTATCCTTACTTCCTCCTTGCTAATCCATTGCACTTCATGATTCACTATCTCCACATCATCCAACCTTCTCTCCCTCTCATTCTCTATATTCATCAACCCCTCAAAGTACTCTTTCCATCTGCTCAACACACTCTCCTCACTTGTATGTTTCCCTCATTATCCTTTATCACCTTTACCTGCTGCACATCTTTCCTAGCTCAGTCCCTCTGTCTAGCCAATTGGTACAGGTCCTTTTCTCCCTCCTTAGTGTCCAACCTTTTATACATATGCCTTATCCTTAGCATTTGCCACCTCTCTCTTTGCCATGCACCTCATCTCCTTATATACCTGTCTACTTTCTTCATCTTTCTGACAATCCCACTTCTTCTTTGCCAACCTCTTTCTCTTTATACTCTCCTGTACTTCCTCATTCCACCACCATGTCTCCTTGTCATCCTTCTTCTGTCCAGATGTCATACCAAGCACCTTTCTAGCCGTCTCGCTTACTAGCTTTGCTGTAGTTACCCAGCTATTTGGTAACTCTTCACTGCCACCCAGTGCTTGTCTTACCGCTTCCCTGAACTCCACCTCACAATTACCCTTTTTCAATTTCCACCATTTGATCCTTGGTGCTGCCCTCACACTCCTCCTCCTCTTCTTGATCACAAACGTCATCTTACAAACCCATTCACTGTAGTGTAGTCAATGTTTTCCAGTTTTCACCTAAATCAGGTGAGTTTATTTCTTTCTTTCAAAATTTAGAAGTGATAGTGTATGCTTGTTGTTACTGTAAAGTGGAATAAAATCCTAGAGGTCCTGGAGGCAATTTTTATTTTTTTTAAGAGGCATGCATCCCCAAGATATAAATATTTTAATGTTTTTCAGTGAAATTTATCTTGCTTTTATCAAGCCTATTTATGTATACCTTTAATTTGATAGCTTTTTTTGTATACTTTTACTTTGATGGCTTTTTTCTTCATTCAGCAGTGGGGTGTGAAGAACATGTCAAGAGTAACATTATTTGTACTACTACTACAGTACAGAATCTTTCAGTGTTGCCACTGAAATTATATAAATGTGTCATGGTGGTATAAAACCAAAACCCAGATGAGCTTGAACTGCTTTTCCCCATAGATGAATGTGACTGTTACTTACTCCTCAGAATATTAGTGCACATTTTTACAATAAAATTCTGGCAGTTCAGCATAGAGGACTAATGCCTTATGTTGCTAATGAGCTTCATCCTTAGTCCTGGATCTGACTCCCTCCATTTCCATTTGCCTGCTGTGTGACTCTGAGCAAGTCAAATTAACTAAACAATGCTCTTGGGTTGCATGTGAAAAAGGCACATTTGTCTGGTGAGCCTACCTCTTTAACAAATTAATAACTAAATAATTGGATAATGCATTAGCTCTATAGTGTCCTGTCACATTAGACTCTACCTGTTAATTATAGGGGTTGATATATAACCAAGTTTGTTGTGTGTGCATGCGTATGTGTGTGTGTGTGTGCGTGCGTGTATGTGTGTGTGTGTGTGTGTGTGTGTGTGTGTGTGTGTGTGTGTGTGTGTGTGTATAAATTCTGATGAAAATATTTACCTAGCTCTGTAGATGAAATTCATTCTGTCTGGATTATTATGTCATGTTTTGAAGTTTATATAAATACTTGTATTTGAAGCATGGTGCTTTCTATTGCTCTAGTTGTTGTTACCTTCTTTGCCTTGTTATATATGTTTTCATAATTTTAAATTTAATCAAAATTGAATGGTAATAAAACCTAATGTCCCTGTGGCTGCCGCTGTATACACCTGCTATAAAAGAATGGTTAAGTAACAAAGGAACAGATGATGGGTGATTTCCAGATTATACATTTTATAACCAGAAAAGGTCAGTTTCTATTATTTTAGGTCAGAATCGGACTTATTACAGACCCATAAGCATTCTGAAGCTGAAAGTTCGCAGAGTCAAGCCAACATTTAGAGACTGGCTTTTAAGATACAAAACTGGCAGATCCTTATTTATCGTTTGGTTAGTTTTTTGCTAATCTTTTTTATTCTTCACTGTTATAATTCACTGTACTTAACAGTATTAGCAGCAAAAGTAACAAAGTAATCTGGATGCTATGTATGACCCTGTTTGTAAAAAACAAAACATGCCTCATTAAGTAATGAGTGGCTAAAGCTGTCTGCCAATCTCAGTGGAAACATAAGAAAAAAATATGTGTTCATTGTTCAGAATAAGGTAAATATGAATTTGACTCACCATTTGTAAATTCACAAAAGCATGTTATTTTACAATAACTTGGTAACCAGGTTTAAACCATTTGAACATGGCTTATTTACAGAATATACTAGAGAAAATAATCCACAGATACAAAATAATATCACAATAAGTACAATATGGTAATATCTTGAGTGTTTATAAGAAATAAAGTTAACGACCTTTCTAAAGGGCCTGCAGATATTTCTACATAATAATAATTTCATATAGTTGCCTGAATGGATTATTTGTACTTTATGGAAATATCTGTTTCCTGGTGATCATTCTCTAATGTAACATAGGAAAGAAAATAGGTGAGTCCTGTCATCATATAAGTATTTCCCTTTGTGTATTTGTGTGATGACCTCAGAGATGATTACATAAATTAACAGGTGTGTAAGGGGTGTTAACACTCATATAGGGTTTTCAATTGGTTACCATATGCAGAAATGCTACATGTGTGCATTTACAATCTTGTGTCCACTATTTTATCATTTTGGGACAGAATCATACCTCTCAACTTCTTAGTACAAGACATTTGGACAAAGCCAAAAATAATGGGGGAACAAAGGCCCAAAAAATAGGGACAGATTTTAAACATTGAGCTTATAAACTTAGAAAGTTGCTAGAATAAGAGGTTTTGTATTTGTGTACATTTTCAAACAGATATGAAGTCTGAAACTCCAATGTCTGTCATTATTTAATAAATTAAAATCAAAGATTTTCCAGAAACGCACACATTTTATGAGGAGTAGACCAAAATATGATGCAAAAATCTGGACATTTGGCAAATATCCAGACAAGTGAAAACTATGGAAAGAATGTTTGCATTTTTTTGTCGTAGAACAGTGCATTTCAGATTATATAAAATGTAAGGATTTGTTTTAGGGTAGCTTTCCTGGTGTCATGTTTTTCTGGAATGTAAAAAGGATAAGAAAAATAACTGAGGACATCAAGAAGGATAGCTGTTGTAGAATCTTGTTTTGTTGATTTTGATATTATTTAGCCTACAACACTAGATATTCTTATCTTCAGGGCTTCTGTAGTTGAGTGTGAACATTTCTGCCAGTCCACAGTGGTGCATTGTGTTAATATCATGGTACTGGCTGAATTTAGGAAATTTAACTTTAATTCACTAAAGTTAACACATTTGCAAGGACTTGATTTTTCAAGTCCAAAAATCTTTCCTGAGCTTCAAGCTCAGCATCTGATGGGTCATAACTCTGGCTGTTTTACCAAGGCTTCCACTCAATCTGGCATGATAGAAGTAGATTTTATCTTTCTGCAGTTTCAGATGGCAGACAAGCGTTAGGGAAAGATTTCAAGTGTAGATCGAAGTGTGTATATGTACCTTTAAGAAGCATTTCCAGATGTAAGTACATGCATATAAATACTGAGCACGTGCAGCAGCAGTGCCATTTTGAGAGAACAGCCAGAGTGTTAACATGTATGAGTGTGGTAGTCAGTCTGTTTATAAGTTTATTTAAGTTTAAGTTACAAAGCTTCATTTCTGATATGTTTGTGTGTAATAAAGCTGCTTGACAGAACCCAAGGATATTCTTCTGTTTTATCCTGACGAGCGACATGGTGTCAGGACTGGAATTAGAAGAGCTACTTCTATGAGCCAGGAGGTGCAGAGTTGAAGGTGAAGGCAGACTAAGCAGTTTGAGTGAAACAGAGCTCAGATAAACAAAAAAGGGCCAGAAATGAGCTAAAGGTAAAGAAAACTGCACAAATGATTTATTTGGCAAAGAAAATGAAACAAGTACATTTATAAGGCACAAAACACATTATTAAACAAACGAGTAGCACAAAAATGTATTATTAAGAAAACAAAAGGCACAAACCACATTATTAATTAAATGACATTTTCAAAACCAGGATATTTGAAAAAAACTAGCAAAACTATTCCTACGGGGCTCAGAATTATCTTTGGCTTGCATAACTAGCATGTTTAAAGTAAAATGGGCACAAAAATGAACAATGAGTATGATGACAGATTAAAAGGGCATAACAAGTAGAATAAAAGGGCAAATTAAGCTTAAAGAGCAAGACGACTGCATGATTTTTAGTAAAAGATCATGTTTAGGGACAAATTACTACTTTGCATGGACTGAAGCCATTCAAAGCATAACTAGAGTTGTTCGAAGTATCTCAGAGTATGCAAAGTGTTTGCAGAGTATGTGCTTTATTATGGTGCAATTATTTCAAAGAGTTTGCTGTGTGCAAAGTACAGTTATATTACCAAGTGCAGTCAAGGTACAGCCATTTCAAAAATTTTCTTGCGCTGTGTCCATTTATTTACAGAAAGCCACCATTTCAGAGTGGTTCTTACACTGTACAGATTTATTTCACAAAGTGCAGCCATTTTGGAAGGCCCTTGTACTGTGCACAGTTTATTTACAAAGTGCATTCATCTCAAAGTGTTTTTTTACTCTGAGCTTCTTCCATTGTGTATAGTTATTCGTAAAGTACAGTTATTTTGAAATATTTTTTACACTGATAATGAGTAGTTTTATAAAGTGCAGTGATTTAAAGTGTTCTTGTGCTACAGAGACTTATTGGGGAAAAGGGCAGTTGTTTCAAATAGTTTGTTGTGCTATTGGGCATAATTATAGGCTCTGGCATATATTTATATGTGTGTATGTTCATATATTATTTCAAGCATCTTTACTACTGTGTGTTAATATGGCAGAGGCATTTTGCAGACCAAGTCCACTTGTGTTTGATCATAATATAGCAGAGAACTAGACAGCATCTGAGCAGGAATATGATATGTTCATGCAAGCAGTTTTTTTCTGACAAAGATGCATGTACAAGGGCATTCATTTTGCTTAACTTATCTGGGTCAGAAGCCATTGAAAGAGAGCGTTCATTTGTGTATGCACCATATTGTGGTATCGGCTGAATCAAGGGAAGATCCTGAGTGCTTAAAATGTAAATTTAGAGAAATGTTCAACCCTCAGCCAAATGTTACATTAGAGAGGCACTTACTTTATACAAGAGACCAAAAGCCAGCTGAAACCTTTGCAGCTTATATCACTGACTTAAGAAATAAGGCTAAAACGTGCAGATTCGGTGACGTGAAAGATTAGTTAATTAAGGACAGGTTTGTGTGTGGTGTTAGTGCTGCAGTGAGAAAGATTTTGCTTCATGACAGTGATTTAACATTAAGCAAAGCCACAGAGATTTGTCAAATCCATGAGCTCACAGAAAGGGGCACAGGTATGCTTACAAGTGATAAGAGCATGGTTTCAGCAGCCTCTAGAGCAAATGTAGCAGCATGCAACACGTGGCAAGCAGAAACAGGTCTAAGCACATGGCAGCAGTACAGATCCTGTGGGTGTGTCAGGGAAAACCCATAACTTTCTAGCAAGTTCCAAGACTAGCTCATAAAAGGACATGCTCAGCAGAGTATAAGAGTGAGTCAGCAAAACCCAAGTCAAGTCTTATTGTTAACTGTCGTAATTGTGGAGCCAGCCATGAGTCTAAAAGAGAGAAATGTTTAGAATTTGGTCAGCGATGCCACAAGTGTAAAAAATTGAATAATTTTACAAGTTTTGTAAATCAAGCAAGCCTCATTCAGTTATTAAGAAAGCAAGTTGATCATATAGAAAGCTGCAACTCTAATTTCTCTGTAGTTGGTATATCAGTGGTCTGTAAAAAGGTTAATTCAGTAGCTTTATTGGCAAAGAATGAAGTGTTTTATACTGTCCTGATCAATGGTAAACCCACAGAGCTCAAAGTAGACACTGGTTCAAAGTGTAATGTGATGTTGCCAGAAACATTTGCTAAAGTGTATGCTGGTAAGCAAATTAATTTGGTTAATTGTGTGAAGCTTGTTGCTTATGGAGGTGATGAGAATCAAACTGAAGGCTTAGTAGTGCTTCAAGCTATTCAGCTGGGAACAGCTACAGCTTGCAATTTTATGTAGTCCAAAGACATGTGCAGTCAGTATTAGGTCTCAAAGACAGTTTGAGAATGAAACTGCTTTCTTTTACCAAAGATGTACATTATGTAAGCACATGTACCAGTTCCAGCTTCAGTGATGCTATTTTTGTGGAGTATGCTGATGTGTTTGATGACAAACTAGGCAAACTTCCAGTTGCATACTCCATGAAGTTAGACCCGGAGGTCAGTCCAGTGTTCAGACTAGCAAGGAGAGTTCCAATAGCTATGCAGGACAAAGTCAAGGTCCAGTTAGACAAAATGGTGTAGCAAGGTATGATTTGTCCAGTCAAAGAACCAGTGAGTGGGTGTCAACCATGGTAGCTGCTCATAAGAAAAATTCAGATGAAATCAGGATATGCATTGACCCAAGAGACTTAAACAAGGCATTAATAAGACCTCTTCATCCTATGCATACAATCGAGGAGATTGCAACCCTCATACCAAATGCCATTTTTTTTCTGTCTTAGATGCAAATAGTTCATTTCGGCAATTAATGCTTGATCACAAATACTCACTACTGACTACATTCAGTACCCCATTTGGTAGCTACAGATTCCTCAGGATGCCTTTTGGAATAAGTTCTGCCAGTGAAGTCTTTCATCATGCAATGGAGCAAATTTTTTCAGGCCACTCATGTGCAACAATAGTTGATGATTTACTGGTTGGAGGTAATGGTGAATCAGAGCATGACAGAAACCTCAGAAAAGTTCTGGACAGAGCACTTGAAGTGAATTTAAAGCTCAATCCTCTGAAGTGCAAATTCAGATTACCAGACGTTACTTATGTAGGTCATTTATTTACCAGTACAGGCTTATGACCAGCTCCACGCAATATCCAAGCTCTACAGCATTTTCTTGGTATGGTTAACTATTTGGGCAAATTTATCCCTGACTTTAGTGAGTTATCAGCACCTTTAAGAGAGCTGACATTTAAAAATGTTGCATGATCGTGGTTAGAACAACACCAAAGAGCAACTGATAACCTCAAACAGCAAATTGCTAACCCACCTACAGTGAGGTACTATGATGTCCATAAACCAGTAGTTCTTTCCTGTGATGCTTCAAAGTTCAGTCTTGGTGCAGCTATTCTTCAAGAGGGCAGACCTATTGCCTGTACATCTAGAATGTTCACCGAAACTGAGATACAGTATACTCAAACCGAGAAGGAACTTTTGGCAATTGTGTTTGCATGTTCGAAGTTCCATGATTATATTTATGGCTGAGCAATCCAGATAGAAAATGACCATCAACCTCTAGTCACTATTTTAAAGAGGCTTATGCATTCTTCTCTAGCTAGACTACAAAGAATGATGCTCAAATGGCAGATGTATAATTCCACAATGGTCTATACAACGGGTAAACTTCTTTATATGGCTGATACCTAATTCAGATCACCCAAAAATACTATGGAACAGCTTGATGCAGAGAATTTTGACTTTGATGTCATGGAAGTGCATCATTTTTTTACCACGAGACTTGATGAGCTGAGAGATCATACAAAGACTGATCAAATTTTCCAAAAGCTCAACCACTTCATCAATGTAGGATGGCTGTCAAAGCATTCCTGTCTACCACCAGAAGTACAACCTTACTTTCCATACAGAGATAGATGCTGATGGAAGATGGTATCATTTTCAAAGGTCCAGAAGTTATTGTTCCTACTTTCTTACAGTGTGAATACATTCAGGATTTTCCATCGTGGCCACCCATGTTCCGATTCTACCAAAAGAAGGGACACAAGACTAGTATTTTGGTTTTCTCTAGTAAAAGACATTGATAAAGTGCTTTCTTCTTTTTCAGTGTGCAACAGTACTAAGCTGCATTTGCAAAAAGAGCCACTTCAATTAAGCCAAATTCCTGAACTTCCTTGGTCAACAGTAGCAACTAAAATATATGAGTGGAACAGTCAACATTACTTAGTGTTGGTAGACTCTTATTCAGACTGGTTTGAGATGAATTTGCTACCTAACCTAACATCCATTGCTGTTATTACTAAGATGAAATGTCATTTCTCAGTCCATGGTAGTCCATACAAAGTTATTTCTGACAATGGTTCTCAGTTTACCAGCCAATTGTTTCAGAGATTTGATAAAGAGTGGGACTTTATCCATGTTACTAGCAGTCTTGAATATCCTGAGTCAAACGACCTTGCTGAATGTGCAGTACAAAGTGCAAAGCAATTACTGGAGAGGTTAAAGCATGAAAATACTGATAACTTCTTGAATTTACTTAATCCCAGAAATATACTTCATGACAATCTAATTGGCTTGGCTGCTCAGAGACTTCTGTCAAGGCAAACCAGAACAACCTTGCCTATCAGTTCTAGTTTGTTGGTGCCTAATGCTAAAAACAATACAGCAATCAAAGCTTGTCTTTTTAAGAAGCATTCTTCCCAGAAGTCCACCTATGAAAAAATGAGGAGATTTCTTCATCCATTAAATGGAGAGACAGCATGGATGCAAACGGCGGAAGGCTTTGATCAATTTGACCAAGTGAGAGGTATATGTGCCAAGCAGAGATTCTACTTGGTGGAATCTGAGGGTATAGCATACAGGAGAAACCACAGACATCTTCTTCCTGTACCAGAAACAATATCGCAGCATTGTACATGTGATATAGAGTCTAGATCTCAGAGCAACCCCTGACAATGTTCATATCGAGGAACAAGTCGCAGGAACATTTCCATTCCTGATGATATCCCAGTTGTCCCCAAAGTTGAACATTCCTTGAAGACAGTCCCTGTTGCTAGATCCAATTCTGCCTTTTATGTTAACATGGTCATGTCTTATTTCTAGACCTAGTGTAAAATACACTGCAACCTGGACATAATTGTTTTATATGTGTCTAATTTTGTATGATTGCATGTCAAATAAGTAGTTCTGCATAATTGCATGTCAAAAGATCATTTATGTAAATTGCATGTCATTGAATAATGTCATTTCATATATAGACCATTTCTCAAAGAGGGAAGATATAGATCAGAGTGTTTGAATATACCTTTAAGAAGTATTTGCAGATGTAAGCACATGGACATAAATACCGAGCATGTGCAAGCAGCAGTGCCATTTTGAGTGAACAGCCAGAATGTTAACATTTATGAGTGTAGTAGTCAGTCTGTTTATAAGTTTATTTAAGTTTAAGTTACAAAGCCTCATTTCTGATGTGATTGTGTGTAATAAAGCTATTTGAACAGAAGCCACAAATGTTCATCTGTTTTATCCAGACCAGATGAGCGACAGAAGTTATTGTTACATATTTGTCAAAATCTCCAGGTTTTTTTAGTCTTCATTTTTGCTATTGCTACTTTACCCTTTCCATAGGGAATATGACTCCCAAATTGCAACCTTAAATAGGGAATAATGGCTTTATGACCCAGCTTCATGGCATGGAAGGATGAAACTCCATCTATCTATAACCCAGTTGGCCCACAACTGATTAATAGCTTGGGCACTGGAGGAGCCAGATATTGAAGTATACAAGCCAGCAGCTGATTCCAGCTCAGCCATCCTGGAGGATGGGAGATAGTCCCATGCATGGAAATGTTGGCAGCTGTTGGAAAGAAAGCTGCACACTATGCAAGGAGGAATCAGATCTGACAGGCTATGTTTATCTAGTAGCATTTGTGGATTGTGTATCGAAACCTGCACAACTACAGTGCACTGTAAGCCCTTGCATCTGTGAACATGCATGCCAGCTACCAAGAGGGAGTGGTGAGGCTTAAACGGGAAATCCGTTGTCTGGGTGTAAGGTTATCATGATCAGCACTCTACTTCAAAAGGAATAAATAGGCTGGTAGATTGTAGAAGGGAAGATGACTGGTTGACAGCAAGGGATAAAAATATGCAGAAAAAGGATTATAATTAAACTCTCCATAGTAGACAGTATGTCAAGTTTTCCAATGAAACTTGTATTTGGATTACACCAATATTGTGATATTCTGCATGTAAATGTGTTCAAACCTTATGCTGCTGATAGAGTTCCATTTTTTTTCCAGAAGAAACACTAATAGTCTATTGGGTATTAGGTACACTGGCTTTAGGGCTTGGGTTGATATCATCTGCCACAATAAGAGTTACGGGACATATTTCATAACAAGAGGATTTTTATCACTTGTATAACATTCTTATATGTCAGCTTCATTCTATGTTGGCATACCATACAGTGAGAACTACCACACTATGTGACAATCACCTCCCCAGACAGAAATCCACAGTTTTAGTTTCACTAGATGGGCATTGAGTCAAGACACACCCTGGGGCTCCCAGATTTTTACCTATACTACCTTATTATCAAAGCAAACAGACCAATTCAAATATCAGAATATGATAAAACCAAAATGATCTGGTACCCATCATGGGTTAAGATATGGTCTAACTTACTACACTCACTAAATATAAACCCTAAAGCTATCCCTTATCATAACCCAAACAATAAAATCCTTTAAAAACTACACCCAATAATCAAAAATGAAATAATTGCCTTCCAATCTTTATTCACCTTTATCAATCTACAAAATGCATTGTCTCATACAACCCATACACATGAACCCGAATGTCAAGCAAAATAACAAAATGATAGACCTTAAACCTTTCCCACTAATTAAAGAAATAACGGTATGGTATATTCTACAACATAAAGAATTAACTCTTGAAAATTTAAGAACACAACTAAAGACACCAGGCAGCTATAACCCTATTCTCAGACAAATTATATCATTAATAAAGATGAAGTTCTCAAAATGCAATATGGACACACAAAACATAGTAATTACTCAAAACATAATTAAATCATTAGCATCTAAGGAGAAAATGATTTCAAAGACTTATAAATTAATTAGTGAAATAAAACATCAATCTTATTCAAATTATTGGGAAAGCATTAGTCAAAATATCTCAACAACTCAAAAACAAGAAGCCATTAAAGATACCTTAAAATTAACTCCTTTCAGAAACCTAATCTACACACAAATAATGATTAACAATAATGCATATTAGACTCCAGCTGTACTTAAAAAATGTGGCTACCAAGAAGCAAAACGATGCCCCTTTTGCCCCGAAGAGAATGTTGATATACGCCACATTTTCTGGAGCTGTAAGAATATTTTCAAGCTCTGGTGTTCTTTAAGAGTGCAACTTGAAAAAATTGGCTATGAAAAAAACACATTCACCTGGGAAACAATGATTTTACATATAATCCCTACCTCAATAAGAGGAATCCGTAAACATATTCTAATTACATTATGTGCCTTTCTAAAATTTTATATAGCAAAAAAATGGGTAACTAACAACAAAATCTCATGGTTAAACTTTAAAGTCATGGCAGTCAAATATATCAAGCAGATACAGATGGAGTGGTGCAGGTAAACTGTTCTTCCAAAAGTAAAAATACAATACAAAAAAAGCAAAGGAGGCTCCAGACCACGGCTGTCAAATCATATAAAAGTTTTAATCCAAAGTGAGAGCTTTCATAGCTCAAGGCTACTTCATCAGACAAAAACTTACATCAAATGTGCAGTATATATATATCATCAAGTTAAATAATTAAACAATTAAGTCACCAATTAACTTAAAGGCACATACCTAAAATCATCACTTGAAGTAAATACAAAATATAAATAAAATTACATTTTCCTAATTCATTCAACTATCTAATAACATATAAGTTATAAAGATAGTAATTAATACATACATTTATAAACTAAGTACATTCACTTAAGCTAAACCCAGAATATAAAAATACATATATCCTTTATCTAGTTCATACTTCTATCTAAAAATGCATATAACGAATGTATTATAACTGTGCAAGTGACCAATACATAACATTCATGAAAGTAAAAGTTTTGAAGTTTGAAAGAGAGTTTATAGAAATGAAAGATAGATTCCTGGAGAGAGGCTATAGTGAAACTGAGATAAATCAAGTGACAATGGATATTAATAACAGAAGAGATGTAGATATCTTACTATACTTTTCTAAACAAGAAACCCCTGTCATAGTATCAAAGTGTAGAAATAATACTTTGAGAATACCTATCCTGTATTCTAGCAATACCAAGTTACTAAAACAGATTTTTGATAAGAACTGTAATATCCTAAGTGCAGATGATAAGGTGAAAGGGATTGTAGGAGAAAGGCCCAGATATGTTTATAAGAATAAGAAGTGCTTAAAAAGGTTATTATGTGGACCATGAGCCAGTGGTGAACTAATTAACCCTGAATATGGAATGAAATCTGGCACATACGCATGTGGTAAGTGCAAGTTCTGTGGCTTTCGTGACAGCACAGGTAGGTTTATACATCTTGATACAGGGAGGATATATACGTTCAAACTGACAGCACATTGTAATACAACAAATCTGGTGTACCTGGCCACCTGTGCAGTATGTGCCTGTTTTTATGTTGGGATGACGACACATAGATAACGTGATCATATGAGAGAACATCTGTATGACATCTCCAGGAAAATAGACACCAATGCCTTGGCCAAGCATACTATGGTATGTGGCAATGAACATGAATTTAAGTTTTTAGTGATAGATATGGTCAAATCTAACATTAGAGGGGGTGAAGTTAAGAATAAAGTTGAGGTTAAGGAGCTCAAATGGATCATTAGATTACAAGCAAATGTTGGTAAGGGTCTCAGTGACAAAACATGCATTAAACCAGTTTTAATGGATAGAGGCATTAGATAGCAGTGTTCAAATATGTGTTATTTTTATATATTGTAGTCTTCAGTTTTTACTTTCATGAATGTTATGTATTGGTCACTTGCACAGTTATAATACATTTGTTATATGCATTTTTAGATAGACGTATGAACTAGATAAACTATATATGTATTTTTATATTCTGGGTTTAGCTTAAGTGAATGTACTTAGTTTATAAATGTGTGTCTTAATTACTAGCTTTATAACTTATATGTTATTAGATAGTTGAATGAATTAGGAAAATGTATGTTTATTTATATTTTGTATTTACTTGAAGTGATGATTTTAGCTATGTGCCTTTAAGTTAATGGGTGACTTAACTGATTAATTATTTGACTTGATGATATATATATATATATATATATATATATATATATATATATATATATATATATATATATATACTGCACATTTGATGAAAGTTTTTGTCTGATGAAGTAGCCTTGAGCTATGAAAGTGCTCACTTTGGATTAAAACTTTTATATGATTTTAGCAGCCGTGGTCTGGTGCCTCCTTTGCTTTTTTTGTATTGTATTTTTACTTTATGAGAAACAGTTTGCCTGCACCACTTCATCTGTACCTGCTTGTTTACTAACCACTGACAACTGGTGTAGAGACATGGCTGAGGGGAATGCCTCATTAGATTTGGAACTCGACTACGCACCTGAAAGGGATGCTTGGAAGAAGAAATTACAACTTACTTTAGAGAATCGTAACCCACTCCTGGACTTTGAACCTGTGGTCAGCACTATACCAACGGATGATAACTGTGAGTATGATGTAACGGCCTTGAAGAAGGAGCTACATAGATTAGAAAATGATTTACGTAAGCTAAAAAGACTTCAGGCTCAGAGATTCCATCTTGAAGCCTGTCTTAAGCTGCACATTGTTCCCCGTGGGTTGCGTGTGCTTAATATGCCCACTTATGGTACTGTCTATAATGAACTTCTTCTACAATGGCAGCAAATTAACTTAGAGACTAGTCAGAGCTACATGAAGTTGTTGATTAACTTTTTTACACCAGAGGAAGAAACCCTAGTAGCCAGTATCAACAATCTACAAGGAATTTTATATGACAAATAACCACATCATGTTTTGGATCTAAAACTTAATGCTATTTTTCAGACTGTTGCAGCTTATGAACAGCAACTATTGAATTATAAAAGAAAGAAAATGCAGAGAGACGCACAAGATTTCTCAACAGGCAAGGTTTTTGCCTGGCAGAGAGAACACAGTTATGGTGGCTCCAGCGATAACAATCCTAAATTACAACATATTCAAAGAATTAACAGTGATAGAACTGAAAATCTCATGAAATTAAGAAAAATGCAACTGTTCCCTTAAATTCTATTAGTTTGCCTACACCAACAATGACAGAATGGTGTTTAAGATGCAGGACATGCCCCCTCCTGCACAACTGTTGAAGGAGGTGAACAACACCACTGCTGCTGAGACGAATGGAACTGGAGGGGCTCAAAAGAAGAACACTGAGTCTACAGTCTCTTCAAATGGACATAATGACTCAATTAGTAATAATTTTATGTTATACAAAACAAATTTAACTGTACTGTACCCCATTCGAGTGAATTATTTTCGAGAGCGGTCCTGGAGCAGGGACCAATGCAAACGCAAAGCCTCAACAGAGGAGAAGTCTTTAACAATAAAAAAAGATGTGACAACAGAATGGGCAACACTGATTTGGAATATTTCAGGTCAAGTACTGAGCACGAAGCTCACATTTTACAGAAAGGTATGTCCTTTATACCAGCCAACAAAATGTAACAGAAAACATAAGAGAACTTAAAAATTACACTCGTAATATAATGTTGAAAGTGCATTTTGGTGGAATGGACAATAACATTAATGTTAGTAATTTTAAAAAAAACTAGCAGTTTTATTTCACTTAATAATTCAGCTGTGGAAACTTTTGAAAGGGCATGTATTAAGCACATTTATGAATTATGTAACAGTGGTAACTCGAATAAGAAATACTTTTCTAACTTGAATAAAAAAGAAAGGGAAGCATTGGAACTCCTATGCCATGACAATACTATTTCAATTAGACCGACCGATAAAGGCGACCTGTTGGTTATAATGGGCATTGATTTTTATATGCAAACCATGAAAGAAATGTTGAATAACAATAGGTTTTATGAGCAGATAAATGTAGATAGAGTCAGTATGTGTGAAAGATGCATTTATAACTCTCTTTTTGAATGTCTACCGAGTAGATTAATTAGTATGGAACTTTTTAAGTATTTTATTGTTGAACAACCATTAGTACCTGTTATACAAGGATTGTCCAAAATTCACAAACATGCTAAGATACCCCCTATAAGGCCTATCGTGGCAGGGAGAGGGTGGTGCACTGAACTACTATCTGTTTTTGTGGAATAACATCTAAAAGCTGTTTTATGGAAGAATAGGTTTATATTGAATGACACTAAGCAATTCCTAGGAGATCTGTATGAGATTTTTGGCTGCGTTCATTTAAATAAGCAGTGGCTAATGGTCACTCTGGATGTACAATCCCTTTTCACTATGATTCCGAATAGAATGGGGATAGAACTGTTTAGACAGTATTTATTGAAAGATAGGACCTATGAAAATCGGTTTCTTGATTTTCTAGCAATGTTGATGGAACTCATTCTGGAAAATAATTTATTTGTGTTTGATAACACTATCTATAGACAAATGGATGGCATAGCTATGGGCACACCGTGTGCCAATAGCTACGCCAACATTGTCCTGGCAGCATGGGAAGAACAGTATGTGATTACTGAGATGCAAGGTTGACTTGGCTTCTATAGAAGGTTTGTGGATGACCTTTCTATGCTATGAGATGGTGATACTGATACTTTCACCCCCCTTCTTTATTAAGATAGACAACAGCACACAATTTTTGAAATTCACAATGAAGAGTTCCTTCTCTACAATTGATTTTTTGGATGTCAGTATTACACAGAAGACTGATAACCAATTTGATACAGAGATACATAGGAAGGAGTGGTACAGAAATTCCTATCTACACAGACAAAGTATGCACCCCAAACACATATTTAAAAATGTAGTTAGAGGACAGGGGGTGAGAAGCTCCAGGTTAATAACTAATGATGTGAAGTTTGAAAGAGAGTTTATAGAAATGAAAGATATATTCCTGGAGAGAGGCTATAGTGAAACTGAGATAAATCAAGTGACAATGGATATTAATAACAGAAGAGATGTAGATATCTTACCATACTTTTCTAAACAAGAAACCCCTCCCATAGTATCGAAGTGTAGAAATAATACTTTTGAGAATACTTATCATGTAGTCTAACAATACAGAGTTACTAAAATGGATTTTTGATAAGAACTGGAATATCCTATGTGCAGATGATAAGGTGAAAGGGATTGTAGGAGAAAGGCCCAGATATGTTTATAAGCATAAGAAGTGCTTAAAAAGGTTATTATGTGTACCACAAGCCAGTGGTGAACTAATTAACCCTGAATATAGAATGAAATCTGGCACATACTCATGTGGTAAGTGCAAGTTTTGTGGCTTTTGTGACAGCACAGGTAGGTTTATACATCCTGATACAGGGAGGATATATACGTTCAAACTGACAGCACATTGTAATACAACAAATCTGGTGTACCTGGCCACCTGTGCAGTATGTGCCTGTTTTTAAGGTGGGGTGACGACACATAGATTACGTGATCGTATGAGAGAACATCTATATGACATCTCCAGGAAAATAGACACCAAAGCCTTGGCCAAGCATACTATGGTATGTGGCAATGAACATGAATTTAAGTTTTTAGTGATAGATATGGTCAAATATAGCATTAGAGGGGGTGAAGTTAAGAATAAAGTTGAGGTTAGGGAACTCAAATGGATCATTAGGTTACAAGCGAATGTTGGTAAGGGTCTCAGTGACAAAATATGCATTAAACCAGTTTTAATGGATAGAGGCCTTAGATAGCAGTGTTCAAATAGATGTTATTTTTATATATTGTAGTTTTCAGGTTTTACTTTCCTGAATGTTATGTATTGGTCACTTGCACAGTTATAATACATTCATTATATGCATTTTTAGATAGAAGTATGAACTAGATAAAAGATATATTTTTTTTATATTCTGGGTTTAGCTTAAGTGAATGTACTTAGTTTATAAATGTATGTATTAATTACTAACTTTATAACTTATATGTTATTAGATAGTTGAATGAATTAGGAAAATGTATGTTTATTTATATTTTGGATTTACTTCAAGTGATGATTTTTGTGCCTTTAAGTTAATTGGTGATGTAATTGATTAATTATTTGTCTTGATATATATACTGTTGTAAGTTTTTGTCTGATGAAGTAGCCTTGAGCTATGAAAGCGCACACTTTGGATTAAAACTTTTATATGATTTTAGTAGTCGTGGTCTGTAGCCTCCTTTGCTTTTTTTGTAGTCAGATATATCACCTCCCACAAACTAGCTACTAAAAGTGTTAATAAGGGAACATACTTTCAAACATATTGGAACTCCCATTTTGATACAATCCTTGCAAGCAAATAAAACCCAAGCATATGAATCAAATTCAAGTGGCTTTTATTTTTTTATACTTCCTAAAATGTAAACACATTACGATTAATGGCTCAAATTGTTATGTTCAAGATTCAGTATCACCCAGATGGCATCCAACAGTGTAAATAATTTCATTTTATGTTCATAGGTTTTAGGGTTTTCACTAAACCTTGTATAAGTAAGGTTACCATTCTTTTGTAAATCAAAACTCATAAATGAGGCCACAAAATAGTGCCACAATACACTTTTCTGTTATAACGATAATAACCTTACTTTATTCTGAACCAGGGGTTTGTAACTTATAAGTCAGAATTAACAGATAAACTTGGAATTCTTTATCCCCTGGAACCCCAACAAATGGTGAATTTATCAGTCTTTTGTTTTATGTTCGTATTTTTCTTTTTCTTTTGTTTTTCCATCAGTTCATGTAAGTTTTTTTTCATGAAGTATTGTTAAAACTACTGTATTCAACACCACTTGATGTTTTGCTGTAAAATATCTGATAATTTTTGGCTGGAAAAGAAATAAAAAGTATATTGGAAAAAAAAGTAAGTCTAGACACACCATCTGCATTGTAGTGGGCTGAGAATTTTGACTGATTTTAAGGGGAGTGTCCACAAACTCAGCTTTGGATTTCCATCTTGCTGGCAGCTTAGCCACATCAGGTGTCCAGGTGTGTCAGTAATTTAAACTTCTGGCTAAGGCAATATATTAATGTAGGGACTGCTTACCTGGTCACTATGGATTCCATCTAATTAGTGAAATATCTGATCTTCTGACACAGAATATATTTAGGGTGTTCTTTCCCACCAAAGGTCTGTGACAACACTTATCTTTGGCCTACCTCTGATGGATCAGTATAAACTACAAAAGGCCTGTCTAAATACAGAAATGCTAAGACAGCATATGAACACAATATTTATTTTAACTGCTTAAGATCTTTGGCTTTTGCCTCTTGTGGTAACTTGAATTTAAGTACCATCTTTGCTTTTATTGATCTGTAAAAGAGTATGTTAGTGATAAAAAACAGGGTATACATTTTTGATACTACCAAGCTAAACCCACATATGCCTTCACTTGAGTGTTATTAGCTGGACTGGAAATGTTTTGCACAGTTTTTAGTTTTGTTTTCTGGAGCCTAACAATTCTTCTTCTAATACACACCCTAATTATCATACATCTTCTATATCTAATATACTCTTGGATGCATTAACTGCAAACTTGGCATGTGTCAGAGAGTCTAACACACCTGTACCTTAGTTAGATGTGAGTCCCATATCTGAGACTATATCAGATCATCATCAAGGTATTTGGCAACATATCTGAAATAGGCCTTTATGATTCTGTCCATTAATTTCTCAGAGGTAACAGGGGAACTATAAAGTCTAAAAGGACTGACAATATATAAAAATATGTCATCTGGTATTGAAAATACTGCTTAGTTAGAGGTATTAGAAGGAATTAAAAATATTCCTTTGTTAACTGTTATGTGGTCAAAAAAATGGCATAGGGATTGGGTAGCTTTCAGATTTCAAAGTCATGTTCAGTGTCCTTAAATCATTATATAATCTGATTGTTCCATTAGGCATGAGGGCTAACAGAATGGGTTTGTTCCTTTCACTTTTGACTTCTCTTTCACCCAGGTCTCAGGCATTTTTTTTACTTCCTCTTCCAGAGCCTTTATTTGAGACTCTGGCATTCTTTGAAGTTTTAAGTTAACATTTTCTCCCAGTATGGTCTCAATATAGTATTAAATCAGGTTTGTTCTGCCAGGTAATTCTGAAAATACTACATTGTTTCTTATCAGAGACTTCATTATCTTTTGCTTCTGCAACTTGTATAACATCTCATCTACCTGCACTGGCAAGCTAGAGGTCAGTTTAATTTATTCAGCAAAACATTTTCTGGCATTTACTATTTATAGGGTTTATATAATTTAATTCCATTTCCCTACCACTGCAAACAGATCCTGCCATATACCCCAAAATTTGGTTCCTGTGACTGGAACCAAAACTAGCCTCTGGACTCCAGTAATCGCCAAAGTTTGGACCCAACCAAGTTTGGATTTATTGTATGTAGATCCTGCTCGTTAAATATGGTTGGCTTCTTTGAGAAAGTCAACAAGGCCCTGAACAAGGGAAAGACAGTGCATGCATACCATCTACCTTGACCTAGCCAAGGAATTTGACACAGTCCCCCACTCAGATATTATAGAGAAACTCTCCCAATTGGAAATTAACCCCTACCTTACCTGATGGATAGCCAACTGGTTTACCAACAGGACACATATTGTCAAAGTTGGTGACTTCACCTCTAGCAAAAGACCAATCACCAGTGGCATACCACAGGGTTCTGTGCTGGGCCCCTTACTGTTCAGAATTTATTTCTTAGAAGTTCAGGCAAACTTGGATGTCCTGTGGCTGACCAAGTTCACCGATGACTGCAAATCGGGAGCAGTCATTGGCTCCCCCAGTGATATTAATATACTGCAGACAGGGTTAAAGCAGACAAATGATCAGTGCCAAAGCCATGGATTAAAGCTAAATGCAAAAAAATGCATCAATTGTCCCTTTGAGAAAGCTGAAATCTCTGCTAATTGCATTATAGACAGCTCCCTCTAGGTGTATACCCAGTGGTATCTGATCTGGGGTACTCAGATGGATAGCAATCTGAACTTTGACCATCGACATATCCATGGTAATAAGGAAATCCTTCTATGTGGCACATCTTATAAGTAAAGGCATTACATTTAAATCTAAGGATGCAATAATTCCATTATACTCGGCCCTCATTAGACCAGTAATTGAGTACAATGTTCCCGTTTGCATGTACCTCACCAGACACCTGCAACAATTGAAAAGACCACAGGGTTTTCTCACCAAGCAATTACAGAGTATACAAAACAACTCTTACAGGGAAAGGCTGAAAGACCTTTCACTGTATTCTGTCTCCTACAGATTGCTAAGGGAAGATATTTGCCTGGTTTACAGGGCAGTTTCTGACCCAGCCCTGATGGAAATGCTAAGCATTCACAAATCAAATTGCATGAGAGTCACTCACTCCACTGATCTTAACCTAGGCTCTGACATGTATAGGTCATGCTGGAGAGATAGATACATCCCCAAGAAACTGCCTCTTCTCTGGAACTAGATTCCGATTCATGTGAAACAGATCCCCTCCCTGACCCTCTTCAAATGCAACCTAGATCAATGGATTGGTGACTGTAAATTCACTCCTGGGATGGTGCCAATGTCCCCCCTGGACAGAGGAAGTTGGCATTAAATGCCATAGACCATTATCTCTACAAACTTCACTCAACTAACCACTGACAATTACGGAAACTCAGGATAAATATGGCTAGGCTTGTAAGAGCTCTAGGGACATTGGCCTAGAAACCTTCTATGAACCTATGAAACTTTGAATTCTCTAATTCTTGTATTTTTTTATTATAATACATCCCTTGTTGTGTAGCTTGATCTATTTCCATGTTTTCCTGTTTGATTGGGATTACTATTTTTAGCCTTACTTCTAAGTAGGTATAATGTTCTAAGACACATTTAAAGTGGGGTTTTCTCTTCTACCCAAGTTTCTTGGCAGTAGCTAACAGTCTGTGAGGGTACCTGTCATATAGAAATCCAAAAGGATTGAATCCTGTTGAGGCTTGTGTTACATCTCTAATGACAAGTAAGAGGTATGGTATTAACTGGTCCCATTTTTTACCATCTTACACAATATTTTTTTTCAGCATGGACTTTGTTCTTTTAAAAAGCTCCATTAACTCATCTGTTTGGAGTAAGTACATTGATGTTTTTAATTGCTTATCTTTAATGTCCAGGAACACTTGTTGCATTATTTTGGTCCCATGGTTGGTGTATATGTGTGTGTGTATATATATATATATATATATATATATATATATATATATATATATATATATATATTTATATTTATCCCTATCATGGAAAAAAATAAGACAAGCCCTCTAGTAACAGATTTTATTGAGCGCTTTCATCTCAGTATGATAGACTTCATCAGATTATGATGAAGTGTATCATACCGAGACATAAGCACTCAATAAAGTTTTATATTTTTATACTTGTAGTGTATGTGGCTTCCATCTTCGAATTCCCATTATTGTGGTTGCGTTTTACTAGTTACAGATTTAATACTAGCCTTAGATGAGGAAAGAGTATCAGGGTACCTAGTTCCTTAGTGCAAAATAACCAAAATGTAGTTTAACCCCTTTGCTGGATTTTATATGTGGCCCAACAATATCCATAGCAAGTATTTTAAATGTTGCTTTTATTTATTTAATCATTTATTTATTGCTTAATTTTATTTTATTTAATAAGAAAACAAAAAACTATTTAGAACAATAGGAGAATACTGACAATTAATATATTACAATACTACTAAATTAACTTTCCATTATTCTTAGCTGATTTTTATATGTATTTGTCTAATAATAAGTTCAGTTTTGATCCAATACTTAAAATGTATTCTTTTCCCATTAGTTCATTCCCTCTTTCTGGCATGCAACAAAGGCAACTCCAAGGAAATTTGGAGGTGAGTCATTCTTTCAGTTGAAGGTAATCACTTTCCTTGCCACAGACAATAAAGCCCAGTTCAATGGATATTGTGATTTTCTAATACAATCTAGTGTAGGTGCAGTAGTTAATATTAACTGATCATTAATGACACAATTATCAGACCATAAAGCTTTAAAGAAAATATTAATATAATTCCAGTAAGTAACATTTTTCACATTAAAAATGTGGTACCAATCTGCTTTCAAAGAATTATTACAACTCCATGAAATAGCTTCACTGGCTTTATAAATGTTATTAGTTTTATAAATGAGTTCTAAAAATGTATTTCCATGTAAAAATATTCCAAAACATAGATGATGTTATCAAACTAATAGACTTCAGTATTTGTACTTTGTTCACATAATTATCAGTTTCAGTCAAGTTATATATTTTGACAAAGTTCCAGCATTTAAGCAATGATCCACAACTGCAATGGGTATATCAGGATTTACCCACAGATAACATGGTTTAAGCATGAGTGCAAAGATTGAGTGCTTAAACAAAGCCAACCATGGGTAAATCCTTATATACCTACACCCAGGAGTGGATTGTAATTGTTATACAATGAAATTTTTTAAGAAATAAACTACTTACCTTTCTTAAATGATGTCTTTGTATAAGGGTGTTGAAGTGTTCCTCTGTATTTCTCCTTCTTTACTCATATACTGAGCATGTGTATGGAACTTATGTCTTCATGCTTGCACAGTATATCAGTGCAGTAAAGGAGAAACAACAGAGAAAAGAGAATCTCCATTGTTATTTTTTGCCACGTTTTTATGATGGACAGTGCAGAAATAAAAAGAAACAGGTACATTTCTGTTTCTTTACATTGATTTTTCTTCTGTTTTGGTCTGTCTCTTGGCCTTTTCCAATAGAAAGTCCAGCTGCTCAATGGTCCTTCAGTGGATGGACTTTTTCTATTGTCATATGCTTGATTTACAATGGGCATGCTGATTGAGCTGTCCAATTAGGGTGCTCATTTTTTAATACAAATGAGTTACAATCATATAATTACTATTAATCTTGGATTCCAAATCTGAAATTAATCTTTATTAGTTTAGATAAAGTAATCCTTATGTCTGCATTACTATTTATAATTAAGTCAAATATTTAATAGGTTTGGATATACATGTTTCTTATCTGACATTATTCTTTATAATTGCTATTTTCATTCTTAATTCCAGTTAAACTAATCCAAATTCAATTTGCTCATTAATTCTCTATTCAACAAATCATTCTCCTCATTTAGACAATCAAGCCAATATATTAGATTTAGTGAATTACTTTCAATAAATCCAGATGTAATGACTATGGGAAAAATAGAAAAAAAACATATTTTAATAAAGGATTTTTATATATATAATGCTTAAAAGTTTTTAAAATAATATGTATTTAATTAGACTTGGTTAATTTATTCTGGGAAATGCTAAATATTTTTAATTATCCTACAACACTGTAATACTGACAACAAAAAGCAAAGAACTCATGATTTAGTTTTGAACTGCTAAAAATATAAACATGAATAGATTTTCATTGAGCCTCATCAGGATCGTCATGCCAATATAAAATTGTTTTAAAGATAAAAGTTATAGTGTAGGCTTCTATATTAGGAAACTTAATGCCCCCTTTACCCCAATGTCTAGTGTGATTAATAAAAGCTGTTCAGTATTTACCCAGATGCCACAATAAATCATAAGCATCTTATTAAGTATTCTAAAAATTGTTTCTCTAGCATTAATACTGTTGACTATATAGAATATAGATTTTTTTGGTAATAAAATAATATTTATAAGCATTAGCCTATCTTCAAAAGAGGATATAAAATTATTCCATTTATAAATTAATACTTTATTTTGTGTATTATATTATTATACTTCATTTTAATAATCTCAATTAAATCATCTGATAACGATATTCCAAAATATTTAATAAATCTATTTGGTTGAAATATACTATAACTTTTTAACAAGCTATTTTTCAAATTCTGACTTAATATTTCTACATTATTGGCATTAAATTTCATTTTGAAATCTTTTCAAATAACTTAATTGAATTATAGATCTCTTCTAAAGATGTATATATATATATATATATATATATATATATATATATATATATATATATATATATATAAATTACCATTTGTCAGTAAATGTCATCTGTAAGTTGTTGAATCTTATATTGACAATTCCAGTTAATTGTTATACCTGCTATTAAATTGCTATTTCTAATAAAAACTGTAAATGGATCTATAATTAAAGCAAACATCAATGGAGAAACAGCGCATCCGTATTTGGTTCCGTCAATAATTTTAAAACCTTAACAAGGAAAGGACCAGTCTTAACATAAGCTCTAGAATTTCCATACAAATGTTTTAATAATAATATAAAGTTATCAAGTAAGCCAAAAAATATAAAGTTGTAAAAAAAAAGACTAGTCTATAGTATCAAAGTCCTTTTCTATGTCCAGATAATTGCTGACATATAACAACTATGTTTAACAAAATCAATAATTGTTATAATTCTTTTTATGCTATCTTGGGCTTGTCTATTTGAAATAAACCCAGTTTTGGTCTTTATGTATCATATAATTTATTACACCTTTAAGTCTATATTTTAAAATGTATTTTATAGTGTATATTTAACAATGAGATTAGTCTATAAGATGGACATTTTCTGTATCTTTTCTTGTTTCAATATATGGAATATAATACAATAATTCCATTAAAAAAGGCAAATGCTGTATTTATGATAGGCATTGGAATAAAAGGATTTTTGGAGCATGAGTAAAGTGCTGTGTTATGTCATTCAAGGCATTCAGTACAGAAGTTCTCAAAATTTTCATTATTTCTGGACAATAAAACTTTTCTAGGATTTCTGCTTTAGTTTTGTCTTTTCCTAGTTGTCCTCCTAGTTTATGACTATGAGCTAACATCATCACTATGTTTTTAAAATGTTTTGGCACTAATAGTTGATGTGTATCATCTTATCTGTGCTTACTTTGTTTAATAAATCATTTTATAACTCAAAACATAGGTAGGAAGTGGAAAATTCTGTTCAACTTCTACCCCCTCCAATTCTAGCAGCTTATCTACAAGTCATTGAAGCATTTTAGTCAAGGGACTTTTTATTGGAAAACAGATTGTCACTGCGGGTTTCAACATAATGTTTCGTGTTGGAACTGACAGTGTGCTTTTCAAGGGTTTTTACCATTTCCTCCACTGTGGTGCAACTGCAGAGTTTGTATCTTTAATTTAGAGAGGTGTAGTGGGTATAGCTGTCCCTCTTAAGTTTTGCAGGAAGCTTACCTCCCTACAAAAAAAAATATTTCTTTATGTTTTAAAACTCACCCTTTTCAAAATTAAATTTTAAGTAAATGATGAGTTGAACAGCATTCTTCAATTACACATAGGTAAACCACTTATAGCTATATCATCCCTTGCTATGCTTAAAGTGCCATCTTCCCATCATGTATTTTTAAAGTTTATCAACCTTAACTGGAGGTCACCCAACTTTGGAATTTCCTCAGTGTCAGTCTGTTGTCATAAAAGACACTGCCTCCTCTCCTACCAATACAGACAATTTGGATCTCAGTGTCTAACATTTTGGTAAGACAGGTTACTCATACCAGTATTTTTTACCATTTCTGACTTGTTTTCTAATAAAAATGAACCTAATGCATAGAACTGTCTTTTTTCTCAACAGGAATTCCACTAGGGATCTGTTCAAGGTTATCATGTCTTTTAGTAACTATTATCCAGTCCTTTTGTTCTTCTGACTCAGTATGAGTTGGCACACTGTCACTTTCATTTTCCTCATTAGGTTGCTATTCTTCTGCAATTGATGATTCAAAAAAAATATTTTCGGTTCTGCATTGCTCTTTACTTACATACCTGTTGTCTAAAGTCTTTTCTCACATACACTGAAAGAAATGAGGTTAGAACTCTGACCAGGTACAGTTTCTTCCTATTTTGCTTTACTATTGAAGACTGTCTCATTAATAGGCTTTTCAGTACCTATCTGTTTCTAGAAAGTCTCCATTTCTAGAGCTTTCTATTTCAATTTAACAAAAATTGTAGAATTCTGCTGAGATTGTACATTTTCCTAACTTCATTCTTCATAATGCATCCATTCAGTGGTTGATTCCTTCTATTATTTCTATTGTCATCCCTGCTTCTTGCTTTGCAAACTTTCAGGCTGCAATATTTTACTATGCAGTTTCCTCCTGCTATCTCTATTCATGCAGGTTGCTGTGCCACAGGTATGTACTGATGGGTCCCCTGCATTTTACTGGATGTACACTTGTTCAACAAACAAAGGGGTGTGATTTAATGTAGACAGTATGGATGGCCGAACAGTAGATATTTTGATGGCATGGAATGTCGAAACAGGTTAGTGGGAATGGAGGTGAGAGCATGTGTGTTTGTGTGTGTATTTGAGTTAGGGTTAGGGTCAGGGATGAGTGAAGGATGGGTGTTGTGTGCTTGTGTGCATATTTGTGTATTTTAGGTTAAAGGTTAGGTGGTAGATGTGGTGCTGTTTGTGTGTGTTTGTGAATGTTTGTGTGTCTGAGTCTGTCTTGTGTAGTGCCAGTGTTATAGGAGGGTTTTAATGATGTTTAGGATTAGGGTTAGGGTAAGGGTTAGGGGAAAGGGCAATGTTAGGGTTAGCATCCATTACTAAGGTGGTGCGGTGGGGCTAAAGCTGTCAAAGGGGGTCCACAGTTATAAGGGATGTAGACAAATGCAATAGTAAAATTGATAATTTGTGAGCAACAAGAATTTTTACAGACTTGAGAAAAGCAAAGACGTTTATAAATCTTTTGGTTATATGAGTGTTCAATAGAAGGCAAAGTTTCTTAGAAAATGTATGATTATTTTTTTGGTAGATGACCCTTTAATAGGAGTGATTCTTGGAATACCAAACATACAAAATGATAATGTGAATCTTCTGATTTTAAAAACAAAGTAACACAAGTTGCATATGATAAAATGAAATTTTTATCACACCATTAAACCCTTATACATGGTAATTCCTTGGGATATGGGAAAAAAATAAGGTTTATTCAGTTCAAGAAATAAAATGTATTAGTGAATGCATAGAATATGTGCTAGAGGTTTTTTTCATTTTTAAAGAATACATTACTAGCAAATGTGGAGTAGCAATGGGTGTTACAATGGCACCCAGTTTTGCTTATTTAGTCATGTTTTATTAAGAAAAACAATATTTATACAAAATGGGGTGATATAAATCAGTTAAATATTATGGGAGATTTATTGAAGATTTTTTTTTTTTAAATTAGAGAGGATGTAAAGAAACTTTAAGTGAATGTATAGCAGATACCAATAAGACCATTGAATTTCTTCAGTTTACTTGTAATTCAAGTGCAAAGTCCATTGCTTTTTTTTTTGGATACTCTGATTTGCAATAAAAACAATAAAACAGAAGTTAGTTGTTTTGTCTTTCAGCTTTTCCCGGTTAGGGGTCGCCACAGTGGAACTCCGGTCCGCTAATGATTGGCAGTAGATTTTTATGTGCCGTGTTGCCAGCCCTGACGCACAACCTTCAACGAAGGTACGCCCATTCACGCATGTCTTCGCACAGAAGAAGCTTTAGCTGAGAATCGAACAGGACAATGTTTTACTGTGAAGTTAGTATTCGTTATAAAAATGCAGCAAATAATACATGCTGGTGGCATGCACTCATTTCATCCAAAAAAAGTATAGTTCACAGTATGAAAAACAGAAGTGAGCAGTTAACGACAGAAGAAGAAAGAAATATAATTTTAAAAATTTAGAAGAAAGCCTTTTTTTAAAACAGTATCCTAGAGACACTGATTTGGAGCATAACGGATTTAACAAACAAACAAAACCTCTTGGTTCAAAGAGAGTCAAGTACAACTACACGTGTTACTTACAGTGTTGACATCAAAGAAATTTAAATAAAGTTATAAGAGATGGTTGGAAACTTGTTTCTGGTAGTTCAGAATTTTACAGTGTAACAGGCACAGACCCTGTTTTGCACACAAAAGGGTAAAGACTTTAAGAGCATTTTGTTAACATAATACAGGTCAGGATTACAACTGAAATTTAGAAAAAGTGGGCACATGCTTGCAGTAATTGTATAATGCATGGGTTTATAAATAAAGATCTTTCTGCATATTGTGAGAACACCTAGAGGTCATATGCAATATCTATTGTTTTACATGTGATTCATCTTATTTTGTTTACATTGTCAAAGTTTTTCTGTGGGAAAAATGTTTAAAAACTCAAAGATAGGATTTATGAACATATTTATGCAATTCAAAAAGGACAATGTATTAGATGCTTTATGTAAACATGCCAAAAAGTGTGAGTGTTTTCAGAAGTTTGTATTTTTTTAGACAATGTTAATAACCAACATCAGAAGGGGCAGTAAAAAGAAACTGTTGGATTATTTGGAGTGTGACTGGCAGATTAATTCAGATGCATGTAGACATAAAGGACTGAACAATGCAATAACTTTTACATACTGTCTGTGAAAACTAGGAAAAAAATGTGGTCCCATGATCAATAACAGGTGACCCAAGAAAGATTTTAAATGGAAGGAACTTTTGTGTGAATGTTTTAAATCTGAAGAAGTCTCATATCCTGTAGAGATTTGTATGAGGCACTTATTCATTTAGTTTGCTAATTTGTCCTGTTTTTCATTAAATGCTTTTTAAGTAATGGATTAATTTCAGAGTTGTATATCTCCACCTTTTCATTTTTATTTTGAATTGCGTGAGTTTTATAAATGGAAGAAGAAGAAGAAGAAGCATTGTGTTTTTGTTTGGATGACTGGGAGTTTACCATGTGATTCTGTCATTTTATTGTATTGTTTTTAATGTAATGAGGGAATTAAAATATCAGTTATACAAATTATAATGTCTATACAAATAAAACTATTGTTTAATAGAATTAAAACTCCTTAGATCGTGATAAATTTAAAAGTAAAACAATAGATAGAGAGGTAACACTACTTTAATAGTTTTTAAATAGGAAAGCTGTTGTTTAGATGGCTAGTATCTTCATTACTTGTGTAAAGGGAAGTATTGAACAAACAAACTAAACTATAACAATACCTGTACAACAGTTATCAATTAAGTTTACATGTACCTGCTGAAATGCAAATCATCACATTGACGTTTCACTAAGATGACATTACAAAATCTGGGATCAAGTGCAGAACAGGACTACACTGGGAGGCAGGCTAAGATTAGTGTAATATATTTTAACATTATTTATTTCTCTAGAAAACATTGTTATTATGGTTAATTTTTCTAATTACAATTGTCATCACATTTGTTGCAAGTATAAAGTAAAAACATCATTAAAAAACTTGTATTGTTGAATATTCAGAGCTGTTGCCTTTTAGATAACTTACAGAATGCCTGATTTGGCATAGAACAGGATGAAATACATGCAAGTACTTTTCTTTAAAACTCCACCTGCCCATATTTGATGTAATACCATTGAAGAAAGGGCCTGCATGATGTCCCTAATCTCCCAATTAGTTATGTAAAGTGTGATCTCTGCTTAACATACAAGTCATGTCAAACCCAGAGCTGTTGGACATACTACACTTAAAGAAATCCCAATCCTTTAGAGACACATGCTCCAGGGATTCCAAAGACATGCATCTGGAGCATTTCTCCCCGGGCCACCACTGAAAACAGGCTCTGTGGAACCTAGTCGGACATTCCCGGTCAACAAATGTTAAATAAAATAAAAATCTAAACCTGTCATCACAATGAACAAAACATGCTTGAGGGATAGGTTCCTGACCCAGAGACTCCCCAGACTCTGGAATAGACTGCCCATACATGTCAAGCAGAGCGCCTCTTTGGCCCTCTTCAAAAGGAACCTTGATGATTGGATGGGAGGTAGGAAATGCACCCCGGGGATCACGTCAGTCGCCCTGCTAGACAGGGGTCCAGGGAAGTAAATACTGTGGGAAGAAATAGCTAGGGAATTGTTATGGCTAGGCTTGTATAGGCCCAAGGGCCAATAGCCTAGTACCAACCTATGAACCTATAAACCATCATCATCATCATCATCATCGTGTGAATGATTTCTGATCCAGTTCCTACAGCTCAGTGTTTTTACTCTGGCCTAACAAAGCCCCTTCATAGATTTAGGTTACTCATCTTTTTCAAGTTAGTTGTTATCACAAGAATCTACTTGCAGTTTTAGTGACTAAATCCCCTGGACCAAATACATGTGAAATTTAGATATTGTAATTAGTCAGCAACAGTTTTTCCAAGAAAAGGAACTAGAAATCAGATGTTTCTGCTATGAGGACCTTAAACACAAATAACATTCTCTTACACTTACTCTCTTCAACTTAATAAATTAAACTATCCTGGAAGAACTGCAACATTTGTCATTTCAGAAGGTCTCTTCTATAAACATGCTGTCTTTTCAGTAACCTGTTTCATTATGATCACCTATCTAATGTCGCTTTTTTAGGGATCCCCTGTAAAAGTTTGGAAGTACGTATCTTTATTCTCATTGTTAAGCTTTTCATGTATTGTCTTCTATAAATACGTTACTTAATACAAATTTCACCCTACATCCACAGACTTAAAGCAGAATATATTCAAACAGTCTAGTTTATTATTTCTGAAATATTTTAGATTACCTTTTGGTCCTCATTTGTTCTGAACTATCTCCCTTTTAATGGTAAAACTAGCCTTTCTGTGGTACCTGCCTGGGCATGGTAATGTCTACAGTGGATCTAATGAAACTTAATAATACTATTACCTACTTTTTGTCCTTTGAGCTTATTCATTTCACTATGCATATCATAATCCAGTCTCCTAAAAAAATCATTATTCATGGCTATCTGAAAAAGTGTACTTATTAGTAAATCTATTAATGGCATACATTACGCTGATTAGAGTGCATAACCAAACTTATCACTAATACCTAATATTCTGAAATTTACCGCATAGGATTGCTGCAGATTGTTGCAATTTTTTTTAAATCCTACATCTCAGGTATGTAATTTCATCTTGAACTTCCAGCAGCAAACTGCACATATGAACATACATACTTGTTTGAAAGCATAAAAACATATTTTCTGCAATGTTGTTGATTATTGTGCAGTCATAAGTGAGTAAAGGTGCCTACTGTCAGAGCAAATATGTCATCATTATTCCTTCAGATTTATAATATTAACATTGGTCTAACAGATCTGTAATATTCCCTTTTGCCTTTTTTTAAACATTCATTGACTGTATCATTACCGGATACAGACCGCACACTTCTGGTTCCATCAAAAAGTGCTGAGTGACTGGACCAAGGGTAATCTGATCAGGGAGGGACTGACAAGGGAACTGCCATTCATAGGTAGCTACTTCATCAAGCCAGCACCCGCTGTAACATTCATCTGTACATCTGTTTTCAGTAGCAGTTTTATCTTATAACAAACTAATTATAGAGACACTTTCTGTCTTCGCAACCCCCTTAAGCTTTGGAATAGTATCTAAAATGTACAAGAAGATATTCAGATCTGTTTTTAACACAAACATTAATAATGGCATGATTTGGCATTGAAATCTGATTTATTAACTGTGTAATAAATATCCCCAAATGGCACAATGCCATCAAACTCAAGTTCCTTTGTGACTGTAAACCAGTGTCATTTCTTTATGCTGATGCTCCAAAAATCAAGCAGGGTGAGGACTTCAATCCTTACAATGTGTATTTCTTTAGGATGAGTGAGGGAATTTAAACAGAAAGAATGATGGGAATAAAACCTTACTCAAACTGTGACAAAAGCTGGTGATGAAGTCAAGAAAGAGAAACCTTTGATCTTTGTAAATTAAATTGATCAAGTCATCACAAATCTGAAAAGTCATACAGCTTACCTGCTACTTCTTTAGAATACTTTAAATGTAATAATCTTTATTCAGCTGCTTAGTTGCTAAAGGAGTGAAATAAAGCATTACATGTCTCATTTACTAACACTGGAAAAACAACAAGCAGTTGTTTAGTTTTAATTGTAGATTAATTTATTCAACATTTGTTTACCAGGAAAGTACGACCTGGAATGAAACAATTTTCAGTGGAGGCCTGGGGAGAAATGTTCTAAACACATGTCTTTGCAAGCTGGGAGGAAATCAAATTACCTGGAAGAAACCTACACAAGTGCAAGTAGGACACACAGACTCTGCACAAAAGGCACCCCAGCTGAGAATTGAACCAGAGAACTTCTTGTTGTGAGGCAACAACACAAACCACTGCACCATTGCACCATCCAATTAGCAAAACAATTATCTAAGTGGTTGTATCAAAAGGGAAATAATATATCTAGCTAAAGTATGTATAACAAATAAGGGCAGAGGAATAAGCACACATAATTTTAAAGAAGAAATGTTTATGAAGTGTTAGTTATTCAAATAGCCCATGTAAATCAGTCTATCAACTCATTTAACGGCACCACAGCAGTTATTTTTTTTTTCCTGAATTTAGCACGCACAAGAGAATTTTGTGTAATTTGGAATACTTTAAATGCGTGAATCAATGTTTACAACCCCATTTAATTTAATGGAGAAAACTATCATGTCATAATTCACATTATTTTAATCAAGCTCTGTGATTAATAGCATGTGGTTATTAGAGCAATAAAGTCAAAATATTTCATATTCAAGTATTTAAATTAAGGTCAGTAAAGGAAACCATATTTTTCTGAATTAATTTCATAGAGCTAAACAAGTATTTTCAAAGGAGAAATGCACATGCAGATGTAAACACAGATCCAAAAGCACACATATAAACATATGCCATTCACCCATATTCAACACTCATTACTTAGCAGAATAAATGTATGTTAAATTCATATCACTCTTGTAAATAATGTCAGAATTCATATTTTTAATTCCTAGATGTCTGTCAAATATCTTAAGCCAATGCACATACCGGAAGCTTCTTGTGTCTGGTACAAAGAAATCGTATAGACTATCTGAAAATACCTAAGCAAAGCATTTCAGTTTACCATCTTCTGAATTAAAGGCTTAATTGATGTTATCCTTTGTCTGAAAGATAAAGGCTATTGTTCTTAAGCTAGGTCTCACTGCACCACTGCAAATAAAACAAATGAGCAACTGTGAAACACAAAATAATGTAGATCTGTTAGCACTCTAGGGACATATTTCTTTTTAAACAGGCCAGTTATAGTAATGTGGAATGTTTACACTAAACACAGTATTACCTGTTTTCACTTCTGTTTAATGCAGAACTTAGTATTTCTCATAAAAATAAAAGTTTTAGTGCTGTGACCTTATATATTTGCAATGCCATAACAATATAAAGAGATTAATAAACTGCACATGAGCTGTTAATCTTCTAAAGCATAGCATGCATATCCTGGAACAGCAGAAGTATTACATAACCATACCATTGCAAACAGTGCTGCAGAATCATGTTGCTTAGATAGATAGGCAGATAGATAGACAGACAGATAGATAGACAGACAGACAGATAGCTAGACAGACAGATAGATATGCATATAGACAGTCAGACACATAGACAGACAGATAGAAAGACAGACAGTAATACAAGGAAGGTATAGACAATGCTGATTATGATGACTATTAAGGAATGAACAACTGGGGACCCTCCCCACTCTTGATTATTATAAGCTTGTCTTCAGAATATGAATCAGTTCACTTTCTATTTTCAGAGCTACATCTATCATTTCCTAATACCTGTTTCAATGCTAATTTATTCCATAATATACACACCTTAATGCATTTTCTTTGCTGAGTGCTTTTAAATAAAAGATCTGAACTTAACTTAAACATATCATTTCTATAGCGACTGATTTTTATTATTTTTATGGATGAATAGTATGAAACTTTGATGGACAACAAATGCCCTGCAGCTGTCTAGCTAAAACTGAAATGAATGCTATAAATCAATAGTTTTCTGAATTTGAAAGCATATACTCCAAGGTATCACAATGGAGCTGTGTAAAGAAGAGCAATTTTAAGTAGTCACTCCTGTTCATAATGAAGGTTTGAAACAGGTGTGTTCCACAGCAATGATGCTATATAACACATTAGACTGTTTGCTTTCTGTCTGCTGATGACAGATGAGTGACCTTTGAGAGTGAGATGAAACTAGGAATAAAACATTCTTATTCATATATCAATGAAGACGTGGCCTATCTCCTGCATGCACAGATGTGCATTGACACATACACACACACACACACACACACACACACACACACACACACACACACACACACACGCACACACACACACACACACACACACACACACACACACACACACACACACACACACACATGCATGCACACACACACACACACACACACACACACACACACACACACACACACACACACACACACACACACACACACACACACATACACACACACACACACACACACACACGTATAAATAGGATCTCTATATGTATGAATAAGAACAGCTTGTATATTTAAAGTATAACTTTTCTCCATAGTATTGGGGTCCAGCCTTACAATTATGAAGGTGCCTGGATTATTTAACATTCACCATACGTAGCAGCTGCATGATAATCAACTTCAAGTCCTAACACTGTATTTCAAATATTATTTTAAAAGTATTTTTTTGTCATATTGGGTATGCATTATGATAATTTCATTTTAAAATAAACATCAGTAAAATGATGCCCTCAAATAAACATGCTTTACTAACTTAATTTTTACCTAAACAGCTTTAAAAGCCATCTGAGACAGAAGCACCATTCTCAAGGTTCATATGTAAGTACTAAGCAATCAGTCTGGAGACTATTACAAGCCTAACCAAGAACCAAACTCTCTACCTTGTTTCATAACCAATATGCCAATGCTCTGACTGTGTGAGGCTGAAGCAGGAATACAAGCTGAATATCATAAAATTCAATCAGATTTGTTTGGGTAGATCTCCCTTTTGTAAAACTATATTGACTAATACCATATAATTCTTCACTGAGTATGTGGTTCCTTCCAGGACCCATTAAGAGGACATGCCCTCAGAAAGACATCTTTCAAAATGTTTCCCAGTGATAGAAGTTAAATTAACAGGTGTGCAGTTGCTTACTTCATCACAGCTAACTTTCTTTATATATTAGTGTAATGCTTTCCAATTTCCAGGAACTGGGAACAATTGATTGTTTGAGTAAAACATTAAACATACCTGACAATAATGAACCCATTTTCTAATATTATTTCTGATATTATTGTTTTTATAGCTAAAGAGAACAATATGGTGTATGAAAAACTATTGACGCAGTTGAAAGAAGGTCAACTGCTCAAGTAAAAACCTTTGTTGAAGATATGATTTCAGTTAAAAAGATCTATTACGATTGGGGTGCAGGAAGAGAGTGATTTGTGTGGGAGATGTAGCAGGTTTCCAGTCACAGTAAAATTAGATTTTATACACCGTATTGTTCACTTTTGCTTGTGCCTGACATTGATTATATAGTATGTAGTTTAATTTCACATAAGGAGAAAGTGAAATAATTGCTTAATATCATGTATTTGCCTTTGGTTTATAAATTTCCAGAGACATTGCATAAGGAGTGTTATTACTATTCTAGGTGGAGTTTGACTGCAGTAAACATTCATAACATTAGTCATTGCCTAAACCAGCTCTGTAATGTAACAGGATACAGCACTGACCATGACCCGGAGGATACAGCACTGACCATGACCCGGAGGATACAGCACTGACAATGACCCGGAGGATACAGCACTGACCATGACCTGGAGGATACAGCACTGACCATGACCCAGAGGATACAGCACTGACAATGACCTGAAGGATATAGCACTGACCATGACCTGGAGGATACGGCACTGACAATGACCTGGAGGATACAGTACTGACCATGGCCCAGAGAATACAGCACTGACCATGACCCAGAGGATACAGCACTGACCATGACCCAGAGGATACAGCACTGACAATAACCCAGTGGATACAGCACTGACCATGACCCAGAGGATACAGCACTGACAATGACATGGAGGATACAGCACTGACCATGACCCAGAGAATACAGCACTGACCATGACCAGGAGGATACAGCACTGACCATGACCCGGAGGATATAGCACTGACAATGTCCTGGAGACTTGCGTTCATTTAGTGGCTCGAGTACTAGTGAGGTCACCAGCACAAGGTGAGAAAGGAATGACAAGGTTAAGCCTCCTCACCTTCCTCTGAATGAAGGATCAGGATTTAGGATGGGGCTTGGGTTGTCCAGAGTAAAGAATATCAGCTAGTTTGAGTGAGTGGATGACTCCAAAAAATATATATATTTTATTGCACAGTTCAATCTCTGGATGAGGCTTGCACATAGGTGTGTAGGAATAATAAATCTAATCAAATATATTGCCTGCACAAGTTCCAGTGGTGGTTTCCATGGTCAAGTACCTCCTCCCATGGGAAACACCATTAGCATCAACATAGTTAGATGCTGATGACCATTGTCATAAGGTTTAAACATCCGAACGCATTGGTTCTAAGACCCTGTGACTAGGAGATGAGATGGAGTTCAGGACAGCCAAACTGGTGGAGTGACAAAAATGTACTAAAAGCACAAATGCAGGAAAAAAAATCTCAAAGTTATCACCCGAATGTGTTAAATGTTTATAGACTACTTTTATTTTCTCTAAACCAAAAACAGTTCAAAGAGCTTTGCAAATAATTCCTTTAAAAACAGCTTAGCTTTACAAAAGTTATCTATGGAAGCATATAAAGTGCACTGAAATAAAATATATTAGCAATGTAAGTTCTGACAGCAACATGGTAACTAAGGTTTGAAGACTCCTGGCAAAGAAGTAAAATGCGTAAATGTATGTCAGCTGTAAATGGAGCTAAGGCAAAAATAATTATCAGTTGTATAGACAGTAGCTGGGTTAATTTAACTTATTCTCAACTCATTGATTTTTCATAGTCTTTTTCCTGGTTAAGTTATCATACTGGTAAATGTCTAATTTACAGGTTAACACCAGTTTATAAGTCTGCCAAGCACCTCAGTTTATGTCATTTTGTATACTGCTCATTGTGGGAAGAATGTTGTTTGTGTTTCTAGTTCATCCGCCATCCTGATCCTTAATATTTCTTCAGAGATACTTGCAAAATATTTGAGTATGTGAGGATTATAAGCAACACCTGTGAGTATTATCAGAGCATATATTTTGGCAGCTGCAGTTTTCTGTTTTTGTAATATTGCACTTAAGTTAGAATACTGAGTAGCAAATAATTCTACATGTCAAGTACTTTTCTAGGTACAGTATCTAGTATTACACATGAAATGTTTAGTCACAGCATTTACACAAGATAATAGGGTTTTGTTAAAAATGCTTTCTTAGCAATCTAGACACCATGCCTTTTAGTATGTCATACAATGTATTTGGTTATTATTTTAGCAGAGATTTCTCTTTAGTACCTTATAATCACAGCATGCTTGCTTGTATTTTTGTACACAATAGCAGTGTCTGTTAAGCCTTTCTTAGCAGTGCATTTCCACTTTAAGACACAGAGCTTATGATTTAGCATTTCCCTCAAGGTACCCCATTTCCTCATCACCAGAAAATATCTGCTTCTACTTCTGGAATTTCTTATTGTTGATTTTTTTATTTCTCCATAGGTTAACTAGAATTCTACAGGACTGAAATCTGACTTTAAATCTATTGCTTCATATGACCTATTCTCTCCCATCAAAAAGGGATACAGTTTTAAAATATTTTTCTATGCCCTTAATGAAAGTTGAGCTTCTTTGAACTCTGAACTAGTCACTTTGTCTTAGCCATTAAGTTCTACAACTACTTTTCCCACCTTGTTTTCATACTTATCTGATAATTACCCACTATCGTTTTAGATGTTTTTTTCAGCTTAAGCTGAAAGTGCTAGGGTGCATTGAATGAATCCCTCATGCTACAAAGTCCCTGCCACAGTGCAAAAGTACTATTGCAGAGAAGGTGGACCGCCTTCTTTAACAGAACATGTGCTATCTCTATCCATAATAGACAGTAAAGTTAATGTTAATATAGTTTGTGTGTATGTCTTAAGAAATGACTCTTATTTAAAATAAGCACACATGGCCAGACCCTGATCAACATTAATTCTCCCACCCATATTAACAAAACTATAATTTTCTTTTCACCAATCCCCATGCCTAATGTTGCTATAAGCAATGGAATTTTCCCCGTTTGTGCTTCTCCAACAGCCTCATAAAAAATCTATCCATAACTTACTTCTTAAAGTCCCACCCCCATTTGTTCTGAACACTAACAGGTTCTAAAAGGTGTCAGGTTGCTAGAGATCATGCACTTACCTCTGCTGTCTTTGGGCTTGATTGATTGGCTCAGTATCTTCACATTGTGTGCCAGGTTTAACCTGCTCCTTTCACCCTTAACTATGTTCAGACTCACTGTGTTCCACTACCCTAGCCACCAAATCCCACCCCCCCCTTCATCCAGATTTATCCCTTCACAGATCCACTTTCTGAACTACATTACTAAACTAGTCCATTTCTAGAAAGGTCTCTTTGCTATACTCCTGACTTTAACACACAAACTCCTCCTACCCTCCAATCATCATCAGCCACCCCCCCCCCACTTTTCCCATTTTTTTCTACCTGGGGTCAGGGTATCATGTTAACTGTCACCATCTCTCTCAATTCAGTACCACACTCCTGCCTTCTTCAACACTCATGCCTGATTGTCGCAGATCTTCTTTCATACAATCCATCCACCTCTTTGCTGGATGTCCCCGCTTCCTCTTATCTTCATCCTGCCTCTCCCAAATCTTCTTTACCAGATTGTCTTCTGCTTTTCTGCACATGTCCAAACCACTGTAATCTGTTCTTTTTGATCTTTTCTGCAATTGGAGATACTTTGGCTTCTGCTCTTATGTTCTCATTTCTTTGCCTGTCCCACAGTGTGCATCGTACCATTCTTCTCAGGCACTTAATTTCCTCCCACCCTTCAACTATTTCCATTAAACCTCTCTGAGCATTGCTTCCAACTCTCTACCCCCATTTCAAGTAATATGTCTGCCTTACCATTTCTCTCTCCCTTTCTCTGCCTTTGTGTACTCCATACACTACTATTCTTAACTTAATCGCTCCTCATCTCTGCTTAGTTAAATACCTATAGGCCATCTCTCTCCACTTACATCTCTATCTACCTTAAACAATATCTCTCCTCCCATCTTTCCCTACCCATCACATTTCCTTCTCCACATATCCCTGTATCACAGCCTCTTCTTCCTAATATCAACTGACTTAACTACTGCTACCCTCTCTTTGCTTTTAGTTTCTTTCATAACCCCTACCTATTTTTACCTAAATAGCAAAGTAAACACATCACTATCTCCCACTATGCTGATGATACACATTCCAACTGTGCTCACTCCACTTTTTCTAACAATATCCACATCATACCATATCCAAATACCATATACGCAGACTAATGACTGGTGCCAAAGTCATGGTCTTAGATTTAATGCAAAAAAATACATCATCATCCTCTTTTTCAAAGGTGATGTTCCAGCAAACTACCATATCAATAGCAATTCCCTAAGCAGACAGTCAGTGGTGAGAAATCTGGGAACACAAGTCAGCAGCAACCTTAACTTTGATCACCATGTCTCCACAGTGGTATGATGGGTATTTTGTATTGCTCATCTCATAAGTAAGGGCATTGCCTCCAGAAAAAAGAGGTTATAACCTCCCTGTGCTCTTCCCTCATCAGTCCAATAATAGAGTACAATGCTTTCTTTGGTATGTTCCTTTCAAAACACATCCAGTAATTAGAGAGACCACAAAGGTTCCTTACAAAGAAAATTCAGGGTCTTTATGATCTGTCTTATGCAGACAGACTGAAATCATAGTCACTTTACTCTGGGTCATACAGACTGCTGACAGGTGACCAGTGCCTTACATATAGAGCAATCTCTGACCCAGCTTTAATGGAAATTCTGCACATCCACAAGTAAATGACACATGAGTCACTCACGCAAAGGACCTTAACCTGGTGTGTGACATCAACAGAACTTGCTGGAGAGACAGATTGGTCTCACAGAGGTTGCCCCACCTTTGGAACAAGCTCACTATTCATGTTAAATAAAGTCCCTCATTATTTAAGAATAATTTGGATGATTGGATGGGTAACCAGAAATTCACCCCAGTGATTCCACCTGTATCCTTCTTGGACAAGGGCAACAGGTGCTGATTTTAGTGTCTGCTTGAACCAGACACTCTAGGGAACATGGGTTGAACTTGGCTAGACTTGTAAGAGCCCTGGGGCAGTTAGCGTAGTAACCTCCTATGATCCAACTCAGTTCTAATTATCGACAATCCTTTAACTTTATTATCCTCTCTCACAATGCCAGAAATTATCATTACAATATATCTCACACTCTTTGCTAAAGCACTTCAATATACTACTCCTTACTTACAACATAACCTAGTATTCAGTAAACTTGGACTTAGACAAAGACTTCAATACAAGTGGTTTTCTCACCACCATATTCTGCAAAGCCTCAGACTAAATGGGTATATTCATACAAATCCAGGTCCAACCCAGCAACAAAACTTCACTAATACCCCTACATATGCATTAGTACAATCTCAAAGCACCCATACTACCTAATCCTACAAGGCCTAAAACTTCTACAAATCAACCTAAAGAGCATGTGAAATAAAATTCACAGTCTGTAAGCTTAGATACACATCACTCCCTTAACAACCCTGATATCATTTGAAATTTGGTTAAATAAAATGATAGCTGACAGTGAATTACCTTGACAGGAGATAGCATACTCAGATTACACAGGAAAAATAAAAAAAGCAGAAATACATAAAAAACAGTCTACATGTGTCCCCTCACCTTCATACTTTCTCCTCTGTATTCTAATGCAGTATTCATTGCCCACCTAAAACTCAACAGTCATAAGAGCAGTTGCATTCTTGTAGCCTACATTCCCTGGTGACAACATAAGTGCACTCAAATTTTCTTGGCTATACACCAATATCTCCCAAGAAACTTAACTTGTTGACTAAATACTGATCCACTTACCATAACTGCAAACAACCCATTCAAAGTCAGAAATCTGTTTGGCCTTAATCAACTCATTTTCACTGCCACTAGACACAGTAAATCAACCGACAGATTATCTATACTTGATTGGAGCCTCACCTCCACTTCTTATAAAATTTACTCTTCTAGTATTTTGCCTGATACATTAAGTAACCACCCGTCCATTTTTTGCACAATACCAAACCCACACCCATAAAGAGCACCACTACAGACAAACATGTAATCTTACAACTTTCAACAAACATGCAGTTAACACTTAACCTAAAATGAAACAACTGGAATGTCCTTAAAACACTTCACCTAGACGGAGCAGTTACACATTTTTAATACAAGCTTTCTAAACATCCACATCAAGTTTGCTCTTATTTATGTATGTGTGTTAAATCCAATCCTGTACCTTAACTCTGAAATTGCCAATGTATGTGTCTGAGTGACAAAGCTTGAAAAACATATCAATTCACAAAAGATTTAGACACCTCCTAAAACTTTCCAAACATCACATAAAAGTAATAATAACAAGAAAAAAAACATCTTTCTACAGTATACTTCAGGACTCAAACTCAACAATCCATATCTTTTTGTTTATAAATTAAGAAAATTATTAACCCTGATAAGCCTACACAACTATCCCTAACAATCTCTAACCAAATTTTTCTATAACCGATCAATTCAACAACTACTTCATCAATTCAATTACTTCACTACTCAATAATACCTTTGCTACCACCCTAAATTCTCACGTCTTCAAATTTCAATCTGAGCCTACTGCCACTATCAAGAAGCATCTCCATAACCTAAAATCCACCATAGACATACCTGACAAATTGTCATCTGATTATATGGCTCTCACCATTCATGCCTTTGAGTACCTTGTATCTATCCTCATAAATTGCTTCATCTCTGAAAACTGTGCACCAACACTCGAGAAATAGTCTTTCATACTTCCTCTGCAAGAAAAGTAGTACATGTACTAACTTCACTAACTATAGACCCATTGCAGTTTTATCTCCTCTATCCAAGATATTGGAAACATATATCGATGTTCAACTTCTTAAACATCTCATCCAAACCAACCTTCTTCCCCAGCCCAGGATGGCTTTCTTCCCAAGCATAGTACAACCACAGCTCTAATTAATTTCACCAACACTGTAAAGGTATGCAAATTACATGGCCCCCACAGTATTTCTGGACCTTCCCATGTCATTTGACACTGTGTCACAACAAAACCTAATGTATAAGCTATCCTCTCTCACTCTGCATTCTCCTGGTTTTTAAGTTACTTTATTAAGAGGCAGCAAGCTGTAAAGTGGCAAAACAATGCCTCTTCATATCTCTTCTTGTTCATTGGGCTCTATCTTCAGCCTGATATAATTTAACATATTTACAAATGACCTATAACCAGCCTACCAAAAATCCACACTAGCCCAGCGTGCAAATAACTTTACGAACATCTGACATGCCATGTCCCTGTCAAAAGTGTACAAAAATGGAACAGAGGAGAAATGTAGTGAATGCAATTCAGAAAGGAAGTTAATCCATGTACTAACATCTTAAACCGGAGTATTCTTTTTACCACTGTAAATTACAGTGATCCAAAAACATGAGATGGATAACCTGATGATATATGTGAATTCTTTGTGAAACAAGTCTGAAGAAAACTTATAAAAACTATAAACGTATGACTACAGGTCATCCATTGACACTGATGTAAATCTAAACCTTTATCCAAGAGTGTTGTGAACACTGAACTGTTAAACAAATATAACAGTGTATGGCAGCCCATCTCATCCTGCCTTCTATGGTTCCTGACATATTATTCAGTCTACGTGGAAACATAAACATACTATTTTGTACTGCTGTATGCTGCTTTGACATAGGTGCTACCAATATAATGTTATTAGGCATAAATACTGTATATGCCATACAGAGTAGCTCTTTATAGTGCTACCAATATAATGCTATTAGGCATAAATACTGTATATTCCATACAGAGTAGCTCTTTATCGCACATTACAGCTAATGAAATTACTTTGAAGGTTATGTATATAGGTTATTGAAATGCAGGGACAGTATACCACCATTTACAGGGTTGTCATATGGGCATTAAGAAACAGCATTATCAGCTTATGGGGCGATTTGAAGTGAAAACTAAGTGCATCTTCTTTTAAAAACATTTACAACATTGCTCTTTAAATTGTTTTTACAAGTAGTTGTACATGTCATGACAATGACATCTGTTTTTATTTACATTTTTTTAAGTCAAACTTCACAACAACTATAATAGGATGAATCAAAACATCAAAGCTTCAATTCAATGAAACCTAAAAAAAGAGTTTATTTTATGCCCCCTCCGTGTCATTTCTCTCACACAGCACTTTACTTTTATATACTAACTCTACACTGACACAACTGTAAAATAACAAGACAAAAGCCAAAACACATTGCATTACTGCTGGCATACTAATATAAACCATACTGGTAGTAATGTCATATAAGAAAAGCAATGGGGAAGTTTAACATTGACAAAAACTGAATCTGGTGAATTTACACCTCATCCACTTGACATTTGACCATGTGTAGAGAAACATGATATCTGTCGTGCTTGTTGCCACTCCGCATGGTAGTGCTGTGGTTTAATATGTTTTACAGAATGGGCGATCTTTAGATTTGCACCCTGAATAGAGGAAAAATGTTCTCAAGTAGGGTGTTAATCTACAAGTAATGCCCGCTGAAAAATGAATCTGCTGCTTTAGAGCAGTATAGCAAGCTGTCATGGAACTCAAACTGAAAGTAACCTAACAGTCACCATTACCTTACACTCACTCAGCAGCACTTTTACTGTTTCTCTATCTCTTGTGTCCACACTGTGCCTTGGTCATTGGGTGGGCAATGAGCACTCTCCAGTACTCACTGTTTCTGTAGCAGTTGCAAGTTTTGGTTACTAGCCCAAGGCCCAACCCTTCTCAGAGGATGTACCACACACTCACACCTAAGGCCAATGTCTTTGGAATGTAGGAGGAAATTGGAACACCCAGAGGAAACCCACATGAACACTGGAAAGACATGCAGACACTGCACAGAAGGCACTCCAGCCCAGAATCAAACTGGAGAACCGTTTGCTGTGAGGTAACAATACTAACCACAGCACCACTGTTCCACCCACTTTTGCTGTTTAGCGGGTATAAAATATCTAAAATAAAAGAAAATTGTAAAAAAACTGTGTGCGTGTTTATATCTGTGTGCATGTGTATGCGTGCATGTGAGTGAAAACAAGATATTATTTCATTTCACTAAGCAGTGATTTTGCTGTTTAGTGAGTGTAAAAAACTAAATGAAACAGAAAAAATGTGTGCATGTTTATGTTTCTGTCTGTGTGTGAGAGTATGCGTGCTTGTGTGCATGAAAGCAGGGTAAGTGTGAGTGAGATAGAGACTGTGAAGATTGAGAGTGATCGAGCACTAGCAACAGCAGCAGTTAGGTTTCTATGCCTCACAGCCTCTTAGCTCAAGATAGCTGGATAAAGTCAAAAAATAAAGGGGAAACAATGGCTCAAAATAGGAACATATTTTAAAATATTGCTGTTATAAAAATGACAAAGTTTCTTGAATAATAGGATTTGTGTTAGCATGCATTTTCTGAAATGCAAGTGTTTGTATGTATGAAACAGAGATAGAGAGAGAGAGAGAGACAGAGTGAGACTGATTGACCAGTAGCAGCAGCAGTAAAGAGGTTTATATACCTATTGACTTCTTAGCTCAAGAAATCTGAATAAAGCCTGAAATAAAGGGGGATCAAAGGGTCAAAAATAGGAACACAATTTAAATATTGTTCTTACAAAATTACAAAGTAGCTTAAATAACAGGATTTATGTTAAGAATTTTCTGAAGGAAATAAAGTCTGAAAATCAAATGTACATCATTATTTAGTGACGTCAATCCCCAATGATTGGCAACAAACCACATTTTTGGAGTAAGGGCAAAAAATAAAACAAAGCAAATATCTAGATATTTTTTAAAAATGTTATATTTTGGATGTAATATGTTTCCTCCAACACCATTTACATATACTACAATAACTTTGAAAGATTAGCTGGAAGAACTATTTTACATCAAAAATATATATAAAAACAGTAATAAAAATAAAATAAATAAGTAAGTAAAATACAACAGTCCCATTCTCTAAGCACAACGATGACTTACAGGATGTATGTTACAGTGTAAATAGCACCCTTCCAGGGGTGTAGAGGCCCGACGCAGGGTTGGCATTATTTATACGGAAACACAAATCTTGTTGGGCATTATTGCTTGCATACTGCATGACATTAGGCATTTGTGTCATGCCAGTATAATCCTTCAGGACATTGATTACTTGATTCCAAACTGGCTACCGAACTGTAAGCAATTCTGAGAGAATGGTTCTTATGTGGAACACAGAAGTCTTTAATTCTGACAGTAAATCGTTAATCTTGACACTAAGTTCAATGGGAAAAGTCTCTTCTTTGTCAATTACACATCCAAAACAAAAATATTAGGAAACATTTTTTATTCAGAGGCAGTCCTACCATGGTGCTACTAATGAGGCATTCAGGTTAGAGGCCTATACTAAATAGTGATGTGCCCCACTCTTGAGAAATGCCTGCATAAGAGTTTAGTAGACAGGTAATGTTGGTGTGTGTGTGTGTGTGTGTGTGTCTGTGTGTGTGTGTGTGTGTGTGTGTGTGTGTGTGTGTGTGTGTGTGTGTGTGTGCGTGTCTGTGTGTGCGTGTGTGTGTGTGTGTGTGTGTGTGTGTGTGTGTGTGTGTGTGTGTGTGTGTGTGTGTGTGTGTGTGTGTGCGTTTTTGTGTATGTGTGCATGCCTATATGTATGTATTATATATGTGTGTGGCTGCATGCTTGAGTATACATAAAGGTATGAATGTAAGAAGAGTGTGTGTCTGTCTGGGAGGTCACAGTAGGGAGGTTTGTTATAGGATAAGTAAGGTAGAGAGGTGTGTGTGTGTGTGTGTGTGTGTGTGTGTGTGTGTGTGTGTGTGTGTGTGTGTGTGTGTTGTGTATGTGTGCATGCATATATGTATGTATTATATATGTGTGTGGCTGCATGACTGAGTGTACATAGAGGTAGGAATGTAAGAAGAGTGTGTGTCTGTCTGGGAGGTCACAGTAGGGAGGTTTGTTAGAGGATAAGTAAGGTAGAGAGATGTGTGTGTGTGTGTGTGTGTGTGTGTGTGTGTGTGTGTGTGTGTGTGTGTGTGTGTGTGTGTTTGTGTGTGTGTGTGTGTGTGTTTGTGTATGTGTGCATGCATATATGTATGTATTATATATGTGTGTGGCTGCATGACTGAGTGTACATAGAGGTATGAATGTAAGAATAGTGTGTGTCTGTCTGGGAGGTCGCAGTAGGGAGGTTTGTTTGAGGATAAGTAAGGTAGAGAGATGTGTGTGTGTGTGTGTGTGTGTGTGTGTGTGTGTGTGTGTGTGTGTGTGCGTGTGTGTGTGTGTGTGTGTGTGTGTGTGTGTGTGTGTGTGTGTGTGTGTGTGTGTGTGTGTGTGTGTGTATGTGTGTGTGTGTGTGTGTGTGTGTGTGTGTGTGTGCTTATGTGTGCATGCATATATATATATATATATATATATATATATATATATATATATATTATATATGTGTGTGGCTGCATGATTGAGTGTACATAAAGGTATGAATGTAAGAAGAGTGTGTGTCTGTCTGGGAGGTCGCAGTAGGGTGGTTTGTTAGAGGATACGTAAGGTAGAGAGATGTGTGTGTGTGTGTGTGTGTGTGTGTGTGTGTGTGTGTGTGTGTGTGTGTGTGTTTGTTTGTGGGATACTCTGTCATACCTGCATACCCCCCTAGACTAACAACCAAACCCTGCAACTCTGGGGAAAAGGAAGTACTATACACCAGGGAAAACTCCTTATATTGTGCTTTTAAGACACTTAAAAATTAATAGAAAAAGTTTAAAGCATGAAGAGTTAGGGTGGGGAGAACTAGACACCAAGGATAACTCTTTATACCATGCATTAAAGACACTTAAACATTAATATTTTGTAGCACAAATGATGTGGGGCAGGGAGTGCACTAGCTACAAGAAACATTGTATATACCATGACCTAAAGGTATTTAAAATAGATTCATACTCTGTATCTTTGGCACTTAAATATGGCATGTTAGCCCTCTGCACCACCAGTAGCCACCAGGGTTGCTTCTAAAATATTATCCAAGTTATAGACAGCAAAAGGGGAAACAGTTTACACAGAAAGCTGTTTTTTCAAGTAGGCAGCTCAGGCATCTACACTCACTGCTCAGTCAGGTTATTTGGAATTTTTTTACCTAATAATAAGCATGGAACTCTAATGTCTGATATTATTCAATGATTTCATCAGTCCATGAGTTAGAAGGGACTGAGCGGCAGTAAGAGGCAATAGCAGTAACTATTAATAAAATAAGAAACAGTTGAAAGGGATGGGAGTGTATCTGGGTGAAGGGAGGTTTCAGGAAAATCTGTGAAGAACAGATGACCTCAGGGAGAATTTTTAAGGTATTACTTTAAATCACATAAAATTAATATACCAACGGGTCTAGCATCATAATGAAGTTGTTTATGAGCAGCAAAAAGAATGAACCTCTAATGTCTGGCATCATTATCTTACTGTAATCATCCATGATGTACAAGGGTCAGGGGAAAAATACGATGGTGCATCATGGACATTCTGTCATCTCACAAACAGGTAACGATGAATGTCAGTGTGTGCACATGTGTGTATGTGTGTGTGTGCGTGCGTGCGTGCGTGCGTGTGTGTGTGTGTGTGTGTGTGTGTGTGTGTGTGTGTGTGTGAGTGAATGAGGGATTGCCCATGCTAATGCTATGCATGAACCATCAGTGCTGACTGCCACAGAAAAGTGCTAAATTGCAATCACAGTAGTTAGTTAAGGGTGATTCAGGGACACACAGATTAACTGATAATGAGGTATTTTCTCAATGCAGCAAATATGTCTCTAAATCTCAGTCCCTTTTGGCTGTAGTTCTTATTGTGAATGGTGGACTTATTTCTGAATCATATACTCAAAATTTGAAGACTTTTTGTCAAAATCCACAGTTAAAGCAATACAGCTATCTCAGGAATTTGGAGCAGGAAACACATTTATGGCTCTGAATAAAATGGTTAAGGAAATATATTAACAGTATTAGACATTACTGGAAATGTTTTTTTTTTATATACAATGGTAATTTAAGACCTTTCAAATCAAATTGAACATCTTAAAGACTCTAGCATCACACAATATAAGGACATAAAATATCTGCAGCACTTCATCATGTTAAGATATGAAATACAGATTATTAACTGAATTACTTTGATGCTAATGATCAGGAGTCAGAGATGGAATACAATTAACTGACAAAAAGTACTTACAGTACAGGACTATTATGGAAAACTGATCAGCAATAAATACTATAAGGATGCATGGCATTCTAAAAGGGAAATTGTGACAAAATATGATGGTTTCTTTCCACATAGATTCATATAGCTTTGCTTCTTGTACAAGTAAGATTCTACTTCACAGAAACAGCACACTAAATGTTAAACCTCCTTACCCCATAGCTACTACTTATAGAAAGCAGATTACAACTCTTATACATAATTAAACAGGAATAGCTTCTGAGAAATTAAACAATCTGTTTTATTTATTGTCCCCTAAGGCTCACAAATGCTTAGCCAAATGTTTACATTTGTGTACCTTAGAAATTGTATTATATGAATACACATCATACGTCTGGACACTAATACTGTTGGAATTTAAGTCCCTTCAAGTGATCACAGTCGAGTAATAAACCATACATGTAGATGTAACAACATTGTAAGACTCCATACCAGGAAGAGGCTGAGCAGTTAGTGGAATCTATTACTGTGCCAGAACTGTGCTGGTTGTATTCTACTGAAACATGAAAGACATTGCTATTCTCTATACTGTCTATATTTTTAACAATATTTAATACAAACCCTAATAAATACTCCAGTCTGTATTTTTCCTTTCATACAGCCCAATAACACTACCAAAGAATGAGATTAACATGTTTATGAAGATTATGTATTTATGCCAGTCAATGGGGAATGCGCACTAATCCAAATTAATATTCCTCAACTTCATCCTAGGAGCATGATGTGGTGAAGTGATTTGCTTAGAATCACACGGTACATAAATGCTGGCTAGCAGATTCAACCTTTGGAGTTCGGGATGCATCTCAATAAAAGCTAGTTGACTAATGTCTTTATTAAACTCTTCGTTAAAACTGTTATTTCCAGAACGGAGTCCTATAAATTACTGGTTCTGTCTAGGGGAAGCCAACTCAAGACAATATGCAACAGATTTTTTGTTAACTCAATGGTCTTGCATTGAACTCAAGAAATAATTCTAGTTGGTTTAAACTCATTAAAAGCTTTTCATTTTATTAGTTGGAAGTATAGTTGCTAAGTTCTTAACAATATGCCATATAATATAAAGAATGAATATTGCCTTTATATAATAGTACTTCTGCAGCAGTAAAACTGAGTCATAAATATCTAAGAAATTTTCTATGAGAAGCGGTACAAATGAGGATTTCCTGTATCAGCTAGTGAACCATAAAAGAAAGTTATATAAAATGTGGTTATCCTGAAATTTGAGCTTCGGCATAAAGCTCCATATATGACCAAGTTAACCCTAGATCAGTTAGCAGCTTGGGCAATTGATATAGCTGGCAGGTGAGGCTAGGTGTATTTGTCCATGAAAGAAATGTAGGATGTAGCTGGCAGTGTACTGTAGAGGTCCCTCAAATAAGGAGCTAGGATGCAAATCAGGAACTTGCTGTGGGCATTAGGTTTATCAAACCACTGATGAGCTGGAACATTTAAGAAGAGAGTTTGAGAGCCTGTACTCACATGTGAAAGTAATATGTGCCTTCATGGTGCTAAGGATTACATGACCCTCCATCCAGAGGGGAAGTTAGGTAGTTAGAAATGCCTTTAGTTTTTGAGATGTCATTCAGGATACAAAATGCCTTTATGACTGTCTGGCTGATTGCTCCTCTCTGGGCAACCTTCACCCCAGCACTCAGGGTGAAAGCCACAGTCTACTGGAAATAAACAGGAAATGTAAAGTTTTTTTTTTCAAATCCCACAGCAGCTGTTTGTCTACCCTGGCATGTAATTGTCCTCATTAAAACAAGCCTCCCCTCAGGTCAAGCAGGTCTCCACCCCCCCATAACAAGAAGTAGAAACCTCAAAAATATCTTACTCGCACACCAGGCAACCACAGACACTGTCCTGTAACTAAAGAGACTTAAAACTAATAAAACCAAGCCACCCCTTGGGTCAAGTGGATCTCCTCCCCCCATAACAAGAAATGGAAACCTTAAAAATCCCTCACTCGCACATCAAGCACCCACAGGCACTGTCCTTTACTAAAGAGACTTAAAACTAATTAAACCAAGCCTCCCATCAGGTCAGGTGGGTCTCCGCCCCCCATAACAAGAAGTGGAAACCTCAAAAATACCTCACTCACACACCGGGCACTAACAGAGACTGTCCTGTAACTAAAGAGACTTAAAACTAATGTAGGTGCCTAACTTCCAAGTGCCTAGACAATAAAATACATTAGCTGCACTAAACTAAACAAGTGCTAGTGAGTGTGTTAGTACATTCTGCTGCATAGATTCTTACTCAAACCAATGTACCAATGAGCTCATTGCCAGGAAGCAACAGCTGCATAACCATCTCCAGTAAGTGTCCCCCCGAAACCACAGTCTATTTTCTTTTGAGAAAAACTTAAACCTATAAAATATTAGGCTATTACCTTTCCTCTTCATCCGTACCTAACCCCAACTTTAATATTACATCCTTTTAAGAAATTCATGGTAAAATTAGACAATGTCGGCACTTGCCTTAATTTAACAGTATAAAGTAGAGTGATTAAGGTTCACTGATTGGTTTCGAATCCTCTTCCACCTCACAAACCGTGTCTGCAGAGTTCAATTACCTATTCACTATCCATCTCCTTGCCTGTAGTCTTTACCCCTCCACCCTCAAGCTCTTGTCCTGTATTGGATTGCCTGAGGTATTATAAACACAGGGTTCTACTTTGTTTCCTTTTATTTTTTCAAATCCCACAGCAGCTATTTGTCTCCCTTAGCATGTAATCATCCTCATATAAGTTCTTGTATTCAATGTATGCTGTACATTGTGGTTTAACACCTAATTCTTTAATGCAACAGCTTATACTGTTTCTGTTGTTTTTAACACTGCAGGATGCCTTTAGATATTTCTGCTTAATGAACTGCTGTCACATGTGCACCTAGATATGTTCTGTTTCCTTGTTTACTGTTACAGAGACGGAAGGGTTATTTCACATATTGCATTGAACTGAAAATATGTTGAAAGTGTATCTTAGAAAACTGCTTTATGTATTATTCACACTTTAGTTTTGTATGTTGCTGCAAGAAAAAAATGATATTATCAGGTGCTGAAGCAGAAACAACCATCACCATTACCTGATGATTTTGTTATTGAGTACTGTTAAACCAAGGCCAGTTTCACACAGCTTAATTCTTCCTAACTGACACACTTGCACACATTATTTTCATTTCTATAGCTCTTCTACATATAATTTAACTTATTATACTAGATTATAACCTATATTGATACTGTGTGCCCTTCCCCTGACTCTTACAGCTTTACCAGAGCTATTACTTACTATTCATAGCACTACTATTGCTGATGACTGGTCACACAGCACATGCTGACTTAACCTAATGCTCTCTTACATTTTTTTTATTTTTCTTTCAGTAAACCAAGCCACCACTCAGGTCAAGCAGGTCTCTGCCCCCACAATAAGAAGTGGAAACCTCAAAAATACCTCACTCATGCACCTGGCACCCACAGACACTGTCCTGTAACTAAAGAGACTTAAAACAAATGTAGGTGCCTAACTTCCAAGTGTTTAGACAGTAAAATACCTTAACAGCACTAAATTAAACAAGTGTTAGTAATTGTGTTAGTACATTCTGCTGTATAGTTCCTTACTCAAACCACTGTACTGATGGGCTCATTTCCAGGAAGCAACAGCTGCATAACCCCCTCCAGTAAGTGTTCCCCCCAACCACAGTCTATTTTCTTTTGAGAAAAAACTTAAATCTATAAAATAGCATAGCATTACCTCTCCTCTTCATCTATACCTAGCCCCAGCTTTAATATTATATCCTTTTAAGAAATTCAGGGTAAAATTAGATTTATTTATTTATTTTATTTATTTTACATTTGTTTACCTGGGGTGTCTGACTGAGCCGAAAAGGCCCTTTTTCAGCAGAGGCCCAGGGAGAAAAGCTCCACAAAGAAAAATTACAGACACTTTTAATTATTTAGACATGATCAGTATACACACAAATTACAAGAGACATGTTTTTACAGTGGTATATGGCACATCAACAGTTACAGTGGAGAGAACAAACAAAAAGATGTTAATTTAAAAATAAAGGTAATTAATAGATTTGTGGTGTACAGCTGAAATGTGGAACATAAGTAGAATACATACATAGTACATAGGTACAGTATATACATTGTAGATTAGCCAGTGTTTGTGAGTAAGACTGAAAACTATTATCAAGTACTCTAGATTTAGTATGTATTCGTTATTTGCTTTCACTAGCCTGGGGAGCAATCATGGCACTGCCAACTTTGCTTGAGATGTTGCCTGATGACGTCTTTAAAGGAGGCTTTGGATGATGTGTTTTGAATGCTAGTAGGGACAGAGTTCTATTTTATAGCCACTGAACTACTATATAGCGCATCTCCAAAGCTATTGTAGCTGTTGGTGACTTCTAGTAGTAGTTTGCTTGATAATCTAAGAGGCCTTTTGGCTGAGTGATGTTGTACTAGGTTTTTGAGGGCAGGACACTTATTGGGGAGGTAATAGATAGAATGACAGAGGCACAGCTGATTGTAGGTTAGGAGGTTGGGCAGTTCAAGCCAGTGGAGCTGTCTCAAAGCAGTACAGTGATGAGTTCTATATGAACAATTTGCAGCAAAGCGAGCAATTCTGTTATAGCAGGCTTCCATTTTGCTTAGTTCAGTTTTGTTGAGATTAGTCAGAATGGGAGATGCATAGAGTAGGGTGGATAGAAGTTAGGAGTGAGCAATGGCTGATCTTGTGTTGTTGGTAAGAAATGGTTTGATATGTTAGAGTGATCCCAGTTTGGCATGTGCTTTTTTAATAGTTAAGTTGAGATGACTATCAAATTTTAGGTGGGAGTCTATGGTTATTCCCAATAGCTTAGCCTGTGCCACTGGAGCGATTGGAGTAGCATTTGTGGAGTAGATAGTGAATTGACTTTTGGTGTTTTTGTTAGAACTGCTTATAATCATAAGCTGAGTTTTCTTTGGATTGAGGATAAGTCGGTCTTTGGTAAGGTAGTTTTCAATGTCAGAGAATGCTAGTTGAGTTGTTTGCAGGAGGGTGGGACTGTTTTGTGCAGCACATATTAAGGTAGTCTCATCTGCATACTGAATGATAGATGCATGCTGTGTGGAGGTATGGAGGTCATTTGTGAAGACTGTGAATAGTAGTGGTCCTAAGATAGAACCCTGTGGGACTCCTATAGTTATGGGCAGCTGAGGAGAGAGATAATTTTCCCATTTCACAGCTTGGTACCTGTCAGTTAAGTAGCTCTGGAACCAGGTAAGAGTGAAATTTGATAAGTGATATTGGTTTAGTTTGTTTAGCAGGATTTGGTGTGAGGCTGTGTCAAATGCTTTGGACATATCCAAAAAATGAGTTGACATCTGTAGGCCTTCATTTTTGAGACGGTTTACTGTGTCTGTGAAGCAAATGAGGGCTGTAGTGGTACTATGGGCAGGTCTGAAACCATGCTGAGTAGGTGACAGGATGTTGCTGTCTAGGAGATAGTTTAGCATCTGGGTATGGATGCATTTTTCTAGGATTTTGGCCAGGGGGGAGAGTAAAGCAATGGGTCTGTAGTTATTAAGTTCAGTGGAGGTCCCACCTTTATGTATGGGTGTAACATAGGATATTTTCCAGAGTTTGGGCACATAGTTTTCAACAACTGAACTGTTTATGAGAGTGGAGACTGGGATAGCAATAGCATCTGCTGTGAGTTTCAAGAAATAGCTGGGGAGTAGGTCGACTGCTGTTGATGAGGTTTTTAGTTTGGAGAGCATGCTTTTGATTGAAGTGGTGGAAACTGTTTTGAGGGTAAAGCTTGTATTAGTGTTATTTGTGTTGGGGGGATAGTGAGGAAGGAACTGTCCTGTGACACTAAGGATAGAATTGAGTTCACAAAGTAGGAGCTGAATTGTGTTTCAATGGGAACTTTAGTGTCAGGGGTGGTTGGTTTGGGGGTAGCCTACTGGGTGGATTTTAGTAGCTGGTTTACATTTTTCCATAATTTTTGGGGGTTGTGTTGGTATTTAGTTTGTAATTTTTATTTATTTATTTATTTTACATTTGTTAACCGGGGGTGTCTGACTGAGCCGAAAAGGCCCTTTTTCAGCAGAGGCCCGGGGAGAAAAGCTCCACAAAGAAAAATTACAGATACATTTAGTTATTTAGACATAATCAGTATACACACAAATTACAAGAGACATGTTTTTACAGTGGTATGCGGCACAAACAGTTACAGTGGAGAGAACAATCAAAAAAATATTAATTTTAAAAATAAAGGTAAGTAATAGATTTGTGGTGTACAGCTGAACTTTGGAATGTAGGTAGAATACATACATAGTACACAGGTACAGTACATACATTGTAGATTAGCCAGTGTTTGTGAGTAAGATTGAAAACTATTATCAATTGCTCTAGATTTAGTATGCATATGTTATCCGCTTTCACTAGCCTGGGGAGCAATCATGGCACTGCCAACTTTGCTTGAGATGTTGCCTGATGAGGTCTTTAAAGGAGGCTTTGGATGATGTGTTTTGAATGCTAGTAGGGACAGAGTTCCATTTTTAGCCACCGAACTACTATATAGTGCATCTCCAAAGCTATTGTAGCTGTTGGTGACTTCTAGTAGTAGTTTGCTTGATGATCTAAGAGGCCTTTTGGCTGAGTGATGTTGTACTAGGTTTTGAGGGCAGGACACTTATTGGGGAGGTAATAGATAGAATGACAGAGGCAGAGCTGATTGTAGGTTAGGAGGTTGGGCAGTTCAAGCCAGTGGAGCTGTCTCAAAGCAGTACAGTGATGAGTTCTATATGAGCAATTTGCAGCAAAACGGGCAATTCTGTTATAGCAAGCTTCCATTTTGCTTAGTTCAGTTTTGTTGAGATTAGTCAGAATGGGAGATGCATAGAGTAGGGTGGATAGAAGTTGGGAGCGAGCAATGGCTGATCTTGTGTTGTTGGTAAGAAATGGTTTGATACGGTAGAGTGACCCCAGTTTGGCATGTACTTTTTTAATAGTTAAGTTCAGATGACTATCACATTTTAGGTGGGAGTCTATGGTTATTCCCAATAGCTTAGCCTGTGCCACGGGAGTGATTGGAGTAGCATTTGTGGAGTAGATAGTGAATTGACTTTTGGTGTTTTTGTTAGAACTGGTTATAATCATAAGCTGAGTTTTCTTTGGATTGAGGATAAGTTGGGCTTTGGTAAGGTAGTTTTCAACGTCAGAGAATGCTAGTTGAGTTGTTTGCAGGAGGGTGGGAATGTTTTGTGCAGCACAGATTAAGGTAGTGTCATCTGCATACTGAATGATAGATGCATGCTGTGTGGAGGTGTGGAGGTCATTTGTGAAGACTGTGAATAGTAGTGATCCTAAGATAGAACCCTGTGGGACTCCTATAGTTATGGGCAGCTGAGGTGAGAGAGAATTTTTCCATTTCACAGCTTGGTACCTGTCAGTTAAGTAGCTTTGGAACCAGGTAAGAGTAGAATTAGATAGATGATATTGGTTTAGTTTGTTTAGCAGGATTTGGTGCGAGACTGTGTCAAATGCTTTGGACATATCCAAAAAAAGAGTTGACACTTGCAGGCCTTCATTTTTGAGATGGTTTACTGTGTCTGTGAAGCAGAGGAGAGCTGTAGTGGTACTATGGGCAGGTCTGAAACCATGCTGAGTAGGTGACTGGATGTTGCAGTCTAGGAGATAGTTTAGCATCTGGGTATGGATGCATTTTTCTAGGATTTTGGCCAGGGGGGAGAGTAAAGCAATGGGTCTGTAGTTATTAAGTTCAGTGGAGGTCCCGCCTTTATGTATGGGTGTAACATAGGACATTTTCCAGAGTTTGGGCACATAGTTTTCAACAATTGATCTGTTTATGAGAGTGGAGACTGGGATAGCAATAGCATCTGCTGTAAGTTTCAAGAAATAGCTGGGGAGTAGGTCGGCTGGTATTGAAGAGGTTTTTAGTTTGGAGAGCATGCTTTTGATTGAAGTGATGGAAACTGTTTTGAGGGTAAAGCTAGTATTAGAGTTATTTGTGTTGGGGGGATAGTGAGGAAGGAACTGTCCTGTGATACTAAGGATAGAATTGAGTTCACAAAGTGGGAGATGAATTGTGTTTCGATGGGAACTTTAGTGTCAGGGGTGGTTGGTTTGGGGGTAGCCTTTTGGGCGGATTTTAGTAGCTGGTTTACATTTTGCCAAAATTTTTGCGGGTTGTGTTGGTATTTAGTTTGTAATGTTGTGTAGTAGGATTTTTTGTCCAGCCGAATGCATTTTTTGCAGTTGCAGTTCTTGGTACTTAGTTAGGCTTTGTGTTTCTTTGTTTTTTTGATAGTAACGCCAGGCAGTGTCTCTGGACTTGAGGATTTGTTTGGTTTCTTTACTGAGCCATGGGTTTGTAGAGGTTCTAACCTTGATTTTGTGCAATGGAGCGACAGTGTCTAGGTGTTGTAGAAATGTTTTGTTGAAATATGCTACAGCCTGGTCAAGTGGGAGGGTTTTTAGGGGGGTCCACTCACAGTTACACAGTAAAGTGCTGAGGACCTCAGGAGAGAATTTTTTTGTGTTTCTAGTGGATATATAGTTAGTGGTTTTGCATATGCTTGTTCTACTACGTATAAAGTATATTATGTTGTGGTCACTTAAGGTGTCTGGGAGACTGCCTGTGTGAGGGTACAATGTGGGGTTGCTAGTTAGGACCCAGTCAAGGATGGATTCCCTTTTAGATTTTTTATCACACCTAGTTGGAATTTGGACTAGCTGCTGGTAGCCATGGAGATTTATTAGATTACTTGGTGGTTCTGATATACAGGTGAACCAATCTAGGTTGAAGTCCCCCAGAATAAGGGTTTCTTGTGAGTATGTGGAAGAACACCAGGATAAGAAGTCTTCAAGGCTAGCTGGTGTATTACCAGGTGGAATATAGATCACAATTATGGTGATGACCTTTTTAGGGTGAAGTTGAAGTTGTGAGATAAGTATGTCCCAATTATTGGGGGAGGGGTAGGAGTTTGGTAATTGATGGACAGTTACGTTGGACTTGTAGAGTAAGGCAGTTCCACCCCCTTTATGAAGTGGTCTGTCTTGTCTAATGATATTGTAGCCGGTAGGGAAAACTTCTGAGTTAGCTATGTTTTTATTTAGCCAGGTTTCTGTTAAAGCAACTATGTCTGGGGAGTAGTGTGCTATTGTGGCCTGGAGTTCAGGTATTTTATTTTTGATACTTCTAATATTAATATTTAGCATTAAAAGATGGTTGGTTTTGCTGCTGTTGTTGATTTGCCCAGGGATGAAGAAAGTGGGGTGTTATGTTCTGACATTTGTGTTTGAGCAGTTTGTGTTGGACAGGATGGATTTGGGCCTGGGTTGGGGTAGATATCCCCACTTATGGTGAGCCTGGAGTTAAACTGGTTATACAGATGTTGGAGTTTGGTGAGGAGTGTGAGAAAGTATTGTGTTTTTTTGGAGTAGGAATGAGAGCATATGTGTTTAGTTCTGAATTGGTCCGTTATGTAATTCTTGAATAAGTGTGGGCAGATATTATTATAATGTGTGGTGTCTGTGTATGAGAGTGCATAATGCAGTGTTGTGCTACTAAGTTTAGGGATATTGCTAGAGTGATAACTTGTGGTGTTGTAAAGAATTATGAGAAGACAGACTAGATTTAGTTGTGTGATAGTCATGGTTATAAAGTTTATGTTGTTTCTAGGTGGGGGGGTCTGAATAGGAATTATAGGGTTGCACTATATGTGGATGGGGAAGTAATGTGGGTGATGCAAAAAATGCCTAGTGGGAATGAGAGTGATTGGGAGTATTTTGTGTGGAGCAAATTGGTGTGGTTTAATGTGATATGACTTGAGGAGCTGTGATTGGTGGAGGTGATGTGAGGGTGAGCTGTGGGTGTGGCTATGATTACTATAAATGTAGAAGTAGTGGGGGCGGGAGGGAATAGGGGGCAGGGCAGGGGAGCGGAGAGAGCCCGAGCTTTAGCGAGGGCGAACGGAGCGGGGCAGAGCCAGAGCCAACCAAGGCAAGAGAAAAAAGTAAGTATTACTTTACAAATCTGAACACTTTTAAAACAAATTCCTGAGGTCTAATGGCTTACCAGCTAGCAGAATGTAATTGCTGCAAGCACTTGTGTCCTGGTGAGAGACTAGAAATTTAAAGATGGCTACATGCTCAGCAGGATTCTAATATAGACTTTGTATTGGGGGACTTTGTAATGTTGTGTAGTAGAATTTTTTGTCCAGCCTAAAGCATTTTTTGCACGGTTGTGCAGTTCTGGGTACTTAGGCTTTGTGTTTCTTTGTTTTTTTGGCAGTAAAGCCAGGCAGTGTATCTGGACTTGAGGATTTGTTTGGTTTCTTTACTGAGCCAGGGGTTTGTAGAGGTTCTAACCTTGATTTTGCGCAATGGAGCAACATTGTCTAGGTGTTGTAGAAATGTTTTGCTGAAATATGCTACAGCCTGGTCAAGTGGAAGGGTTTTTAGGGGGGTCCAGTCACAGTTACAGAGTAAAGTGTTGAGGACCTCAGGAGAGAATTTTTTGGGGTTTCTAGTGGATATATAGTTAGTGGTTTTGTATACGCTTCTTCTACTATGTATAAAGTATATTATGTTGTGGTCACTTAAGGTGTCTGGGAGACTGCCTGTGTGAGGGTACAATGTGGGGTTGTTAATTAGGACCCAGTCAAGGATGGATTCCCTTTTAGATTTGTTATCACATCTAGTTGGAATTTGGACTAGCTGCTGGTAGCCATGAAGATTTATTAGATTACTTGGTGGTTCTGATATACAGGTGAACCAATCTAGGTTGAAGTCCCCCAGAATAAGGGTTTCTTGTGAGTATGTGGAAAAACACCAGGATAAGAAGTCTTCAAGGCTAGCAGGTATATTACCAGGTAGAAGATATATCACAATTGTGGTGATGACCTTTTTAGGGTGAAGTTGAAGTTGTGAAATAAGTATGTCCCAATTATTGGGAGAGGGGTAGGAGTTTGGTAATTGACGGACAGTTAAGTTGGACTTGTACAGTAAGATAATGTCTAAACTTGCCTTAATTTAACAGTATAAAGCAGAACGAATGTGAAAAGTAACACACCTTTTCTTAAAGTTTACTGATTGGATTCTAATCCTCTTGTACTAAAAAAAACAGTGTCACAAACATTTTAAATGTGTATTAAACGTAAACTATCATATTAATTTTAGCAGCAGCTTTCAGCCAATACCATTGCTCTGCATCTGCAGATAATCTGATTCTAGTCACCAGCAGTATTTTTCTTATTGCACAGTAGACTATCAACCATCACCAAACAGCCATGCAGTAAGCATTTCTGTTTCTGTGCTCACTCCATCTAAGTTACGTTTCACTGTTAAAGGCATTCCACTCCTTTTTAAATTCTTACTTTTAAGTAACATATCCTTTTGTTTTTTCACTGGTTTAAATACCTTACTGATTGTTTTTGAAGATCCCTGCAAAGGGATTCCAGGTCGGACCCACTCTGTTCGCCCTTGCTTTGCTTGGGCTCACTCTGCTCCCATACCCTACCCCCATTCCACCCACCCCACATGTCCTTACATTTATAGTTATACAGACCCCACCCACATTCATCTCTCAACAAATCAGACCACTTCCCACCAAAATAACAACATATCTCTAAATTATGCACTCACCAAACACCACAATTAGACTCATCCTATACTCAAATAAACCCCACCCACCAACACTCAATATGTCCAACACCCCACATAAGATACTACTAACATTCTCCATTTTATTCATAATATGAATAATACTTAGCTCAGGCACATTACTTACAAATAAAGCAGCCATATCCATCTACACCACTACAAGATCCTCCACCAACATATCCAACAACTTAAGCATTACTCAAATATCTTTCCACAAGTATTTTTCAATCCTTTCCCCTACAACCCCAACAACCAAATATAAATCCACAATACCACGAAACCCCTTCTTCCTGCACTAAATCCATAGCATAAATCTAAATGCAACCCACTGCAAACCTACCTCCTACTGAAATTAATATGAAGTGGTGATACACACCCAAACCCTGGACCAAATGTACAACCTAATTCCAAGTCCCTAAACCTATTTACTTTACACCTAAAATGCTTATGCAATAAAATAACTTCCCTGCATGCTTGGATAGAACAACCAAGACATCTTAGCTCTAACAGAAACCTGGCTACACTCTGGAATAAAATGCACTGAGGTTATACCCCCTAACTATCTCATCTTTAGACTAGACAGACTAAAAAAGAAGGGTGGAAAGATAGCACTCCTATATCTATCCAGACTCGATATAACTCCTTACCTATACAAACCACCAGTGCTTTTTTTGTAAGCAAACAGGTGGTGGTACGCATATGTTGCATTTGGGTTAGCCCCCCCCCCCTTAGCCCCCCCAGCCATTCCAGTGTCCTATTATTTGGCTATTTATCACCAGTTGCCATAAACACTGTTCAAAACTCTCACTGTGCATACTGCTTTCTGCTTTACTTCTACAATGATTACAGATATTTGGATTTAATTTAAAACTTTTATTTCAAATTTTCCAGCATAAACACTGATAGACATTTGTTAAATAAAGCAATATAGTCTCACAATGAAAACAGACTTAGCATTAAAACTTCTGTGACTTTAAAACTCACATTCATAAACACAGCATTGAAACCCAAATTCAAGAAAATGCATCTGACCAGTGGCAGATTGTTTACCTTTGGGCTGTTTTCAAATCACAGACCACTTGCACACATTTTTAGAACCATGCAAATTTTTTAATTCACCTCCCTGATTGTATTAAATTATAATATATAATAATTAAATTATATCCCTTGTATAACACACCACTTATTAGAGTGCATTTTAAATTTATAGCCAGTAAGCAAAGAAACAAAACATATGAACCAATAATGCCAAAACTGTCCAATTCAGAATATTTCAACCATAAAAGGCCACTCAAACGTCTGTCATTACAGCCCACCAATATCAGTCAATATGCACAGTCTCTGCAGAAGTAAAAGTCATCTGAATAATTCCACATTAAAGAGATCTGACTGCAACTAATGAAAAGGTTGCTGCTAGCAAAATACTTTATATTTAAGTATTTCACCTACAAATTCACTGCTTGCTGCCCTTGAAGAATAAATTGCCTATGTTACATTAAAAATGATAAGCTGACAATATTGCAATAGGGAATGGATGGCAAACTAAAACAGGTTCAAGGTTACTAGGCATCTTGTCCAAAGGAGGACATAGTCAGGACTACAGCACCCCACCCTCTTAAAATCCAACACAGTATCAGCAATCCATCTATATGCTGTGGGAATAGAACCCACAGCCTTCTGCATCAGAACAAAAGTATGCTACCTGCTATGCTACTAACACTGCTTTAAAACTCTAAACACACAACAGTGATTCCATTTGCTAAGCAAAACAGTTTCATATTTTGGGTAGAGGATTCAGGTTCTTGTTTCTTGTAACTAAGGTACACAGCTTGAGCCTAAGCAAATTACTAACCACCTGCTAACCCTAACTAAGGCATTTCACTGTCTCACACACACACACACACACACACACACACGCACACACACGCACACACACGCACACACACACACACACACACACACACACACACACACACACACACACACACACCTCAACCTTTTAATGCAAGAAATCTGGACAAAGTCTAAAATAAATAGGAACAGATTATAAATATTTCTCTCATGAACTTAGAAAATTGCTAGAATAACAGGATTTGTGTTAATATGCATTTTTCTAAATGATATGAAGTCTAAACGTCAAATATCTGTCATTATTTAGCAACTTCATTCTTTTTATGAGGAAAAAACAAAAATATGGGGCAAAAATCTGGACATTCTGTAAAAACCTGGGCAGTTGAGGGGTATGTTACCTATCTCTTACACACACACACACACACACACACACACACACACACACACACACACACACACACACACACATTATACCTCTCAACTTCTTAGCACAAGACGTCTGGGCAAAGCCTGTCATAATGGGGGGACCAAGGCCCAAAACTAGGGACACATTTGAAATATTGCTCTTATAAATTCAGAAAGTTGCTAGAATAACAGAATTTTTATTAGAATGCATTTTCTGAAAGATATGAAGTCGGAAATTAAACTCAAATGCATGCCATTAGTAACTTTAATTCGTAGAGCATCCCGGTGAATTCTCAAAAAAAATAGACAATTTTTATGAGGAACAGACCAAAAATATAAGTCAAAAACCTGGACAGTCTGTGAAAATCTTTACAGTTGAGAGGTACTGCACACACATACACTCCTACCTCCCTCTTAGACCCTTCCCCATGCCTCTTAACCTTTTAGAACAAGAAATCTGGACAAAGACACACATAATGGGGGACAAATGTCCAAAAACAGGGACACCTTTTAAATATTGCTATTACAAACTCAGAAAGTTGATAGAACAACAAATTTGGCATTAGTTTGAACTTTCTAAAGGATATGAAGTCTGACGCTCAAATGTCTGCCATTATTTGTTGTCTTAATCCTCAAAGATTTGCCAGGGATTGTCAGAAAAACACTGTTTCATGAGAAACAGACCATAGATGTGAGACTAAAATCTTGCCATTCTACATAAATCTGGACATTTCACTCACTCACACACATAAAAACACACACACAGACCTACCTACGTCTTATACACAAACACACACACAGACCTACATTCTGTATCTGTAATGTAAACAAATAGAAAGTAAATTAAAATTTGAAAAACCACAGCAGGAGAGACAGACAGACAGACACCATTACATACAAATAATCAGCTTGTGCTAAAATGCCAGCATAAAAGTAAGTAAGGAGTCCACACTGAGTCAAAAATGTAATGTATTATATTAGGGAGGAAACCTTTAAACCAAAATAAAAGTAACAACTATGAGATTGTTGACCACTTATAAACTTAACAAAGTCTATATTTATACTGGACAATTTAATGGGGCTGTTCAGGAGAAGTGTGCCTACAATATAGTAGAATATGTAAGACATTTTGCTGGTAGTAAAACAAAATATATCTACAAGTGAGTACCTAAATGACAAAGGATTCAGGCTGGCTCACAAGAAAAATGAAAAAAGTAATATCTGCATCTCAGTGTAAGCAGTTGTTTCTGAAACACTGTAGTTGTCACACAACTTTGTGTGTTTCATTAAGAAAAAATACTGCTGGTAATTATGCCTCTGCCGCATGTTGTGGTTGACAAGGGTCATCAGCACAGTCTATCCACCCAGTTATCAAGGCAAACAGATGAACGTTAAATGAATGCAAACAAATGAACTCTAAAGAAATGGACAAATGAAATTCAGCTCATGAGTATGACATTTTAAGAATTGTAATAAATCCAATACACAATTCGAATGACAATAAAACACTCAATATTTATTAAAACAAAAAACAACCGGTCTGAAGAAGTTCTTTGTGAATGAAAGCGCTTACCGGTTGTTTTTTGTTTTAATAAATATTGAGTGTTTTATTGTCATTCGAATTGCGTATTGGATTTATTTCATTTAAAATTGGAACTGTGGAGATTTATTTACATTTTAAGAATTATGACTTTACAACTTGAATATGATGAATCCATAATGTTAAACTCATACACACATTACAGTGAGTTACTTATACTGGTTCAGAAACCAGAAACTACAAGTACAAATGCTTAAAAAATCTATAAAATAATAAAATATATGATAATATACATATTTTTTTTTACTTTGACAGCTGCAGTAGCACACTTTTCAAAACATTCATATATCAAACTGTCCAGCTTGCTCAGTGTATAATACTGTTTGCAGTACAATGAAATCAAGGAAACAGGATCCACCTGAGTGAAGAAAAAATCAAACCAAACTGTTATAAACAAATATTTCACTCTGATGAAACACTGTTTTGCACTGACCTCAAACACAGAAACACACAGTTGCAGAATGCTGTACTTGCAAAGACTTGAAGATGGGAGACATGAAGCAAGGTACAATTATAGCAACAAGCTAGACATACTAGTGTGGAAACAGCGATGCTGCAAAAAAATTTACTTTGATTATCTTCAGTTTATACATTAGGGCAGCCCAAGAGATAAGGCTGTCTTTCAGGAATGAAAGATTTATAATTTGAGCAGTTATTACTATCTTTTGGATATATTCACCTTGTGAAGTCCACAGAATGAGCTTCTGACTATTTTTCCTTGGAAGTCTTATCATACTGTGTTATCTATTGCAGGACTCTCTCAATAATGTTTTCTACTGACCTGAGCTGTTACATGCCTTACATGCTTTAACAGTGCTGTACATCAAAGCTTAGGTTACCACTGGACTAGCTGTCCAGCCTGTAAAGATCAATAAATGTGTTTATACCTGCCACTTCCTCAATCACCAAAGCAGCGACATTCCTAAAACATACACCACAACTACTTCTTGTACGTACATACACACATACACACACACGCACGCACGCACACACACACACACACACACACACACACACACACACACACACACACCCGCCTACCTATTTCTTGCACACACACACACACACACACACACACACACACACACACACACACACACACACACACACACACACACTCCTCTTAAAAATGTAAACACACGTGCACACTTAACCACTCACTTGTCCGGTCACGGTCCATAGTCCAAACGTCTGCAGGAATTCAAATTTTGCACGAGCAGACCAGGAAGCTGTAAACAATTGGTTGCACATTGCACAGATGTAGAAGGTCTTCTGCATCTGTGCAATCTGATACAGAGGGCATTCTTAAAGATGAACGCCCCTAAAAAAGAAAGTTTTTTTTTTTTTTAAAGAAACAGGGCAGCACGTACTGGCCCAAAAAAAAGCCCTGCAAACCACCCAAATTTGTTAATGCTGAAGAACTAATAAATACCCTAAATCTTAACAACTCTAAAGAAATCTGTCTCATAACAGTCTGTATCCCTCCATGAAACAATGTACCAATCCTCGAAGACATACTGTCATGGACAACTGAAAACATTTAATTAGAAACCATAATCTTAGGAGATATGAATATTAACTGGCAAGCCAACACTGTAAACTCTCCAAACACAAATATAAACCTCTATGGGTTTAAACAACTAATCACTGAACCCACAAGGTACAACAAAGACTTTAATAACTACTCTACCCTTGATTGGATCCTTGTAGCCCACCCGACCAATTGCTTCTCCTCAGGTACACTACCAAATTCACTAAGCGACCATCTTCCAGCCTTTGCCATAAGAGCAACCACACACCTCCCAAAAGTACACACCATAAAAACAGTTGGAAATACCACTAGACTCAATTAAGAAACACTCAACACCCTACTAAATGGAATAAACTGGTCACCCCTAAAATTACTGCCACTAAATGATGCTGTTCAATACTTCAAATATAATTGATAGTCTGGCCCCCTATAAACAGAGTAAAGAAAACAAAAACCCCATGGTTAACAGTCAACTACATTGACCTCATGAAGCAAAGAGACATAGCATGGAACAATTTGAAACAAAACAGAACAAAATCTCCAAGCTTATAAAACATTATACAATAGAGTAACCAAAATAGTCAACAAATGTAAACAATCATACTACTCCAATCTCCAGCTTCAACACAAATACACCCCCTAAAACTTTTTGCACTCTATATCTACTCTCCTCAACTCAAGCTCAAGCAAAGACCACTGCCCACCTAGTGCCCCCCAGCACAAATTGCTGAAGAATTTACAGACATTTCATAAAGTCCATAGCAGACCTACTCACCTCTGCAAACTCAGGTAACTCACAACTAAACCTACACACTGACAACAATTGCTTAACATCCCCCACAAAAAAATCAATCCCATGACCATACCACTAACCAACAAAATAGCTCCAACTATACTTTCACTTTCCATCCCATCTCCACCTCTCAGATAAAAACTGCTAATAAAAAACTACTACTCAAGCTCAAACCCTGCTCCACATCAGCAGATAATCTCCCACCCCAATACCTAAAACTCACCTCCGACTCGATTGCATATCCATTCAGCATCCTAATAAACAGGTCACTCTCTGAAGCCACTGTCCCTACAATATGGAAACTATGTCACATAAGACCTATTCATAAAGGAGGACAATCCATGGAAATCTCTAATTTCTCCAAGAAGAGCTAAACCCAAACATAAAACTACTGTTCAATCTCAGCCTTACTACAGGATATGTGCCCAAAGAGTGGCGTACAGCAACAGTGGTCCCTCTCCATAAAGGTGGTGCCTCAACGGATCCTGGAAACTATCGCCCCATAAGCCTGACTAGCTTGGTCTGCAAAGCTATGGAAAAGATCATCATGGACCTCATAAATAAAGATATTGGGGACCTACAGACACTGGATCCTACCCAGTTCGGCTTTGTTAAGGGCAGATCCTGCCTCTTAAACCTGGTTGATTTCTTTGAAACAGTCACCAAGGCCATTGACGAGGGGAAGGTGGTCCACACAGCCTACCTGGACCTCGCAAAGCCTTCGATACAATACCCCACTCTGGCATTATAGATAAGCTCACCAGCTTAAATATAAACCCCTATGTCACTAGATGGATTGCAAACTGGCTCAAGGACAGAACCCACATGGTTAGAATTGCTGGAGCCATGTCAGACTCCAAACCAATTACAAGTGGTGTCCCACAAGGCTCAGTCCTGGGACCTCTCTTGTTCGGTATATATTTCTCGGAGGTACAGGCCAACATGGAAGGACTGTGGCTGACCAAGTTCGCAGATGACTGCAAACTGGGCGCCATAATCGACTCTCCAGCCGACACAAGCATCCTCCAAATGGGCCTCATAGAAACAGACAACTGGTGCCAGAGCCATGGCCTCAAGCTAAATGCCAAAAGTGTATAGTCATCCCTTTGGCAAAACAAAGTGCCCACAAATTACCACATAGGTGGTAATCCATTAAGTACAGAAGAAGTAATTAGGGACCTGGGGACCCAAGTTGATAGCAATCTCTCATTTGACAACCACGTGGCCAAAGTGGTTAGAAAAACATTTTATATAGCCCACCTAATCATGAAGGGATTCACATCTAGATCAGGGGAGGTCATTGTGCCTCTTTACTCATCCCTCATCAGGCCCATAATTGAGTACAATGCCCCTTTTTGGATGTACCTTACCAGACACCTGCAGTAACTGGAAAGACCCCAAAAGTACCTCACCAAGAGGATCAAAGGGCTCAAACAGATGCCATATGCTGCCCGGTTAAAGAAACTCCAGCTCTACTCAGTGGCATACCGCCTGTTCAGAGGCGATCTGTGCCTGATGTATAAAGCCATGTCCAACCCGGAATTAATGGACATGCTGCACCTCAGAAAATCCAAATCCCATCGAGCTACGCTCGAGACTTAAACCTCAGCACTGAAATAAATAGGACATGCTGGAGGGACAGATTCATAACCCAGATGCTCCCTTCACTCTGGAATAAAATCCCAGTCCAGGTTAGGCAGAGTCCCTCATTGACTCTCTTCAAGAGGAATCTTGATGAGTGGATGGGAGATCGTAGGTTTACCCCTGGTATCACTTCTGTGTCACTGTTAGACAGAGGCACAGTATACTAACCTCGAAAAAGGGCATAGCAAAATAAATTTAAAATGGGTGGCAAAAGCCAAACACATTCTGGCTAGGCTTATAAATGCCCTAGGGCAGATAGCCTATTATGAACCTATGAACCTATGAACCTATATCAGTAATATCCCTTCTACCCAAAATTATGGAAAGGTGTATTCACCATCAAATCATGAAACATCTACTCCAAAACAATCTGCTCTCTCAAACTCAACATGGCTTCAGGCCAAACCACAGCACATCCACAGCACTACTGTCCTTTACAAACACCATTACCAAAGCCAGAGACAAAGGTCACCTAGTAGCAGCAATATTCCTAGACCTCTCAAAAGCATTTGATACTGTTTCACACACTTTATTACTTAACAGACTATCCAACCTAGGTTGTTCTTCTTCCACACTCCAGTGGTTCCAAAGTTACCTCCATGATGGGAAACAAGCGGTTAAATGGTCAAACCAACTGTCCCCCTTCCTATCAAACTCCACAGGAGTACCCCAAGGCTCTATCTTAGGACCCTTACTATTTAACTCATTCACCATTAACCTATACACCTCCTCTTCCCCAGGAACATTATTACAGTATGCAGATCACTCAGCTTTATTCTGCACCTCCTGTATGCTCCCTGTACTGCTAATCAAAACCCAACAATCTTTCTCAGCAATTGAATCATGGCTTACCAAGTCCCAACTCTTTCTAAATCCCAAAGAAAACAAACTTATGATATTCCATATTACTTTTGATGCTCTATTATGTATTATGTCCTTTTATGAATCATAGTTGCTGTAGTTTTGCATTAGTGTACTGAATACGTGGAATGGGTGTTTCTGGAGGACTAATATTGGGGGGAGAGTTGTGTAATGGGTGATATTGGGGGGAGAGTTATGTAATGGCTGATATTGGGGGTCAAGTTGTGTAATGGGTGATATTGGGGGTCAAGTTGTGTAATGGCTGATATTGGGGGGAGAGTTGTGTAATGGCTGATATTGGGGGGAGAGTTGTGTAATGGCTGATATTGGGGGGAGATTTGTGTAATGGCTGATATTGGGGGGAGATTTGTGTAATGGTAATCTTTACTGAAGCATCAAGTATGAAGAGATGCTTAGTTAGAACACAGTGTAACTGCAGGAAACATCATGCAGGAAGCCTGTAGTTCATGAATACTTTTTTGTCTTCTCATGAGTGGCATTTATTCAATAGTTATAAAATGTAAATTTATTTTTAGTCAGCATTTTTTGCCTTCCCAGTGTATTACCTCATGTAGTTCATGCATGCAATATTTTTGTGTTTGAATGACCTGCAGAAGCACACATGGTAGTGGTCTAAGCAGGCCCTGAAAATCATTGAGCCCTGCTTGGCATTAGCAGATTATGATATATGAGTTTGATCGCGCTCCAGACGTGGGAAGGGGTACATTGAGATAAAGACAGCTGTTTGAGGAATACTTTGTGCCTTACCTTGGTAGGTGGTGCTACTGATGTATTTATGGTCAGCAGATGTCAGGATGTGTCTCTGCAAGTTGAATGCAGAAGATACTTCTTCCAGAAGTAAAACTATCAAGATGACTATATGCTTTACCTTAACAGCAAAATTAGATGAATATGATTATCTGACTAAGGATGAGAAGATTCCCTCCTTTGCTATCAGCTTGTGGGAAAATTATTCTTCATAGTGTTAGTGGTAATTTGTTTGAATTATGACACTAAGAATGTGAAAAAAAATCATAACTTTTACATTGCTGTCCTGCCATTTGAAGCAAATAATTATTGCCAAAAAAATCTTCTCCTCTTCTCCTTTTATCCCCCCAGAATGTTACTAAGCTTCCAGCATTGCAACAAACATGCTCTTTAACATGCCATGACTGAAAACAGACTAAAATACTTTCAGGAAAAGTAGCTATCAAACCAAACTACACTGAAGATGCTTTACATGCACGCTTCTGTTTTATGGATTCCACTGCTCTCCCAGAATATTTAGCTGACCTATTTTGCAGATATGACAAAAAATCTAAACCTTTTTTCTTGCTATAGCACTCTTTATCCTCCAGCTCAAACAATTTAGCAATAAATGCTGCCAATTTCTTCTGGAGTTTAATGGCTTATTCCATTGATATCTTATCTTTCAGACAATATGACATCTGGTTTGTTGAAAGCAACACCTTTAACTTAATTTGTCCTATTTCAAAAGTAGATAGAAACTTTTACAATTTGCTATTTATTTGTTGTACGTGGGGCACCTCATGCTAACAGCAAGCATAACAGAGTAGTGTCTGAAGCACTTTACACAGCTTTAAAAGCTGTTAAACACCTTTATGTTGCAAAAAGAATTTAAACAGTTAAGTGCCTCCAGAGTTTTTAAAGCTGATCATTCATCAGAGTTTAAGCCGCGGTGGTGCAGCGGTAGCATTGCCACCTCACAGCAAGAGGTTCTCCCGTTCGAATCTCGGCTGGAGTGCCTTCTGTGTGGAGTCTGCATGTCCTCCCCATGGTCGAGTGGCATTTGAAAGACATGCATGAATGGGCGTGCCTTCATTGAAGGTTGGGCGTTGGGCTGGCACCGTAAAAATCTACTGCCAATAATTAGTGGACCAGAGTTCCGCTGTGGCGACCCCTAACCAGGAAAAGCCGAAAGAAGGAGCACAACAACAACATTCATCAGAGTGACAACTGCTTCTGCCTGCTGCCTCTGTAGTAGTACCAAGTGTTTTTTGGCTTTCAGATTTGTAAATCACTTGTACATCTTTTGTTCTATATCTAGAGTGCATTCAGGAGACAATAATCCATGCACAACAAGGAATTATGATTTGTCTCTTAGATCATAAATCTGTAGTAGTATATAAAGTACCATGATTACATTTTACATTTGGGAAGAAGATAATTTTGTTAAGTATCTTTCTGATTTAAGAAAGGTGCTTAACAGAATTCTGTTTAGCAGCATTCATTTCTGATAAGCTCTAGTGTCATTAAAGAGCATAATAGCGGCTAATACTGACCGCCACAACACCACGGTGAGAGGTTAAAATGGTGTGAAAACTGTTAATACTTAACATTGTTACACAAAATGTGTGGTACAGTGAAGTATGTAGAAGCTTTTAAAGATGCTGACATTTAGCTACTGGTTGCTGTCTGTGTGGTAGCACTGTTTATGGTTTTCATAGCTATAAACACCTCACCCTTCTACATTTTTTTTCTGTCACTACAGGAACATCAGACCAGCTAAAGCTCGAGCAACTGGAAAGAATTATGATCTGGTCTCTATGATCATAACTTAGTTGTTAGGTGCTGTTGACATGGATGTCAATATTTCTCTCATTAGATTTGCTCCAGTCTGCTCATCATCATCATCATCATCCATGTTTTCCCATTTTCTATATGGGATCAGAGTATTGTGTCAATTGTTGCCATCTTTTTCTAGTCAATGCCATTCTCCCACCTTCTTTGACTCTCATCCCTGACTGTAGTAAGTCTTCTCTCACATAATCCATCCACCTCTTTGCTGGATGTCCTCGTTTCTTCTTGCCTTTTTCTTGTCTGTCCCAAGTATTCCTCACCAGAGTGTCTCCTGCTTTTTTACACATATATCCAAACCACCATAACCTGTTCTCTTTGACCTTCTCTGCAATTGGAGCTACTTTGGCTTCTGCTATGAAGTCCTCATTTCTTCATCTGCCCCACAGTGTGCATCCTACCACCCATCTCTGGCACTTCATTTCCATCACTTCTAGCTTCATCAACTCCTCTGCCTTTACTGCCCAGGTTTCTGTACCATACAGTAGCACTGGTCACACTACTGATCAATACACCTTACATTTCAGCTTATTTGCATTCTTCTGTCATATACTACACCTAACACTATGTGCCAGTTGGTTGCAGCCCCTCAGAATCTATCTTTGACCTCCTCATTCAGACTTCCCTTCTCCTCAACTACCCCTCTCAGATACTTGAAGCAATTAACTTGTTCCACTATTTAACCTTCTGTCTCAGTTCAAAGCTTCTTCTGATTTCCCCATTTGCTGCAATTGTGACTGTCTTATCTGTACTCAGTCTAACCTTGAGGTGAATTCCTTGGTAACAATGTCTCAAACATATCCACCAAAGTCATTATCAATGACACCTCTGACTACAACAAAAGCTCCAGTATTTTTCCTTCCACAAAAATGACCTGTATAGCTAAAGTTTTAAACACAAAAATGTTGCAAAAGACAGAACTGACAATCTAGTCAAATTATTCTAGAAAATGTCCAATCCGGAAGCAATTAGCCAAAGGTTTGCAAATTTACCCTGCAATTAAAATCAAAATATTATCAAGCTATGCCTTAACACGGGTATTAAATAGCAATTTAAATATATGTAATATGGAGTGAATGATGAAAATGCTTTCCAGTGAGAAGTAGTACAGGATCTCACCACAAACCACTTTTTTAAGTTTTATAGAGTTTTCAAGACTTTTGCTGTTATCATTAAGACAATAATGACATTGGCATCTGCATCTTCAATCCATTCAAAAATGGATATTGCATCTTAGTGGTTACAGATAGAATATGACATCTAGAATAGTTCTGGGCTTATCTAGCACATTACCTACTTTTGTGCTCCATTTCCTCGTAATTGTATAACTGAGGCATAAGTCCCAGGGCATGCCTTTCCTCATCTCAATGTGTTCTCTGCTGTGTCTTCTCAATAATCAGTCCAGCTATAGTCTTGTGCAGTACAACCTGTTCTATGATTTCTGCTAGCTTCATTGTTTCATCTGCACTGAATGCATCTGGTATGGATTGTTGGATAGTGGTCTTAAGACATTTTTCTCTCCATCACTCTTTCTTTGTTAGTGCTTGCCCCTTTCTATGTTTTGAGGTATTTATTCTCAGATGCCCAGTATGACTTTGAATTGCTCAGCTTCTCCAGGTTGCATGTGCACTTATCTATCACACTGTGATGAAGTGGTTTGGTGGTACATATGAATGCATCTTGGCATGTAATTTGTCATTTCCTCATTTGTTGTACCCAGTCTGTCTTAGCCGTTGTTTAAGAATCTGTATTAAAATAAAAAGCAGTAAATGCCCATCCCACATTTCATTGTGCTAACCAGAAAAAAAAAAGAAGTCTGACTCAACTTGTATACCGACAAATGCACTTAATCTTTATAAAATGTAATTTTTCTTGGATTATCCTGGTGTATCTCATTTTTTCAGTGTAAGTTTTCAGACTGTATTAAGATGATAGACCACCTTACAACTTGCCATCAACATTTTGTCCTGTACAGTATTGCTGTGGTTTTCATGTCTTATCCCCATTACCAAAATGTCTATCCTGCTTTTGTACCAATGCTGTCTTTCATCCTCTGGCACAGTCAGGGACCTGATCCTTTTTTCAGGAGTCCTACAAAGAAGGAGCATTCATTGTTCTACATACAGCTATAGCATTCTTTCATAACCCATGTTTTTGAATGTTTAAAGAAAACAAGCTTTATATTAAGCAAAGTATGTATTTACTGAGCAGTTATAACTCAAAGTTTTGACAATACTAAACTATGGGCATTTTAATTGATTAATCAGTCAGTTAATGAATTAATGAATTAATTTGTCTGACTCTTTCTTTGTCTATATGTCTTAATCAGGATAAAGTCTATGAGATCTTATATAATACTAGAGCACATAAATGCAGTTCTTTGCCAGACACAGATATCACATACTTTTATATTGCCATAAGGAACATCATGCGGACTAGGCTGAGAGATGAAGGCATGGCTGGAAAAAGAAAAACATCATTTGCATGTATTGCTGTATTATTTATACTGCATCATATAAATGCTGCATCACGGGTGTAACTCAAACGTTAATGGAATTATATATTGCAATTTTTTATTTATTCGTGTATGTCATGCTTTTTCTTTTTTTTTTTCAAAGGAACTTCATGAATACAGGGTTATGAGGTGAAGACACATGTACACTAAATGTCATTTATATATCATGCTGTACTATTTATACCGAGTCACAGATGCATATAAATACATACAGATGTGACTTAAACTTTAAGGGAATACTAGAGTGCAATCTGCTTTATTTGTTTTTGTCAGAATAGAAGTCCACGACAACATGTATGGTACTAAATCAAAGCAGTCTGAAGGGCATCTCTTTGCCTGGCACAGATATAAGATGCTATTTTCCTGTCCTAATGATTACTGGTTTGTGAGATGAAGGTGCACATTGAGAAAAAAAAAAGCCATTTGCATGTTATGCTGCATTGTTTTATACTATATGGACGTATCTGTCATATCTTTAAATGTTGTATCAAACCCTTATGAATGTTTCCATGTTATGAAAGGCCATAGAAGCTACACACTGTGCTGGAACATGCAGGACTAAACAACGACAGTATAGTGAGTTAACAGCAAGTTAACAAGCTGTGAGTGAGCCTAACATATGCACAAGACAAATTCCAGTTTGTTCTAACAGCATTCACATGTATCATCTATCCTAACAAATAATGCAGTATTTTACAATGCAGTAAGCATAGTTAAAATTAATAATATTAGTCCAGGTTGTCAAAGCTAACAGCTGAAAATTGCAAAGTATGCACAGCACATAGAGATGCACACATATACATATAGCTATAGACAGACTGACAGATAATAGAGATGGATATATGCAGCATCCCGATGGGAAGATGTGAAGGACTAGAAATCATAGAGAATGATAGACCAGGTAGTACAGGTCAAAAAAAGTTTAAACAAGACAAAAGTGGAAGCATCTATCTATATACCAGTGTGATATTAATTTTTTTGTTACATGAGAGTAAGAAACAACAACCTTAGAACTGAACGTTTTCTTTCTGGTCATACAGTAATGCAGTTTATACAGGTTATAAACTTCAATTTAGAAGCTTTTCAGAACAGTTAAATGCATTAATTACTGAGTCTGATAGAAAGGTGGATTGCAGATGCTCAAAAAAAAAATGAATGAGGCTATCTGTACTCTAAGTAATCATGTGTTACAAAAAGCAAAATTATTCAGTTTTGTGCAAAACAGAGTAAGGCAAATCTCATAATTAATAAGAGAAAAATAAAATATATATTTTTAATTTCCAAAAGCAAGGTTGAAACACAAATGCATATGTAAGCAGGGAAGATAATAAACAAACAGTGTCATGTATGTATATGCTATAACTTTTTAGAAACTAGCGGATAAAACTTAATATCCATATATAATAAGGTGCCAATAAGAAACATTAGAATTATTGTTAATAACAGATTATTTTAACTAGAGAGAAAAAAAGTTTTACTATATAAATATTACTGTGCAGCCTATCTGATTATTTTAAAAGCCCTACAAACATCTATATTTTATCACCCATTTGTTTAATGTTTCAACCCATACCATAATTCTTTAATTTTCCTCCCGAAGCACTAATTGAAATTACATCTGTCAAAGATCAACTAAAATGATTTGCAAGGTAAATGATATTTTAGAAATATGTTTTCAGGCAGATGGCTATCTTGTAACTATTAACTGTCAACTTATCACACTGAGGTGACTGGAGTACTGAAAAGGATATAGGCCTCCATGAATAAATGAAGCAAAATGTAAAAGCTATTTTAAAATATAATATATACAAGACTTAACACTGTATTTTTTGATAATCATTTTGAATGATTGACACAGCAGTGTATAACAGCTATTGCTGACCTAGCAGAATGATACTCCTTCATTCTAGCATGCAGCGAATTCTTAAGCAAGCCAATATTTCTGTAACTAGCAAATTAGACTGTACTTTCACTGGAGTGATACTGTTTCCATGTAAAGAAGATGTCTTAAACAGTTTGCACATTTCTGCTAGAAAGTGAATATTGAAACTAATCTCTAATTCTGAGATGTAATACAATAAAAACAAAAACATATATATATATATATATACATACATACATACACGTGTGTGTCTATGTGTGGTGCTCATTTTAAGTAAAAAACAATGTTGAATGAGAGGATGCAACAAAACATCTCTAGCATTACTTAAAATATAACTGAATCCACATTAACGATCCACATAAACAGATAAACATAAATTAAGTGAATGCACAAAATACATATAAAACATTTTAAGTGATTAGTTTTTACTTATTATTGGTACGCAATCATTATTTTTATAAGTTATCTGAAAGCATTGGCAATGTTGTTATATCTCTGATTTACAGATCCACATTTGAGAAGCCTTACGCTTAATGTTGTTGAACTGCAGGTTGCAGCTAAGAAAATGGGCGTGCTGACTACAAATACAAATTGCAACTGAGCTTCAGAAGTAGTTGAGCTGAAACTTGAACTCCTAATTTTGACATTTGCTAAAACTGTTTGTTATTAGCATTTTATAAAATACAGTGACAGAATTTCCAGAATATGAAAAAAGACAACTTGCACCAATGAAAACATTGTAACTTAGTTGCTGCTGTAGGTCTACCTCATTACATGCGCATTCACCGATTCCTGAGAGATACATGGAATACACAACATTCTGTAACAACCAAGTACGCCTTCACTATGAGGCAGCATGACTTTGGATTTGTATATTCAAAGTGCAGGCATATGGTAGGTATAAGGTCCTACATGTGGGGAGGGGTGAAGGTGCATGGGGTAAAACCACCTTGTAAAAACAGTTTGCTCATATTTTGTTTCTTCAGACTTGTAGCTGTTATATTTAAGACACTTTGCAATATTGATGATAATTGTGAAATGCCATATTTTTGAAGACAAAGTATTAAACTCAGTTAAAGTTCCTTTCATTACTTATGATAGGATTTCTTTAGGGAATAAAAAAACTTGATCCTATAAGGCTACTATCAGTGTTGAGTACCTACTACTTTGAACATCAGGTAATTGAAATGTGATGGCTTTCTTTTCTAACACCTCACATTACGAATTAACAGGTTCACACATTAACTAATATCTTCTGAATCTCTACAGCAGAGTGTTTCTAGTAAGTATGAATTCCTGAACTGAATGTTTAAGTTAATGGAATATTTCCTTTCTCAATTTAATTAAATTGTGTTCATATACTTCATGACAACTTTGAGTTCTATTCAATGTACTTAAAGTCATCAAGCTATCAGGTGCCCCAAAATGCTATCCATTATTTAGAGTTAAGCTACTACTAACAGGTATTCAAGTTCATTCTTTTAAATACTCCTTAAACATAGTAGGATATGTAGTAAGCAGTGTGGACATTTTCTGAAAAAAAAAAAAAAAAAAACGTTTTCTATATGCCATTAATTGTTTTTTCAACTGTAAAAAAGATTAGAGATCTGGGGCTTTTTTATTGATAAAAATTTATTTTCTGCCCTTAGTTTATTGAGGTTATCAGAAAATGATATATTGTATTAAAGTTTATGTGAAGCACTATTTGTACTAGGGGAACTGCTGATTTACTACCAGTTTATAAAACAATAATAAGATACATCATTAAATATTGGGTTTCCACATGAATTTATGACCATTATTCAATTAATAAACTTGAAAGAATATAACTTTCACAAAAAGTTATTACATTTAAATATATGAAATATGTGGAAAGACTTAAAATGCTCTGTTTATTTTCTGTTAATTTCAGGTTGGTTGGGAGGTATTTGATCTTTGTTTTCAAGGGCATGAATAATTGCTCTATGGGTTTCATTAATATTTTATGCTATAAAGACCATGAACATTAATAAAAATCCAGAGCAAAATCAACTTTTCTAAGCCATTTTACAACAAAGCAGGAAGATGGTGGAACCTTATTCCCTTGAGAATGAGAACTTTGTGTACTTTAGCAGCTTTTAAATGTGACTTGAATGACTTGTTGGGTGAGAAGGCATTTGATACAAGGCTGAAAGGAGGCAGTCCCTTTAAAGTCCTAAATTAGGTGTAGAGAGACTGCTTCAATTAAAGCATGGAAGCATGCAAATGTAGTAAATACACGAGAAAGAGAGACAATGTTTCTCATCCAGACATCCAAGCTATATTTCACAAAAGACTAGTAAGAGTGCTGTGGCTCAAATGAAACTATTTGAAGCCAATTTTGAAATATAGAGAAAGAAAAATTAGTAAGAGTATGACTTCATTGAATTACTTGGAGGTTAGGTTTTGACTTTGTGTTTTACAAGTCTGCCTGATAATACATTCTTAAGTAAGTAATTTTGAAAACCCTATCATTAATTTATTTGGTAGTATTTCATATATTGGAAGTACTTTTACTGAGCCAATGCCCCTCTTTGGTACTCCACTAGTAACTGCAAATATTAATACTGCTACTGTATGTTTTTATAGCTGAGCTTAAGAACATGATTTAGCATGAAACACAAAGGCAACTTTTGAGACTGCATGTGATTTTCTGTTAAAGTTGTATGGAACTAGGGAGTCAGAATTTACAAATACAGAGCAATCATTTTTGCTTTGATGGATACTTCACTGGAATTTTCAATGAGTACTGGACTTAGACTTCCCCCTTTAGTGTGAATAATAGATGAACAACTGGTGCAAGTATGTCATGATAGAAAGTGACATCTGAGAGTCGTTCTGGAGCCAAATATGTTCTGCAGCTCTTCAATATAAGGAGAGATCTATTTTATGTAAATTGATTATTCTAAAGGCCATAAGCTACCCCTCTGTGACACCTTTCAGAGATCTAAGCTACATGGCTGGTATATGCCAGTAAATTATTCCCAAAATGTCTTTGTGTGTAATTTTTTAGTAATACTTTGTAAGTCAGGGGCAGAGATAGGAAGCTGAGTTTACTTGCAACATTGACACTAATTCTTTAAGTACTTCATAGTGGTGGCCTCATCCTTCCATTCCAACAATAAATATAGATAAGTTATTATACAAAACATGAGGTTTCCAAAACCTTCCAGTAAATATAAAAGTATAGAGCTACACGTGCTGCTGTGATGGTCATCTTTGCATAGGTTGCAGTCATTTGATCTAATTAGCTGAGCTCAAGTCACAGTTGCACAAACATAATAATATGATTTATCATTTGCTCATTTTTTTTGTTCTGTTGTTAATTTTCAGTAGAGTAGGATGGCTAATATTCAAAGTAGCGAGGTGTGAGTGGTCTAATGTCCAAGGTTAGTACATGTCAGAGGAAGAGCAAAACTGCCATTATATTACTTGTTAATGATCAGTCTTTCTCCAACATGCAGTGGCATCAGTGTGAAAATAGCAAAGTATGATATTTACTGGATTGAAGTCTCTTAAAAAATGACTTATTATTGGTATTAGATGTGCCCATAAAATAATGAGCTGAAGTACATGTGTTATGGGAATGTGTCTCATTGACCTGTCATTCACTAGCTCTTGTGACAATTAATGTGACATGAAATGAGATGAAATGAGCACATTGTGAGTCTTTTTTCATGGGTGCTCCACCATATGGGTTCACATGTAAGTATTAGTCAATCAGTCTACAGACCACTATAAGCCTATCTAAAAAACCCTATTCAAAAGTTTCCTCCAGCCTCAAGGATGGAAAGACAAGGCAGACCACGGGAGAATTTAAGGCTTCTAATCCAATTAGCTAGATTTATCTTGAAAGTGGCAAAAGTGCTACTCTTCTTGACATGTACTGGAAGTCTGTTCTGGAGATGAGAGATACAGTGGCATATGAGTCTATTATGCTGATGTGCCTTATTTATCTGCTGATGTAGGTTTAGTTCTTTTCAGTGAATATTTTAGGTGCCATTAGTACAACGAAGGAATAGGATGTCAAATAGGGTTTCATCATCTAGCATGACTCAAAAGGGTGGACACAGCAGAAAAGTCTATAAAACACTAAGTACGGAGAAAGGCTTGCCAGTCTCTTGTGATAACTAAGATTTTTGAGGCCACTGATCTTAGTTATGAATGTCTGAGGCTTCTTAGTTTGTGTGGTATGTTTATACAAATATATAACAAAAGGTGCATTGTATTCAATAATGGATCTAATAAGATACAAGGAAATAGGAATTAAGACTTCTTTGCATCAAGTGGAGATTCCTTTGGAAATGAGTTAAGCCAGATAAAAGGCTTTTTGAACTACTGTGGAGACATGATGGTCAAATGATAAAAAATTAATTAACAAGAGTGCCTAGATCGTTTGCAACAGTGTCTGATTGGAAAGGGTCAACACCTATATAGTAGGTGAAACTGCTTTATTTACCAAAATGAACTACACTACATTTTTACATTGAATTTGAGACCATTGTCCTTGCACCAATCATTAACATGGTCTAACCCATGTTGAAACAATCATGAGTCAGTTGTTTGAATGACAATGCCCAATTTACAGTTGTCTGCAAACTTAGTTAACCATAAGCCAAGAGTGCATGAGCAAAGGTCTTAGAAATAGATGCCAAATAGGAGAGGGCCCAAAAGTGAACCCTGCAGTACAGCACTGGGCTATGCTGAGTTATTCATCCATGATACTGAAAATAAAGCATGCATTGCACTGGATTGGATTGCATTTCAAAAATCCCCTGTTCTATCTGGCCATTATACTTTCACACCCTGCTACAGAAACAAAACATCAGGTGTGCTGTGTACAGCAAATTGCCATACTTACATATTAGCTTTAGCACTAACATGTTCCAGTTTAGCTTATGCGTATCATCAACATACACAGAAAGTGCAGTATATTTAGAGATATGGCCAGTATCCACCTATAGGCCTTCACTGTAGCTTATGTGTATACATATTAGAGTGTGTAATGTCCATAGATAATCGATGAGATATTTTACATACCTGCATCTGTGTCAACAAAATAGGGTTTGCATGTGCAATCTTAGCAATTCAAATCATATACTGATAGTCTCAATGTTCTTTCAAAATCCAACTTCCTTCTTTCACTGATATATTGCTCAACATATTACAGCATGAAGTTTGACATTGGACATGACATGTGAACATTTTCTCATGCCCAAAATCCCAGTCATTTAAAATTGTGCCTTAGCCTTCATAGACATCATCATATTGGTCTTTGTAGCTTACACAAGTCTCCATGGTAAACAGCTTGTATTTTTTTTCATCTGTATTGGTCATATGATCTGTTAATACAAGAATTATATTCATTTTGATTTATCACAATGACTTGCTATGTCATTTGTGCAAAGTGTGAAGGTTTATGGGTCCCAGCACAGAATCCAGAGGTACTGCTATGTTAGAAGGCATGAAATGATATATGTGTTATCTCCACTTCATTGCTTGTACTCTGTTACTTACACAGTCAAGGAATCGCTTGCTGTTACTGGAGATGAGACTAAGCCTCGTTAAAATTTATAAAAGCTACAACTGGCATACAGTGTCAAGTGCTTTTGGCAGAGGAAGGTGTGCAACCACAACAATTTTACCATTGTCTAGCTCACCATGAATGAGATTCTAAGATTCTAAGATGGCTGCCAGCTAGAATGCACACACTTCAGCTTGCTCCAACTACTAAATTCAAATCTAACCTCATCTAAGGTTACTGCTACAGTGTAAATCTACAAAAAAGCAACTCCTGCGTAATTAAACCTAAGTCGCTACTTGAGTGGAGCTTATTTTTATCTTCTGAGTGTAAAAATAAGAAACACATACCTTGGATTTGGGTGATGACTAAGCAGTGACTCCTGTGCATGTGCCTGGGCCTGGAAGCAGTAAGTAGCAGCTACAACAAATAAGAAAAGAAGCAAGTTTTCACACAACAAAGAAAAATTGACCAAATGGAAACACACACATCTAAAACAAGACTATCTCAAATTGCTTCTCTAGACAAGGAAGTTATTATCAAGAGACAGAAAACTACCAAATCACAAGCAGAAGTGTCAAAGAATCAAATGAAACCAAAAACTGATCAATCTTTTGACATGGAAGAACTAAAAGCAGCTTTAATGCCTCTGCAAACAGAAATAAAATATTTCTCTTCAAAACTTACAGCGTTTGGCAATAACCTGGATCAAATAATAACCAGACTGGACAAAAATGAGGCTAGAATACTGAGTAATGAAACAATGATAGAAGAAATACAGAAAGCTTCTTCCATCACTGAAAATTCAGTCAAAGAAATACAACAAAAACTGATTGATCTGAAAGCTAGAGCAAGGAGAAATAATGTATTGACCAGAGGCATCCCAGAAAAATATGAACAGTCACAGCTAGCTAATGTAGCAAAGGAAATATTCAGTCTCCTTCTTGAAAACAAAGAACTATCCCAAAAAAATGTTATTGAAAGAATACACCGTGCTCTGAGAAAATCTCAGACCCTGGATGCCCTCAGGCAAATATAGGTAAGAATTCTAAATGCTGCACATGCTCAAGAAATAATTCAAGCTGCAAAAAAAAGGAAACATATTCTATGGAATGGCTGTAAGATAACCTTTGCTCAGGATCTGCCTCTACAGATAAAACAGTTAAGACAAGCTCTTTCACCATACTGCATTTACTTAGTAAGCAAAAACATTAGATTCCAAATGAAATACCCAGTAACTCTGCAATTTCAATACAATGGCTTAAATTATGCAGTTAAAAATAAAGAAGAAGCAAAAACAGCTTTTCTCAAAGCCTTTAAAGAACTGCCATGAAGTAATTTTTTTTTACACAAACAGGCTCCTAATACAAAGACTATATGCGTCTGTGTATTTTTGGCACACTAATTCTCTCAATGACAAGGTAAAATACCTAAAATACCTGTTTTCTGCTTGAATTCATTGCTTTTCATTTGGGCACTCCAATTACAGCTTAGGGAACATCTCCACACTGTCGCGAATGAACTACACTACCCAGAATCCTTTGCAATCATGAATCAGGAAAATTAAGCGCAGCTGAGGTCAAAGGAAAAACTATGGTATCCATTCAAGCCCAAAACATCTCAGAAAACCAGCATTTGCAAATTAAACAAAAGTAAGGCCCTCACATAACAGAATGCCTGTGGATTTACTTTTTCCTGACTCAAAAAGTAAAGATTCTCGTGTATATGGTGTATGGAAGGTAAATCTAGCCTAGAAATAGTACCACAGGTTAATTGATTATATACAAATGGTAATATATAGGTGCTGCTTTTTTTTTTCTTGTTCCTTCCTGCATATATAACAAGCTGGACTAATAAAATCTTCTGGGTTAGAAACTGTAGCAGCTGTTGCAGCTGCAATAAATACTCAGCCCATACTAGGAAAAGCAAACCACTGTAGTTAGGTTTGTGTTGTTTTACATAGTGTTAAAATATGATTTCTTAAGCTTTAAAATAAGTATGCATCAAGTGTAAGCATACCAATCTTGTACAGCAGAAAATATATAGGGATTCTTTGTTTTTCTGTCTCATATTTTCTTTCTTTTTATGATCACAATGCTTTTTATTTTGTTTTGTTTTGTTTTTTTTTTTTTTGTTGTATATATGCTCGATTCTTACATGATAAATAGACACCCAGGGATATAACTGTAGCAGTAAACACAGACCCAACAAGTAAAAGAACTGCTGTATATATAAAAGGAATGTACGTATGATCAGGATAACAAGGAACATGCAAACACTGTTTGACAAAACTATATTAAGGTAAAATCAGTTGTGCATGTTGTTACTCTTCCATGTGTGAGCACAATTAAAACACGGTAGTTTGCTTTGTACTATATTTTGATTGGATTGCTATTTGCCTATTAAGCTAGATATATACATTTCAGTTAAAATATGCTCAGCTTAATTATTTTCAAATGAACAAAGGGTTAGAATGCGTATCTTTTATACATGATTTGTGTGGGCATGTTGTTATGTGTGATCTTTTATTGCTAGGACTTAGAATGACAGAAATCTTTTGTATTATAGTTGTTAATATTCCTTTTACCTCTCTTTCAGGTAGTAGACTAGCATGGGTATGCACGGGGGGAGGGGTTCTGAAAGGGAGTGATGTCACACTTATAGTCACACCATTGATATGTCCAAAAAATTCTAATAATTTTGAAATGTTATTTTGTTCCTATATATATATATATATATATATATATATATATATATATATATATATCCACTTATTCTGAAAGCCAGCAATCTGTGTGTTATACCCTTTAGAATGACGATCTCTGTGGATTCATGGAATGTAAAGGGCTTACAAGGTAAGAAAAAAAAAATAATCTATTAATGCACTTAATTTTTAAATCTAAGGCAGAGATAAGTTTCATACAAGAAACACATATGTTGAAAGAGCAATGTTAGAAAGATACAAAAAAAAAAATGGGCGAAATATATTGTTGCTGCTGGTGACGGTATGGCTTCTAGGAGAGTTGCCATAGTAGTTAAAAAATCTTTTGATGGTAATATATGGAAAGGTAGCTGTGACCCGAATGGTAGATGGTGTTATTTTACTTGCGAACTGCCACAGTTTAAAAAAAACCTTTCTTAGTCCTGAATTTTTATGCCCCCTGTTTGCATCAAATAACTTATCTATACGAGATATGCAGAATCTTAGAGAACTATCCTAATTACTTCTATATCATAGGAGGTGACTGGAATATGTTAATTAATCCAGAACTTTGATAGGACAAATAAGAATAACAAGCAATCGGTTCAGCTTACTACACTAATAGCTGAAAAAAAAAACTATAGAAATAGTATAACTACTAGTAAATTCACTTATTATTCACTATATCACAAGTCTTGGTCTAGGATAGACGTATTTTTAATATCTGAAACCTTATTAAATAATACAGTCACATACAATAGTGAACCTAGGACAATATCGGATCATGCAAAGATAAATATTCCACTAAAGGTGGGAGCTCAGTGCAAGGACCCCAAACAGTTATGAACTGGACATTAAATACTAACGTACTAAAGCTTAAAGATGTTTCACAAAATATCATAGACATACTTACCCAAACTTATAACAACCTAGAAGTAGTAGATATACCATATGACATTCAATGGCAAGCTACAAAAGCCACTATTAGGGGTATATTAATTCAAAAAGCTGCTTTCTATAAAAAAATAAACAGAGAAAAAGTCATATTAATAGAATCAAAATTAAAAAATATAGAGTCAGAACTGCAAATAAATTATTCACCAGTACTTGAAAGTCAAATGGTTGCACTACAAGGACAACTACGTGAAATTCAAACACAGCAATACTCAATGAAATTAAACTCCTCCACAAATATGCCGAATGGGCTCAATCTCCCTCAAAAGCACTGGCAAGAATCAGAAACATTAAGAATCCTCCTACCAAAATAAAGCAACTAAATTATAATAACAAAGCTTTAGAGACAGATGAAGAGATCATTACAGCTTTTGAAGAGATATACCAAAAACTATATGGCCCCCAAGACCAGTTTAATAAGTCATTATTTCATCAATTTACCGAAGAGTTACAATTTCCAGTACTGAATGAGACACAAATAAATAATCTTAAAGCTTCCTTAAGTGTAGAAGAAATCATTGCTGCTGTAAATAAGTTGAAACCAGGTAAATCACCAGGGCCTAATGGTTACATGGTGGAATTTTACAAGACTTTCAAGAAACAGTTAGCTCCTATACTACTGAAAGTATACAGATACATAATAAAGTATGGTACCAAAAACCTGTATATCAATAACTCAAAAACTATATTTATACCAAAACCCAAATCTGATGCATCAAACCCAAATAACTGCAGGCCGATAGCACTCATAAATATTGATATTAAAATTCTTTCTACAATACTAGCTAGTAGAATGAAACAAATTCTACCTCACATTATATCTTCTGAGCAACTAGGCTTTATGAATGACAGACAAATATATGACAACACATTTACTATTGATTTGATCATCAGTTTAAAAGCGAATGATAAATGCCCTAGCTATGCACTATAACCAGATGCAACCACAGCTTTTGATAGAGTAAATTTTGATTTTTTATTAAATATACTCAAGAAATGTAGTATTCCTGAGGGCTATATAAATATAGTTAGGGCTTCATACAAAAATGCCACAACAAGACTATCTATACATAAAAAGCAATCAAAGCCTATTCAAATAGTGAACGGTACAAGACAAGGATGCCTACTATCACCTTACCTGTTCAATATATACATAGAACCTCTGCTGCTTAAAATATCACAAAGAACTTACCACCATATTATGGATAGTTCCAAAGTCCCAATAAAGTATTCAGCTTTTGCTGATGATCTTAACATTTATTTTGAATTCCCTAATACTGATTTGAATAAGATACTAAACTCCATTAAAAAATTCTCAAAAATATATAATTATGCGATTAACCCTAATAAATCCATCATATTCCCTATGAATACTCTAGGACATAAGGAATTCTATTTCCCTGAAACTGAAATTAAAGTCAATTATAATCTCAAATATCTGGGTATTATGTTCACTCACCCCCAATCTGACATGACTAAAAACAACTTGTTTATAACCTGGTCTAACATCACTGAAGACACTAAGAGATGGTTAAACCTCAATCTATCTCCACTAGCTAAGGCGGCCATAGTTAAAATGAATATTCTTCCAAGACTATTGTTTCATTTTAGTGCTATTAACCAACATATACCAAAAAACTTCTTCTCCAAACTTGAAACAATGCTAGGAAAGTTTATTTGTCATCCAAAAAGTACAAGAATAAAATACACTAAATTAACATTACCCAAACAACCTGCAGTAGTGGTGCTGCGGTAGCATTGTTGCCTCACAGCAAGATGTTGTCCCGTTCGATTCTCAGCTAGAGCATCTTCTGTGTGGAGGCATGCTTGAATGGGCGTGCCTTCGTTGAAGATTGTGCATCAGGGCTGGTAACTTGGCACGTAAAAATCCACTACCAAACATTAGCGGACCAGAGTTCCGCTGTGGCGACCCCTAACCGGGATAAACTGAAAGACACAACAACAACATTACCCAAACAAAAGGGGGCCTAGGCCTACCTGAATTCCAAACATACTACAACATACTAAACGCTAGTTGAATTATACAAATAGCAAATTTTGAACCATCCAACAAAGCATGGTATCCACTATGGATTAAAATATATTACAATCATCTAATCTCATGCAATTTAAACCCTAGAGCAGTACCCTTTCTAAATTCTAAGACTTTAAAGCATGTTAAGGTTCATCCTGTAATAATAAGAAACACAGTAATATTTCAAAAGCTGGTAGCCTCCCTAGATCTTAAAGATACTTTGGTATTGGGACAGCCAGTACACCTTAATCCTAATATTAAATTAAACAATACTATATTAAACCTGAATCAGTATCCAAAAATTTAAAATATCACTATATGGGACCTATACCAGATCAAAAGTTTCTCAGTTGACAATATTAGACAAAAACTTGAAGTAAATAAAAGCTATAATACCATAATCAACCAATTAATATACCTGATCAACACAATTACTATGAATGTCAAAATAGACAACAAAGACATGCAGGTATATCAACAAATAATTAACCTGCTACTGTTGTGATCTAAAATGTTATCAAATACATATAGATTAATAACAAAAATTAGATATCAAGATGCAATTCTATATTCCAAATTTTGGGAAGAGAAAAATAATAAGATAACTGATGAACAAAAATCTGATGCTATTGAACTTACTTTGAAATTAACTCCCCTTAAAAAAACTAATTTATACCCAAATTATGATCAATAACAATGCATATCACACACCACTTTTACTTAGCAAAATTATTCCCTCCCACTCCCCTTATTGTACCATATGCCAAAACAATGTTGCTGACACCCTTCATATTTTTTGGAGCTGTAAAAATGTTTACACACTGTGGTGTTCGCTAAGAACCAAGTTAGAAAAAAAGAGATACACCAAATCTACCCTGTCATGGGAAATGGCAATTTTGCATATATTCCTTAATAATTTCTCATACGAAAATAAACATATCATAGTCACATTGTGTGCAATGATCAAATCATATATAGCCCAAAATTGGTTAGATAGAATTAAATCACATGGGAAGAATTTAAAGGAATGGCTATAAAATACTTATTAGCCAGCAAATTAATTACAAGAAGCCAAAAAAAAAAAAAAAATCTTACTATCAGAAACATTGGAAAATGCTTTTAGAAATCCTAGGACAAAATTGATTTATGACCAAGGGACTTCACCATCAATATTACTTTATATAATTAAGGGAAACTAAAGGCAATTATTATAGAAATACCCACAATAACAGTGTACAGGTCATGGCCTACACATATAAGATGAACATTAAGGTGACATCAATGTATATATTGTACATAGTTAGTGCAAGGCAGAATGTTTATTTAGGTGACTAGAATATCTGGTTGCAGTGTTTTAGTGTCACATTTTCAGTATGTTGTACACTATCTTTATGTAAATGTCTGTTTTACAGCTCATTAAGAGCAGCTTGACTATAAGACAATTCTGTATAATAGTTACCCAACATTGATGATTTATGTTATGTATATCATATTTGGATGACTGAAACGTGATATTCCAAGTAGCTTGTGTGTATATTTTCTGTGTCATTCTTTTTTGTATTTAAATAGAAGTGAAATGCAATAAAAATTATAGTTGGAAAAAAAAAAAGAAAGTCTATTATAGCCCTATGACTAGACAGAGGCCTGGACAGAAAGTCAGAGGTGATATCTGAATCTGACAAATGCTGGAAGCATTAGCTATGTGCATTTTACTAAGACTATTAATAGAGAAAATAGCAGGGTAATAGGCTGAAAAGTATTCCTTCTACTGAATGTCCATGTAAGTAAAATGCTATAACAAGTACTTGCTTCCAGATTACGTGAACTAATCATTCCTTAAATAATCAATTTAAAAATATGGATATAGGGGAGATAATTGATTTTCAAAAATTAAGGGTAGTGTAATAGCTCCAGATCTGGGTTTCAGTTTATTTGGGATTGTATGCTAAGTTAGTAGGAACTGTCTGTGTATATGTGGTAGATAAACCACTGCAGACACTATTACTAATGCTCATGATGAGATTTTTGACAGAGTCTTGAAATTGTTTAACAAAATGTCAGTTATATAACAGAAAAGAGAAGGAGTTAAACTATGACCAGGATAAAAAAAACATGATCTATGACTTTCCAGAATATCCTAGCATTATAGGCATTTATTCTGCTACTAATATGGATAGAAAAACTTTTACTGTTAAAGTACATTTTACCCTGTTCCATGGTTCATTGAATTTGGCATGATCTGATTCATCTTTAGATATAAGTGAGATTCTCCATAAATGGTCTGTTTCTGATATCATTGAGTTTATCTTAAATAAAATCCAAGAAAGACTGTGGAATCAATAGTGTCTATTATGCAGCAATGCCATTTTGTTTAGGATGTGAAAAAAACAGGTAAAATGTAACACTGTCTTATTCAATAGCAGATCAAAAAATGGTGACTACTCAGCATATTTAAGGGCAGAATTAAAGGTGACCAACATGCTTTTCAGGTCTATTGTCAGGCATTGAATGGGCTAACCATCAAACAGCTGAACATCAAACAATAAGCATAGAAAGTTCACTCATCGAATTTTCATTTCATCGACAGAGTAAGTAGTCCAACATTGCCCCGTCTCACACACAGAAGTGTTTCAAACCCTTTTTCTCCACTGTAGTGCAGTCTGAGAGAGTTGGTATATATAGTAAGGGGAGTGTGGGGGCCTGGGGGTGAAGGACCCCACCTTGGTGAGTTTGAAACACTTCTGTGTGTGACACAGGGAAGTGTTGGACAAGTAGTTACTTATCCTGTCAATGAAATGAAAGTTCAGTGAATGAACTTTCGATGCTTGTTGTTTGATAGTCCAAAACCAAAACAAGTAAATCAAAAACAAAGCAACAAGCGGCTAAAATGACTCAAAAGAAATAGCGTACACTGCTTTATTATCCGCTTTCGTCCGTAGACTTCATCAGAATAAAACAACCAACATAATGAAAGCTTAAATACATCAGAAATCACCATAGAAATTAATTGAGATTGATGACTCCTATTAATTAAAAAGTAATTATCAGTACATCTTAAAAAACAGAGGCATGATCAAGTGATGTGAAGACACACTAAATCATAGCTTTTGTTAACTTTTAGTTTCCTGTGTTTAAGAAAACATTTCACATTTATTGCCTCATTGAGGCCAGGGGGACTGTCAGACCTCAATTTAATCTGCCAATAGGTCTCCCATTGTAATAAAAAGTTCTTAAAGTCCCCCTCCCTCATATCTCTGTAACAAATTTCCAATATAGAAAATAAAAACTTGTTAAAAGAATGACACACTAAACTATGTTTAAAAAGAGCATTTTTTTCATCTTTGGTTTTGATACTATATAAATGTTCCCTTATACGGGTTCTTAACTCCCTGGTCGTCATACCGACATAGAATGCAGTACAGGATGAACAAAGAGCTATGTAAACCACGCCTGAAGAACGGCAGTTCACAAAACCAGGGACAGGGAAAGTCCTATTAGAAGTTACTACCGAAATGTAAGGTCCAGTTGAAATGTACCTACACATATTACAATCATGACAGCAATTCATGCCATTTTTACTGGTGGAAACTCCACATTTAATGTTGTCATGTTTTTCTAAGATCTTTTTCAAGTTATGATCGTTCCTTTGGACAAACGAAGGTTTGTCTCCTAAAATGCCATACATTTCGGCATTCCCCTTAATGACTCTCCAATTTTTTGATATAATGCTCTGAATACGTTGACTGTCAGAATTCATCTCTAGTGAACAAACAATGTTGGAAATCGGTTCATTACTAAAATTAGTATCCTTGGAAATCAATTTTTCCGAGGATAAACTTAATAACGGTGAATAATAACTAGTCCGTTTGTTGTAAATATCAGTAGCCGTTTGAATAAGGTCAGATTTTGGGTAACCCCTGTTGTAAAACAAGGAAATAATAAAACCAAATTCTTGAAGGACATCAGAATCCTTTGATGTCATACGGCTTGCCCTGATAAACTGCCCTTTTGGGATATTCAAAATCACATGTTTTGGATGCCCACTTTTATAATGGAGATACCCATTATTAAAGGTCTTCTTTCTGTAAATACAACTGTGTATCCTCTTTTCTTCAGAGTCCCACCTTAAATTAACATCCAAAAAATTAATGTTAATTCCATGGCCACCGATGACAAACTTTAAATATGAAGAAAAAGAATTGATGTCAGTGAGGAAAGAATTAATACACACCTCACTTTTGTCTATAATAAAAAACAAGTCGTCTATGAAATGACAATAAAACAAAATATGATACTTTTGTGTTAAAGATGGCATAAATTGATGTTCCCACAGTGCCATAACAACATTAGCATAGGCAGGAGCAGCCAAAGACCCCATAGCTACACCTCTTTTCTGTCGGTAATAAACCTGTTCAAAAAGAAAGAAATTATTCTCTAGGATGATCTCCAAAAATCTACATATCAAGGAAATAGTCCTGTGAGAAAAACCGGAATAAAAATTTGATAAAAAATTCCGTACAGCCTCTATACCCTCATCTTGAGGAATACAGGTGTATAGTGACACCACATCCACAGTTAACATAATATACCGGTTGGGATCAAAATCGTGTTTAGAAACAAAGTGATTAACCTTTGTTAAAAAATGCCAGGAATCACGAAGAAATGAGGTTTCATGGGTAATGGTGGGACCCAATAAAGCGTCAATGACTAATGCCAACCCTTCTGTAATAGAATGGGAAGAGGAAACAATAGGTCTGAAGGGTGGATTTTCAAGGGATTTATGAGTTTTTGGAATTCCAAAAAAGACCCCAATACGTGGCTCATCAATAACACAAAATTCATATAACTCATGACTGATGTCCCCCTCCATGAGTGCTTCATATAAATATGAGTATATAGAACGTTGACGTTTGTGAATGTCAAAGAGCGAGATGGTCTCATACTCATCACTGTTGTTCAAAAGTTTCAAAATCCCTTCTATATAGGAATCTTTTTTCATAATGACAATATTGTTGCCCTTGTCACTCTTCATAAACCTCAAATTGTTACCCATAGCTTGTAAATTTTTTAAAGCTTTACTTTCAGAACATGAAAGATTTTGATCAGATTTGTAGGTGTTATGCAACAAAAAATCAACATCCTGTAAACAGTTTTCTTCAAAAATTCTTAAGGTATACTGTAATTTAGGACAAAAAATAGATGGCTTAATGAACACTTGATTAGACGTGGTAACATCATGTAATAAATAGTGTAAATTAAGTTTCCTGACATACTTCTTAATATCAATAACAGTTTTCACATAATTAGCCCTTGAATGTGGGACAAAATTCAGCCCAAGTTTCAAAACATTCAGTTCGTCAGATGAAAACACATGGTCAGTCAAATTAATCACACTAAAATAACTGTGTTCAAGTTCTAAGTTTCTTCCCCCGACGATTGGGAGTTCAAAAAAGTCCGACTCCTGGTCAGAACAGTTTTTGTTGAAACTTGATGTTTTTTGTTGGAAAAAGAAGAAGGAATCACAATATGACCTGATGTGGAACTCTGATTAGGGATGTGTTTTGGTTTAGTAACCACATTATTATCAATAGCAGTCAAAAAATTACTGCCCGTTGTAGAAGTAGGATCTAAGTCCAAAACAAGAGAAACACCTTCACCACAATTGTTGGGCGATTTCTTACTTTGATTATTACCCCCTGCCAAAACAGGGTCAGGTTCATTTGTTACAACCGAACCCGAAATGCGCTCAACAGTACTGCCTAACCGTTTGTGACCACTGCCAACTGGCACTTTACTACCTACATTAGTAGTTACTTGAAAGGCAGTTTGGTGGTTCACATTGTAACCTCTATGGTTTTTACTAGAGGGAACAAAATTAGAATAGACAGAGTCGTTCTCATAGGCATGAATGTCCCGCAACAGTTTGTTATGTTTTCTATTAATGTTATCGGCTGAAGTTTGTTCTAGTTCCTGAATTATGATGTCGAAAAACTCTCCAAAACTACTTTCATCCAATTGTTCCTTAAAATATGACTCCAAGATGATAATTTCATTTTTTAATACCTCTAATTTACTCAAGTTGTTTTCAACAAGTAATTTTAGGAAGCTTAGACCCGCTTCATTGAAAAAGCTGGTCAAATTCTTGAAAAAGGAATCTCCAGTTTGAACTCCGTTGGGGCATTTAAAAAAACGCAACCCCTTCGGAACAATGTGTAGCTCAAGACAACGTGAGAAGTAACAATTTTCCAAATGAATGGAATTGTACCTTTGTAGCAGTTTACACAGCTGTTCACGCTTGTCCTGAAAGTCGCGGTGCCGTGGTGCCTTTTTTGATCCTTCATATTTACCAACTGTACCGAATGGGTTTTCTGCACGGTCGAAAAAGTGACTCAAAGTCGCCCGACCAATGATGCGTTGAGTAGTAATACCCGGAGTCTTCACTACAGAAGGTAGATTGTCTAAGCAAATGACAGTATCTAATTCCTGAAAAGACCCAACAGGACTGGATACTTTCATAGTAGATTCCGTTGCGTTAGCCTTTGTAATAAGAAATTGTAACAAACTCTTGATGTCCGTTAAAGCACTAATAAGCAAGGTGCTCAGGTTGACAGCCTCTGAGGAGGGTGTTGGATGAATACTGAGATTCAAAAGTGGATCTTCAGCCGCCTCAGCCATGGTACTCGTGAAAACCAGTAAAAAAGTCCAAAACCAAAACAAGTAAATCAAAAACAAAGCAACAAGCGGCTAAAATGACTCAAAAGAAATAGCGTACACTGCTTTATTATCCGCTTTCGTCCGTAGACTTCATCAGAATAAAACAACCAACACAATGAGAGCTTAAATACATCAAAAATCACCATAGAAATTAATTGAGATTGATGACTCCTATTAATTAAAAAGTAATTGTCAGTACATCTTAAAAAAACAGAGGCACGATCAAGTGATGTGAAGACACACTAAATCATTGCTTTTGTTAACTTTTAGTTTCCTATGTTTAAGAAAACATTTCACATTTATTGCCTCATTGAGGCCGGGGGGACTATCAGACCTCAATTTAATCTGCCAATAGGTCTCCCTTTGTAATAAAAAGTTCTTGAAGTCCCCCTCCCTCATGTCTCTGTGACAAATTTCCAATATAGAAAATAAAAACTTGTTAAAAGAATGACACACTAAACTATGTTTAAAAAGAGCATTTTTTTCATCTTTGGTTTTGATACTATATAAATGTTCCCTTATACGGGTTCTTAACTCCCTGGTCGTCATACTGACATAAAATGCAGTACAGGATGAACAAAGAGCTATGTAAACCATGCCTGAAGAACGGCAGTTCTCAAAACCAGGGACAGGGAAAGTCCTATTAGAAGTTACTACCGAAATGTAAGGTCCAGTTGAAATATACCTACACATATTACAATCATGACAGCAATTCATGCCATTTTTACTGGTGGAAACTCCACATTTAATGTTGTCATGTTTTTCTAAGATCTTTTTTAAATTATGATCATTCCTTTGGACAAACGAAGGTTTGTCTCCTAAAATGCCATACATTTCGGCATTCCCCTTAATGACTCTCCAATTTTTTGATATAATGCTCTGAATACGTTGACTGTCAGAATTCATCTCTAGTGAACAAACAATGTTGGAAATTGGTTCATTACTAAAATTAGTATCCTTGGAAATCAATTTTTCCGAGGATAAACTTAATAACGGCGAATAATAACTAGTCAGTTTGTTGTAAATATCAGTAGCCGTTTGAATAAGGTCAGATTTTGGTTAACCCCTGTTGTAAAACAAGGAAATTCTTTAGGCGTGGTTTACATAGCTCTTTGTTCATCCTGTACTGCATTCTATGTCGGTATGACGACCAGGGAGTTAAGAACCCGTATAAGGGAGCATTTATATAGTATCAAAATCAAAGATGAAAAAAATGCTCTTTTTAAACATAGTTTAGTGTGTCATTCTTTTAACAAGTTTTTATTTTCTATATTGGAAATTTGTTACAGAGATATGAGGGAGGGGGACTTTAAGACCTTTTTATTACAAAGGGAGACCTATTGGCAGATTAAATTGAGGTCTGACAGTCCCCCTGGCCTCAATGAGGCAATAAATGTGAAATGTTTTCTTAAACACAGGAAACTAAAAGTTAACAAAAGCAATGATTTAGTGTGTCTTCACATCACTTGATCATGCCTCTGTTTTTTTAAGATGTACTGATAATTACTTTTTAATTAATAGGAGTCATCAATCTCAATTAATTTCTATGGTGATTTCTGATGTATTTAAGCTTTCATTATGTTGGTTGTTTTATTCTGATGAAGTCTACGGACGAAAGCGGATAATAAAGCAGTGTACACTATTTCTTTTGAGTCATTTTAGCCGCTTGTTGCTTTGTTTTTGATTTGCTTGTTGTTTGATATTGAGCTATTCGACGATTAGCCCTTTTGATGGCCAAACATAGACCCTACTTTTTATTATATTCCTGGAGGTATTATCTCTGAACCTTGCACACTTCCATAAAAGGACTACTGGACTGCTCTTCTGCTCTTAATTTAAATTGTGTGTATGTACAACATTCTCAGAGAAAAGGGAGGATCTCCTAAGTGGGTAAACCCAAAAATAAAAATAAAATCATAAGTCTGCAATAGCTGTTAGCATCATCCTAACATTTATATAATGCACCAGTTAATTTACTGTGAAAATTATTATTAATATAAGCAACAGGACTCATGCTGAAGGAGTAGAGGCTGAGAGTCTTAAAATGAAGCCGCAACAATATCCTTACACATGATGTATGTAAAATCTGAAACAATTTATATTTTAATACACTTACCTTCTCTCAAAGCACCTTACAGAATCAATGATTAAATATAGATGCATAATGAATAACTGTGTGCCAGTATATGATTACCTTTATTGTACATAGCCTGTGCATTACATGTGCAAGTTATATGGTAAGGAATTGGTTGCTAGTACAATGCAAAGTTCCTCCTCTGTCACTCTCTCTCTCTCTGTCCCTCACCCTCTCCCTCTCTCTCTCCCTCTCTCTCTCTCTCTCTCTCTCCCCCTCTCTCACTCTCTCTCTCTCTGTCCCTCTCCCTCTCCCTCTCCCCCCCTCTCTCTGTCCCTCTCCCTCTCTCTCTCTCTCTGTCCCTCTCCCTCTCTCTCTCTCTGTCCCTCTCCCTCTCTCTCTCTCTGTCCCTCTCCCTCTCTCTCTCTGTCCCTCTCCCTCCCCCTCTCTCCCTCTCTCTGTCCCCCTCCCTCTCCCTCTCTCTCTTTCTCGATGTCCCTCTCCCTCTCCCCCTCTCTCTCTCTATCTCTCTCTCTTTCTCTTATTTTCCATTTCTAAATAAGTCACTGTGATCATTTACTCTGAACCCAACACTGGAAACAGCTGCACCAGGAATTGTATAAGACACCTTAGTTTAACTCTCCTTCGGAAAATAGCACATTTGTGAACACAACACTTCATTTATGCTATACCCAGAAGTCACTGATTTAGGTATGTATTTACTGTGTTCCTGTGACGAGATCCATAGCATTCAGGTTCAGAGGTACATCATCTACCACTGTGTCATGCTGACATTTAATCACCAAGGTCCAATAAAATTAGTAACTATCAAACTGCAACTCTTCTATCTGATTAACAATATTTTGTTTCAAAGGTACTCTCTGATATGCAGTGTGGTTTTGTTTGAAGACACTGAAAACATTGCTTTAGTCAAGAAATCTGACACCACTCTTAACAAAATCAACAGAGGAGAGCTCACAGGGGTTATCTTCCCTGACCTGTGCAAAGCATTTGGCACTGTCATTTAAAGACTCCGGCTAAACAGCCTAGCCAAAAGAGGAACTGACCTCTGAATTCTGGCCAAGTGTGTTGATAAATTATAGGAAAATAAATCAGAAAACACTGGAAATCTAATCTTTAATAGCCATGCTTTGTGACTGCTGCAATCCCAAAGGCTCTGTGCCAAGTTCCTGCAAATTATATTATTTGTGAATAGTAAGGAACATAACTATTCCAAGCAGAACCCTCGTATAAGTGAATGATTGGACTGTAGTCTTCTTATGTTTTAAGTAAATTATGTTATCATATTGAATCAGGAAAAATCATTTTATTTGGCTGATGAACTGATCGACAAGGAACTACGAATAGTCAGGGAGTTGTCTTTGAATGTGTTCCATTTTTAAGTACCTTGGTTTCTATCTGGACCAAAGCATACACTGTTCGTAGCACATTACCATGCTTACCATGAAGAGTAATTAACAAATCAATCAATATGGCAGGCTAATTTGCTGCTTTACTGCTAAGATACACTGTAATTTACAAAACTTGCTTACTTTTCATGACTTTTGCTTTGTTAGCAGGTGTTTGTTGAAGATCACACTTGTTGCAGACTTGTAGTAGAAAGACAAGTGGCTGTCATTGTTCTTTGATGCATTTAATGCCTGTCCTTCTTGACCTTCCTTGGATGCAGGTGTGTTGAAAGGATTCCAGCACTTTGATTGGCTAAGGAAATAGGGAGCTTTGGTCCTCAAATGCAGTAAACATGTTGGCTTGAGGGAATGAGCTAAGGGCCATCAACTGCTTATACACTATTACAGATGTATTTTGCATTCTGTACTTTTCAGACAGACTTTGAGATCATATTTAGTGCCACAATATTTGTCCTAAATGAAGTCTGCAACCATACTATGCAGATGAGGAAAAAAGCCTTCCTTTAACTGGTTATGGCTGCCTGTTAGATGTCTGTTACACTGAATCATGAGTTGATATTCACCTGTGTGCGTCTTACCATTTCAAGCAGCGTGTAAAATATGTCTGTATCCCTAGCTGCAGTATGATGACCATCATCAGTGGTAATATCTATTGACCCCCCCCCATATTTCAACATAGGTGTGCATAGAGTGCTATTGTCTACCTACATTATTTATGGGGATTTGGGAAGACTGTAGATTATCTGACTGTAGTTTATCTAACTGTAGGTTACCTCAGTTTTGCCCTGTGATCAGCAATGGGATGGTGCTGTTAGTGGCTTCTGTTAGTGGCTTCATTGTTGTTAATTTTGTACAGGAATAGTACTTTGCAGAGGAAAAATGTTCTAGTTGGAAATCCCTCACTGTCTTAATGGTGTCCTTCAGCTTTGATATGTCTTTCAGATATGTCTGAATCATCATTTGGGCTATTTTCTTACATGTTCACAGGAACTGCACTATTTTATTATCTGCATTACTCAAACTCCTATGCCACCTAACATGGCCACACTGGACATGTGTCTACTATTTTTCTTTATGTTGTCCTAAATAGTTGCTACCACAGGTATAGCTGGTGCTGATGCATGGTCATGCATGACTTCTGTAGCTCCTTACTCTCTCATAGCCTGATCATTCTAGCCATACCCCTGCATTTTTTAAATGCACTTTGTATGTAGCATCAATAGGTCTTGGTGAGTCAGCATTTCTTGGTATCCTAGAGGTATCCCTCAGTGTTAAACCAATTTTTAAACTTTTGTGATTAGATATAGGTGTGTATGCATATGTTATGGCATAAATAATGTGTTACTAGCTGGGTCTCTTAATGGGCCTCTTCATGGTCAGATGTCTCCATGTCTGTGGCCTACACATTAATGTTAACTCTTGGAACTAGCCCCTAATTGCCTTTGAGCCAAGTGCTGTGCCCATTGAGTGCATCTCATTTTTCTATGCGCAGGTCATGTGCATGATGTGGCTCTTTTGCCTCCCCTACCTGTCCATCATGTGCTACTGTAGTTTATGTAAGTCTGCTGTACTGTTGTGTTATGTTGTGTTAGATGTTTCACACACACACATATCTGTATCAGTTTATGCACTGGTTTACTGTATTTTTGCTTTAACATTATTGTTTATTATTTACTATCTGTTTCTGGTGATATGTAATGCTATGAATATGACTATTTTTAATTCTGTCATCAGGGATGTTTGCTCATTTTTTTGGAAGCTTGATAGGACTATCATTCTCTTTTCAGCACTTAAAAATGGCTCACACTATTTTGCATCATGAAATTCCAGTAGGAGTCCAGAGTCTGTACCTCTGCAATCTTTCTGCCTCAGTCCTACAAAACTTGGGTTGTCCACCCACAGATATTCTATCTGGATGAAACTGTAGCATCTATTAGTTCCACCAACAATGATTACCTCTCATAGCAAACAAAATCCTGCCTCAGTATTACTTCTTTGTATTCCCCTCTGATTAAAGATGTCAGCTGTAGTAAACTCTGGTGTATATCTATAAGCAACAGCTGAAGATTTGTATGTCTGCTAATATCAGGACCAGCCAGAAGCTTGGCAGACATCACATATTCATTCCTGTTCCTGTATCTACGCTTCTTATTCTCTCATCAGATGATACCATTACTTCATCACAACCTAGAGCAGCCTTACAACCCCAACACCTTAGTCATGGGAGATTTCAACTATCCTTCCATAGATTGGGGGGACATATGGGAGCAAAAACATGCTCACCCAGAGGTTCCTGGACTTTAACACAAATGCTCTGAAACAGTCTCTACCACCACAAGGGGCTCTAATGTTTTGGACATAATACTCACCAACATGGGGGTTGCTGTACTTCCCCATGCCTGATACCCTCCCTGGTTAGATCAGATTACATATCAGCCTCATTTGAAGTAACTGCTGGAACTGACAACCTCACAGGAACAAAAATGATAAAATATGTCACCAAAGCTAACTACAGTATACTAGCAATGGTATAAAAAGCTTCATACCACCCACAATCGCAGAGATCAATGATCACTAGGCAGGAGTATATGCAAATGCCCTGTACAAACAATTAAGCAACTGTATAAACTCAGCTGTACCTGACTGGATCAAAACCAGGTCTTCCCATAAAAACAAGCCACCAAGGTGGACTTCAAGTATAAACAGATTAAACAACAAGAGGAAGAAACTGTTGTCCAAAAGCAAGGTGGATATCACTCCGCAGAGGAAGATTTCCCTCCTAAGCCTATACTGGCTATTTACCTGCAGAATGCAGAATGGCAAAAGTATTCCCCCTACACAAAGGGAGGCCATCAACTGACCCTATGAATTACAGACCCATAAGTCTAACCAGCCTCATCTGCAAGGCCATGGAAAGAATTATCATGGACCTTATCAACAAGGACATAGGCAACCTCTGAACACTGGACCCAACCCAGTTTGACTTCATTAAGGGTAGATCATGCTTGTTAAACTAGGTAGATGTCTTTAAGAAAGCCATCAAAGCCATGGACGAAAGTAAGACAGTGCAAACAGCCTATCTCTACCTTGACAAGGCTTTTGACTCAATTCCCCACTCTGGCATCATTGAGAAACTGTACCAGAAAGGGAATAACCCTTACATTACTAGATGGGTAGCCAACTGGCTCACTGACAGAACACACTCTGTCAAAATTGGTGACTCAACCTCCACCAGTAGACTCATCAGCAGTGGAGTACCACGAGGGTCTGTGCTATGCCCCTTATTGTTTGGCATCTATTTCTCAGAAGTCCAGGCCAAAGTAGACAGCCTTTGGCTCACCAAGTTCGTTGTTGATTGCAAACTGGGAGCAATCATTGAGTCCCCTAATGATGTCATCATATTACAAGAAGGGCTAACAGAAACAAATGATTGGTGCCAAAACCATGGTCTAAAACTAAATGCAAAAAAATGCATTATTATTCTCTTTGGAAAAATGGAATTCCCTACAAATTACAGTATTGAAAGCACCCCCAAGAGTTCCAACCCAGAGGTGGAAGACTTAGGAACACAGGTTGACAGCAATCTCAACTTTAACCACCAAGTTTCCACAGTGGTAAGGAAAGCCCTGTAGATAGCACACCTCATAAGAAAGGGCACAGCATCCAGGTCCAGGGATGTTATAATACCACTGTATTTGACTCTCATCAGACCACTAATATTGTATAAAGCCCCCCCTTTGCATGTATCTCACAGGACACCTACAGCAGCTAGAGAGAGCTCAAAGTTTCTCACTAAAAAAATACACGGACTCCAAACCATGACATGCACGGACAGGCTGAATGTCCTTTCCCTTTACTCTGTGTCTTATAGGCTGCTGAGAGGTGACTTATGCCTGTCCTATAGGGCAATCTCCAACTCTGCCCTAATGGAAATGACACACATTCACAAGTCAAATGCTTCAAGTGTCACTCATTCTAGAGAGCAAAACTTAGCTTGTGACATTAACAGATCATGCTGGAAAGACAGATATGTCTCCTAGAGTCTGCCGCTTCTCTGGAATAGACTCCTTATTCATGTAAAACAGAGTTCCAGTCCTCACTGATCCTATTCAAAAGCTACCTAGATAACTGGATGGGAGACAGCAAATTTGTCCCTGGGGTGGCACCCGTGTCCCTCATGGACAGCAGTAGATGGTGTTGATCACAGACCTCCTCTGTTCATAAAATCATTCTTAAATACTCAAGAAAGATCAAATGGGGATAACTGGTGTTAACATGGCTAGCCTTGTAAAGGCTCTAGGGCTGCAGCCTACTATCCTCCTATGAACCTATGAACAGAATAGTTTGTTTTACTGCAGGTCATCATGGTATGTCCCATCAATGTACAATGTACATCATTCCACAAGTGGCATTGCCTAGAGTCTGATCACAACCTTGCTCAAATTCAATTATATTTTGCTTTGCTCCTATACAATGCTATTTTTGCATCTTTATCTGAGACTATTAGCTGCAGACAAAGACCATGAAAACTAGGCTATCTGTGAGTAGCTTGGCCTTGATATCCATGTGAAAAATCAGGAACAGTAACTCTAGTTATTCCATTATAGCCTCCCTGCTGTAAGAGTAAGACTTGTAATTATCAGTCTTCAATTAAAAAATCTACAGGAGAAGACAGAATGTTGATGACCACTGCTTTTTATTAAAGCTGTTTTTGTAGAGAGATAAGCACTCCTGCGCCCCAATCCTCCTCTACTTATATTTACTAACTCCATGTGATCATCCTTCCATGGCGAAAATGCAATACTCCGAAGCACAGTCATTTCCAATTTATTACATTTAAGTCCTTATTTTCACCATTCAGTTTCACTATTCTAGGACTGAAACTTACTACTCTTGGAGGTTAAAACTGTTACCTGCACTGTAACCGATGACAAACTATTGGAAACTTATATTGTTATCAAGCATGCATTCAAGAAAAGACAAATACTGAAGAAAGCTTTAAAGTTAATTTCCAACTCAAACTGAACAATAACTACACCAAATTTATTTTATTCTGGTGTATCTCACCAATATTTAAGTATCTAGCTTTTATCTTTATATGATCAGTCCTATGAATGTGTTGTCTGGTGGATATTCTTGCATGCTATCATTCGTCTGGCCTGTTATCTCTAACTCATCTTCAGTGTGGACACTGTTTACTGATACATGTTTAATGCTGCCATTTTGTTTTATTTCTTTCATATTATTCTCACACTACATCTAATCCATTTTTGTGTTAGAGTCCATGAAATTTGTTGACTGGTGTTTGCTTTTATTTGTCTGAGATATGAAGTTTTTGTTATGGCTATTGCATTTATGACCATCTTATTATCAGCTGTACTAAAAATATATTGTAATGATTTGTAATGTGGAAATTTTCCGCACAGTGCTCCTCTGAACATGAGTCTTCCCAGTTAGTTAATAAATGAATTAATATATAGATAAATAGACAGACAGATAGATATAGCTTTGAAATACTCATGGGTTATGTTGGCAGTATGACAGAGACAAAAGTCCATCTGAAATAACTAGAAATAATTATGATTTCAGTTCTTTTAGCTGTATCTTTGCAGAAGCAAAATAGCTTATAGTTATCAGAAGTGGTTCCTTTACCACTGAATAGCAAAGGTATAATTGCAAAGTATTTCTCTGGTTTGCATTTAGCAAATAAGGTTGTACAAAGCATGCAATAAAAGCAGTATGACTTGCTGCCAGGAGAAATGTTTTAATTATACTTCTGAAGACAGACAGTCTGACACTTTTCTTGAAGTATGTGCACTATGCTTGATGACAATTCTTTCCTGCATGTACTTCCACTTTAGGGCTATTAAAGGCCATCAAAGGCTTGTGATGAATTGTTTGAAAATATCTCTCATAATTAGTTACTTGTATACTGTCTGAGACAAACAGATGACCTGTGACAGCCATTTTAAAATAGAAAGGGATCCCATATTACAGTGGAGATCAAAGAGATGACATCATACGTCAGCAGTATTTATTAACTTGTGTCGACTAATTAGCCCCGCAGAGCCTGTAGCTTTTTGAGACTCAAGCCAGCATTTAAACAGATGAGGATCATTTGATGAGGACACCATAGAAATGTTGCTACTTCTGTTTCTGATGGATAAGATATACAAGGTAGTGACAAGTCAAATTGTATCAGAATGTTTGTGTAGTACTAATGCTAGATTCACTCTTAACAGCAAAATGATTATTTCAAGTTAGGAAGAACTAATAAAGTTGCCCCACACTTCTGGAAGTGGCAAATAACCTCCCTCTAATTCTAGATTAGCAGGCTTCAAGCCAGTGGCCTGAAGACTGACTTCATCACAAAGAATAAGCTGAATAAAGCTGGATAGGAGTCAGATTCCCATGGGGACTGTAGTCAGAAGCATTGGTAGGCACTGCAAGCAAACAAGTGAAGACTTTTACTATGGGTGTATCTAAACAACATGCCATAGAGACACAATGTGGTGAGCCTCTGATAACTAGGAATGGGGCTTGACCACCTTGACATAATATTAAATATCAGCAACCACAAAAAATAGCTTGAATCCACAAAACAACAGCCAGCAAAAGTACAACATTTTAATATGTCTTAGTGCCTTGGTAAAGCCTTCGAAGAGTACATAAAACCATCAGTTAGCCCCCATTTAAATACAAAATTATTAAAATCAATCAATTAGAATTCAAACAAGCAGCCTCCAATTACATTCAAGATTAAGCCCTAAAGGGGACAGAGTGTTACATTTTAAAATGTAAATACTTTCTTTATGCATTAGTTTCTTTTTATACAAGCTATCTGAGCAAAAACATCTATGCACTTTTTCTAAAATAGTAACCTTTAGGTCACCTGGGTTAGAATCATGACATTCTAAGAAATGTTTAACCACCGGGCTATCCACTTTTTTATTTTTAACATTCCTAACATGTTCCTGCACTCTGTATTTAAATTTTCTCTTGGTTTCCCCAATATATACTAGATTACAGGAACATTGTAGGGCATAAATAACACCCTCTGTTTCACAATTAAACATTTCCGATGGAAAAAATGCATGTCCATTTATAAAGTTAAATGTTCTAACAGTATAAGCACAAATACTGCAGTGACCACAGGAATAAGTACCCATTGGTGCCTTCATATTTCCTATAATATTTATAACAGGCATTACAAAGTGATTATGTACCAAGATATCTCTAAGATTTCTTCCTCTCTTGTATGATATACCTAAGAGTATTTTGTATTATATTATATTATATAGTATATTAAATATGTTGAATGCTGCTCTTTGAGATCATTCATTCTGTGACACCAGAAAGTATCACATTGGTGATAGATATTATCCTGTCATCCATGGGCTTGAGAAGGTCACGGATGAAGACATTTGGATGGCAGCCTAAACTGCACAAGTTCACTTGTACATCACTATTTCAGGGGTGCACGTGCCTGATGTTCTGTACCTAACAATACTAAACAAGGACTTTTTATTATAGCCATTTCCATTACTGTTTAAGCTGCAGGATGCCACAGCACATTAGTACTCTGGATGAATGAATGGGAACTGCAAATTCACCCGGGTATTTTGATTCAATCCATGGCTCATAAGGAGGAACAGATCAGAGGAAAGTTTGCTGTTCTAAAATGAAAAGGGAATGCAGCTGGGACCCTGCAAAGGTAGTAGACAAAATAGGTATAGGATTGGCATAATGGTTAAGGTGCTTACCTTATAAGGATAAGATGCAGGGTTTGATTCTCACATGAAGTAATTGGCTAGGCTTAAAATGGCCTACAAGGGCAGTTAGCCTAGTACTAATCTATGAATCTATTTACTCATGTGAAACAGAGCACCTCTGTGACACTGTTCAAGAGGAGCCTAGATGATTGGATGGGACACTGTAAATTCTTATTGGGGATAGTGCCCATAACCCTCCTGGACATGGGCATTTATCACTAAATGTGATCTTAGGTATTCACTAGTACCTCTACGGTATTACTTTGGGCTGAAATGGCTAGGCTTAAAATGACCTTTGGGTCGATAGCCTAGTATTCTCCTATGATCCTGTGATGTTCAGGGTGACTACTGCTCTTCAGTTCCTATTATTGACAGCCTGGGCTCAAGTAAATGTTGATTCTTTATATTCTCTAAACCACAGCTGACCATTAGGTGCTCTCCTCATTCATTGCTGTTGAGGAGTGTGCCCTATCCCCTACCACTCTATGGCAGCCATGTGAGCTACACAATTGTTGCATTCTGGAGGTGCATGTGCATTTCTAGGCATATACAACCTCCTGTACAGATAGTATGCCATTTGCAGCATGGAGCTTGCCAGGCTGCTGATGCTATTATTTCAGTGAGCCTAGGCTGTATATGGATGAACTGATGTCAGCCACTCACTGCAATCCTTCTTTTGTGGCTCCATAAACTCCAGAAATGTTAGTTAAACATGAATCATTGGAAGTGCAATAAGGGATTTACTCCTCTGCACCACGGAAAAATGTGGAATTTTTGAAAAAAATGTTCTGTATCTTTCTATTCAGTGTGTAACTCTCCAAACATCTGGCACAACTCAAATGCCCACGGTGCTTTCTTACTAAGAAAAACAAGGACATAAAATCATAAAATTTATGCAGGACATCTCAAAGCCTTGTCCCTCTTCTCAGTGTCATACAAACTACTGAATGTTGATCGCTGCTTTGTGTACAGAGCCTCAATAGATCATATCCCGTCAGACCTACTGAACATTCACAAGTCCAATGGGGACATAAACACCCTCTCAGGTGATCTAAATCTATTTTGCAACATAAGTAAAACATGTTTAGGAATAGATATGTATGACAGAGAGTACCACTTCTTTGGAATCGTCTTCCTCTCCACATAAAGCAGTGTACTTCTTTTATGCAATTCAAATGTAATCTGGATGAATGAATGGGTAACTGTAAATTCATCCCAGGTTTAGCACCCTAAAAACTTCATGTAAATGTATGGCTGAGCTTCTAAAGAGCCTCATAGATCAATAGACTAGTACGTACCTATGAATCTATGTCTGAACGTTATCTATATACCATGGGGTGGTTGAAATGGGAAACCACTTTTCAAGTTCTTCCTCTCTCAGTGTCTTCTAAGGTGATGCTGCTTTGGAACCTGATTCCTATGTAAGCTTTAAAGAGGGTGTTGAGAAAGATGTGCACGGCCTATTAATATGGAGATAGAGGAGAACTTGTTAGATCTGTTTTAAGCCCCCATTACCTCTTGGTGTGAGTGGATAATAGATGAAAACAGAGTTAAAGCATGAAAGAGGCATGAAAATGCATTATCTTTACCGAAAACTTGTGATGTTAGCATTATATGTATAAAAGAGCACAGGTTGCAGACTCTTAAAGATGTTAACATCTTCAAAACAGTTTGGGATGGGCTTTTTTGCCTTCAGAAATTCCCCTTCAAACTAAATAAGCAACTCAGGGGACTAATTAAGTCAACAAAGCTAAGTTTGAAGTAAAATTAGACACCCAGGCTAAGGGCAATCATAAAGCAATCTTCACCTATGACTGCAGCTTCAAAGGCAGTACACAACACTATGCCAAGCTAAGTGTGAATGGAGCCACTTAGACTGAGTAGGAGGATATGGCAAATATACTGGACAATAAATTCAGCTCCAGTTTTACCACACTCTCACACTCAGACACCACTCAAGAAATATCCCAACTATTACTCCCCCAAATGTAACTAGAGAACAGATCCTCAAAGCACTCTCCAAGGCCAAAAACACTGTTTCTATGGGGCATGAAATTATCCTAAAATGCCTTCTTAATAGCATGTTGCATGACCCTCCAGGTTCTGTAGCATCACTATTTAAGTGTATCCTCCAAACAGACTTCATGACAAAGGGGTACTGCTAATGTTATCCCTAGTAGGCCACCCAAAAGCTATCAGCCATAGGCCTGGCTAGTCTAATATGTAAAGCCATGGAAAGAATAATCATAGTCCAGGGACATAAACCTAATCTGTAACATAAATAAGACATGCTAGTGGGACAGATATGTGCCTCAGAGTCTGCCCTTTCTGTGGAACAGGCATCCCTTCCATGTGAAGCTGAGTTCAAGGACCCTTATAGAGACTTATAGCTTTTATAAGCAATGACAAATTGATAAACCTACCAACATAACAAATAAAATCAAAAGAAACCTAAAGGTGTTACTGCTCAATGCTAGGAGCCTAAACAATAAATGCTACACCCTACAAGCCGTCCTCACTCTGGACAATATAGACATCTGTGCCATTACCAAAACAAGGTTTAAATCTGCAGAAATTGCTCCTGCAGTGCAAGGCTTCAGTGTCTTCCACACTTATAGACCATCAGTTGCTCAGAGAAGGACAAAGGTGGAGGAGGCCTCTCAATCTACATTAGCAACAGGCATAACTCTAGGTTAATTATTTTAATCTGCCACTCTGCATCTTTGCATTCAAGGTGGACCTTCCATGGCCTCTCTCTTTCATATAATTATATATGTTAAGCAATTAGATCAAAGAAGGGGACCATGGAAGGTCCATCTTGAGTGCAAAGAGGCAGAGTGGCAGATTAAAACAAATGTCAATGGTTTAAATGGCCTCAATGATTCTATCTCTTGTTTTTTTTTTGAAATTAAGGCATTAAGATATTAGAATTATATAAGCAACTGTTATTGAGCTGGTATGGGTCTTTGTGTTCTGTGTTTTATCATTGTCTTTGATGTTTAAAGATTCTACTTGATTTTTTCAAGTGGTTTTATAATTTGTTATCATTTTATTTCCAGTATAATTTATCTATTTCCTAGGCTCTACATGCTCTGCATTTAATAGTTATATGAGGACATTGTTTTAAGTCTTAACTATGTACTGTCACTTTAAATAAGGGGAAGGGAAGTGCAGTATTGTAACTTTATGGGCTTTTGTAGTTAAATGTTTGTATCATTGAGGATTGTTTACTCTGATGAAGTTCCATTATTTTATGGGATGAAAGTGTTTAGTTTTGGTTAATAAATGTGTTTTTCTTTGTGAAGTGCTCGTGGTTCTTTTGGATTTGTTGTAATACATTACAAAGCTAATTTCTGCAGCTTGTACATCACTGGTACACTGATGCCCCCTAAGTAGCTTGAAACATGACTTATCAGGATCAGTTCAGTCAGGACCAATTCAGTCACTTTTCAACTATAGCCTCAAAACAGGTTTTGTATCCTGAGAATGGAGGATTGCAACAGTTATCCCACGTCACAAGGGTTGGCCATCATCAGACTCCAGAAACTACAGACCTATTAGTCAGACTAGTCTAATATGCAAAGCCATGGAACAAATTACCATACAAATGATCAACAAAGACATAGGCAATGTGCAGACACTGAACCCAACCCAGTTTGGCTTTGTCCAGGGAAGGTCATGCCTACTAAACTTGGTGGTCTTCTTTGAGAAGGCAATAGATGAGGGGTAAACAGTGCATACTGCTTATCTGGGCCCAACTAAGGCATTCAATACAATACCCACTCAGGTATAGTTGACAAACTCTCCAAACTAGGCATAAACCACTACACAACTCAATGAATTGTCAGCTGGCTCACAGGCAGGACCAAGGAAATCAGGACTGGTGATATCACCAAGAGATCGGTCACCAGCTGGCTACCTCAGGGTTTAGTGATAGGACTGCTCCTATTTGGCATCTACATTTCTGATGTAAAGGTTTATGTTAAGGGCCTTTTATGGACCAAGTTCACCAATGGCTGAAAAGTGAGAGTTAACATAGATGCCTCCTGTGACGCAATCATCTTACAAGAGGGTTTAACACAGACAAATGTCTGGTTCTAAAGTCTCAGAGTAAAATGCAATGCCTAGAAATGTATTATACTGACTTTTGGGAAAACTGCCATGCAAGCTAATTACTCCATCTTTAAGACACCCCTAAGAGTTTACCAGTAGTCAGGGATCTGGGAACATATGTGGACAGCAATCTCTCCATTGACCAACATGCGACCAAGGTAGTAAGAAAATCATTCTATGTATATCTCAACTTGTAAGTAAGGACATGACATCCAGGTCCAAGGAAGTCATTGTTCCACTTTATTTGGCCTTTATCAGACCAATGATTGAGTATAATGTCTCCTTCGGCATGAACTTGACAAGACATATGCAACAGTTTGAATGCCCACAAAGGTTCCTTACCAGGAGAATTCAGGGATAAACATGTTGTCCTATACAGATTGGCTTAAAGCCCTATCTCTACACCCTGTCTCCTACAGGTTACTGAGAGGCATTCTATATCTGGCATACAAGGCATCCACATATCCAGCTTTGATAGATCTTTCACACATCCACAAAATGAAGACAATCAGAAAATCTATATGTAAGGATTTAAATTTTACTTGTGACATATATAAGACATGTTGGCGAGACAGATTTGTGTCTCAGAGGATCCCCATACTCTGGAATAGGGTCCCCATCCATGTGAAGCAGAGTCCACCCATAACCTTAATTATGTGTAACATTAACCAACTGATGGAAAATTAGAAACTCCCCCTGAGTCTGGCCCCCAGTTCTCTGATAAACAGAGGCAGACAAATAATGCCCAAACTAACATACCCACTCTCACATAACCTCTAGAAACTTTCTAACTAACATACCACCTCCTAATAAACACCCATGATACATGGGGACATAATTGGGTTGGAATGCATGGCTAGGCTTATAAAGGCCTTAGTGTCCAGTAGCCTAATCTATACCTGTGAATTTATGAACCTAAGCCCAAACTGGATCAATGGATGGGAAATTGTAAATTTACCTTTGGTCTGACATATATGTCTCTGTTAGAGAAAGGTACCTCATAAATACTCGGCCACTCATGCCCAAATTTTATATAGATATATCTATATATAATTGTAGATATAGATATATTTGTATTTACAAATAGATATACATCTCTCTCTCTCTATATATATATATATAATATATATATAATCTATAAATATTTATAAATA